>NC_064626.1:1114506465-1114812675 GCF_023864275.1 Schistocerca cancellata | reverse complement strand
TTTACAATTTGATCACGTTGGAATGAAGCCTCACCCATAAAGAGAACATTTGCACTGAAATGAGGATTGACACATTGTTGGATGAACCATTCGCAGAAGTGTACCCGTGGAGGCCAATCAGCTGCTGATAGTGCCTGCACACGCTGTACATGGTATGGAAACAACTGGTTCTCCCTTAGCACTCTCCATACAGTGACGTGGTCAACGTTACCTTGTACAGCAGCAACTTCTCTGACGCTGACATTAGGGTTATCGTCAACTACAAGAAGAATTGCCTCGTCCATTGCAGGTGTCCTCGTCGTTCTAGGTCTAGACGCTTCGAACGTCTTCCTGTCGGGACACCCTCGTTCTGGAAATCTGTCTCGCTACAAACGTACCGCGCCACGGCTATTGCCCCGTGCTAATCCATACATCAAATGCGCATCTGCCAACTCCGCATTTGTAAACATTGCACTGACTGCAAAACCACGTTCGTGATGAACACTAACCTGCTGATGCTACGTACTGATGTGCTTGATGCTAGTACTGTAGAGCAATGAGTCGCATGTCAACACAAGCACCGAAGTCAACATTACCTTCCTTCAATTGGACCAACTGGCGGTGAATCGAGGAAGTACAGTACATACTTACGAAACTAAAATGAGCTCTAACATGGAAATTAAGCGTTTCCAGACACGTGTCCACATAACGTCTTTTCTTTATTTGTGTGTGAGGAATGTTTCCTGAAAGTTTGGCTGTACCTTTCTGTAACACCCTGTATATCAAATTTTCTAATTTGTTCATACTCTTTTGTGTCAGTAAAGGCTAATGGTGTTGTGTCATTCAGATCATCATCTACCTTTGTAGATAACTTAGTGAACTGATCCGAAAGTTTGGCTACTTTCTCCGATAGTGAACTGATTTCCTCAGTGTGTTTTTCTGAACCAAGTTTCAGAGTGTCCTTTTGTGTTGAAATCGTATTTACTGAGTCCTTTAAGTTTTCCTGTGTTTTTGCAAGTTGCGTAACCGAATCGGTAAATGCAACTGGATCAGTTTTAGTTCAAGGTGTCGTGATTTTCATGAACCATAGTTTGCAGTTCTTTCATGGCTGCTTCGTAATTCTGTAATGCATTTTCATGACGCGAAAAAATAGGTTGAAAGTTCTCACAAATCTGTGTTTTTACGTCATTACAGACTTTTTGACATTTATATTCGATTTTAAGTAACTCTGCAGTTAAATTACTCACGTGTTTGTTTAAGCGTTTGTTCCATTGAGTCTAACTTTTGAAGCTGTTGCTGTGTTTGTCTCTGATGTTATTCCATTGTGTCTTAACTGTTGCTGTGTTTGTCTCTGATTTTGTTTCATTTGTTGCATTAATTGCAATAATAATGTATTAGTGTCTGGAATCTGTTCCTCTATGCTTTTCGGCAGTCCAATTGCACCGGCAACATTCACATTTTGAAAAGCAGAAAATGCGTCTTAACTTATTTCTGAAAACGGTGAGGACGCAAAACCTGAATCAACAGTATTTGCAAGATTGTGTCCTGTCATTTCGGATTCGTGAGACGAGCTGTTGCCGACCGATCGATCGATAATGCTTCCCTGTTCACTAATTGTTTCACTGTCTACACCATTATTTGCCGCCTGGTCCATTTCCCTATGCACAATTACCAAATCAATACTTTGAATGTCTGTTAATTCATTACACGGTAGTGCTGATAAGCTACGCTCGTCGTCACTATCATTTCTCAATTTACTTTGGAGCCTAGTGTTACGTTTTGCACACGCCATGATTACCACGTATTTCACACGATAACAAGAAAAGCACAATTTGAAGAGCAAAAACAAGAAAACACATTAACATTGCACTAAAAATAATATCTAATTAATTGCAAGCACGGCTGCGAATTTCTTTGGTGCAAATCTACATTCATGCCACAACTTTTTTACAGTACAACAATGAAAAACTACAACTACAAAGCAGATTATCTCTACAATTACGCGCTAGCAATAAACAGTAATTACACTAATTGCTCAAACTACAAGAAAAAAAATCAGAAGATTCCAGTGAGGTATCCTCGGCTAAGGGTCGACATGAAACGTTCCCTTGGAAAAATTTATAAATGGCAGCTCTTACGTTATTAGATTTTCAAACAGCTGAGGAAAACTGAACGTACTCAGACATTTCTCTCTTTACTTATTCTGATCATCACTAAACTGAGACACAATATTTTTAGCGCAACGCAATCTGACTTTCAGTAATCCCTACAAAAGAATGGCCCTGACTAACAATAACCTTTACGTTTCATGAATCACTTACCTCACAAAAATCTTCGTTACTCGAACTACTGCAGTACAGTGAGTGCCAATACTGCCAGCTAAATAAAAGATTCTAACTACTGAAGGCACTAACTACTGGTAGGCATAGTTAGCAAATGAAAGATTTTGATGGAGAACAAACAATGTATTTACCTTAATAGTGTTCAAAAGTCATAATATACTATATATGTATCAGTTCATGACATCCAGCCTTACAAATTTTCTTTTTCTGACGGACACACGTCCAGATTGTCCGCTCTCAAAACTCTGCCATCTCTCTCCCCACGTCCACCACTGCTGGCGGCTCACCTCCGACTGCGCTATGCTACGCGCTGTTCACATCCAACTGCCCAACACTACAATAGTGAATATTCCAACAATACGCACCAGCCACAGACTACACACAGCACAGTGAGTGATTTTCATACAGAGCGCTACGTAGCGTTACCAACATAAAAACCTAAACAGCCTGCTTACAGTATGAGAAGACAGGGTTGCGGTAAAATGCTTATCGACTTCTCTGTCTGAAAACGTTAGCGGAGTTTTTATAGTTCGTAGTTTTTTTCTCAGTTGTATAGTACAAAATAATGATGATGGAGAGAATTTTTGGGTGATAGACATGAATGCACCGCGAGGGATGCAGATCTCCTTTGGAATGCAGTACTTGTATGGAGTTTGGAGATGCCCCACAATGGATCACCAAAATTCTCATACTTCCTCCAGTCCTGTAACTGTATGTACTGTCTTTTATACCACCTCATGTTGCAGGAGAAAGCTTTGTTTGGCGCTGGCCTTACACATTGTACACGTTTGGCAGAGCTATGACAACATGTTCCCATTTTCCACTGAGTAGTCAAAAAAGACGGTCCTGTCGTATTAACTCAGCTCACCCTGTTTCTCCATGGGTTGCAGAAGGTCTTAGATATAGCGCTCTCCAGCTTCTGCTCATTTCGACTTAAATTGGAACGATCACATGCACAAAGCCGCAGGGATGGCGAGGCAGAGAATGAGGGACAGTTACAAGATGCAGAGGGACTGTGTAAAACAATGTTGGAGTATTATTGTAACAGATAGGTTCGCAAAAGATGACTCTATAGTTAAACAGTGGCTGTAATCATTAAAATACATCTCTGTAGGATCCAACTAAGGTATGTGGTTGAATGGAAAGACTTGATTCTAAATCCCAGACAGCATTTCTATCGGGAAGCATAACACTATAGTTCTGAAAAGCACTGAAGGACCATGAAGAATATCTTGCGCACCTACTCCGCTCTTCGTAGTAATAGATGTATTATCAACAGCTTTATACACTGTAAGGCGCGAACGCCTTCTCCTCCCAAAACAACCTCAATCTAGGACTCAATCAATCATCATCCTCCCTCTGCCATAACCCCGTGGATATATCACAGAATCTCGGGTTGGCAGAAAATTCTAAGAAATTTTGGTCTTATGTCAAAGCGGTAGGTGGATCAATACAAAATGTCCAGACACTCTGTGACCAAAATGGTACTGAAACAGTGGATGACAGACTAAAGGCCGAAATACTAAATGTCGTTTTCCAAAGCTGTTTCGCAGAGGAAGACTGCACTGTAGTTCCTTCTCTAGATTGTCGCACAGATGACAAAATGCTAGATATCGAAATAGACGACAGAGGGATAGAGAAACAATTAAAATCGCTCAAAAGAGGAAAGGCCGCTGGACCTGATGGGATACCAGTTCGATTTTACACAGAGTACGCGAAGGAACTTGGCCCCCTTCTTGCAGCGCTGTACCGTAGGTCTCTAGAAGGGCGTAGCGTTCCAAAGGATTGAAAAAGGGCACAGGTCATCCCCGTTTTCAAGAAGGGACGTCGAACAGATGTGCAGATATAGACCTATATCTCTAACGTCGATCAGTTGTAGAATTTTGGAACACGTATTATGTTCGAGTATAATGACTTTTCTGGAGACTAGAAATCTACTCTGTAGGAATCAGCATGGGTTTCGAAAAAGACGGTCGTGTGAAACCCAGCTCGCGCTATTCGTCCACGAGACTCAGAGGGCCATAGACACGGGTTCACAGGTAGATGCCGTGTTTCTTGACTTCCGCAAGGCGTTCGAAACAGTTCCCCACAGTCGTTTAATGAACAAAGTAAGAGCATATGGACTATCAGACCAATTGTGTGATTGGATTGAAGAGTTCCTAGATAACAGAACGCAGCATGTCATTCTCAATGGAGAGAAGTCTTCCGAAGTAAGAGTGATTTCAGGTGTGCCGCAGGGGAGAGTCGTAGGACCGTTGCTATTCACAATATACATAAATGACCTTGTGGATGACATCGGAAGTTCACTGAGGCTTTTTGCGGATGATGCTGTGGTATATCGAGAGGTTGTAACATTGGAAAATTGTACTGAAATGCGGGAGAATCAGCAGCGAATTGACGCATGGTGCAGGGAATGGCAATTGAATCTCAATGTAGACAAGTGTAATGTGCTGCGAATACATAGAAAGAAAGATCCCTTATCATTTAGCTACAATATAGCAGGTCAGCAACTGGAAGCAGTTAATTCCATAAATTATCTGGGAGTACGCATTAGGAGAGATTTAAAATGGAATGATCATATAAAGTTGATCGTTGGTAAAGCAGATGCCAGACTGAGATTCATTGGAAGAATCCTAAGGAAATGCAATCCGAAAACAAAGGATGTAGGTTACAGTACGCTTGTTCGCCCACTGCTTGAATAATGCTCAGCAGTGTGGGATCCGTATCAGATAGGGTTGATAGAACAGATAGAGAAGATCCAACGGAGAGCAGCGCGCTTCGTTACGGGATCGTATAGTAATCGCGAAAGCGTTACGGAGATAATAGATAAACTCCAGTGGAAGACTCTGCAGGAGAGACGCTCAGTAGCTCGGTACGGGCTTTTGTCAAAGTTTCGAGAACATACCTTCACCGAAGAGTCAAGCAGTATATTGCTCCCTCCTACGTATATCTCGCGAAGAGACCATGAGGATAGAATCAGAGAGATTAGAGCCCACACGGAGGCATACCGACGATCCTTCTTTCCACGAACAATACGAGACTGGAACAGAAGGGAGAACCGATAGAGGTACTCAAGGTACCCTCTGCCACACACCGTCAGGTGGCTTGCGGAGTATGGATGTAGATGTAGATGCAGATGTAGATGTAGATATGGCATCGAGATAGAACGTGTTACAAATAGTGGAGAAATGTCTAGTGGCGGTATGAGGGAGCTGCAAATACCGGCTTCATACGATGTTCCTTAGCCGAATCCCTTTCTAAACTCGTTGATTTTATTACGAGCTTATACCGTCGGCGACGTGTACCTAGCTTTCGGTCTGTTAACACACACCCCGGCGATCACCTGCCTACATTCAATGTCGCAGTATTTTTGTGGAAAACTATTTCATTCGAAAGCAATATCATATCTCGTTTACTAAAGCTTGTATACTTTTTAACATGAATATTGTTAGCTATACTTGTGTGCGCCGCTAGAAACAAGACCGCTTTTTATGCAGGGCGATAGTAACACAGTCGTTGCGATCGTGGTTTTTTTAATAGCTGGTCACTTATAAGACGATTACGTATATTTTCTTAAGACGCACTCGCAAGAAAAACAAATGAGACAGGTTCATCCATCGCAGATTTTCCCGCAGTATTGTTTGGTGTCATCAGCATTCAGTTACTGGCGAAGTATTGTACTTGGTAGGGAATGTGTGATAGATTAGCCTCAGGTTTATAAGGCATGTGTACTGTGGTCGGTGTTCTGACATGTGCAAAGAAAATTGCTTTGTCCTGTCAAAAGGAGGGTATGCACTTGATGTAGAAAACTGCGATAGCCGTAAGGGGAATCAAAGGTTTTTTAAGTGGAAAATTATGTCCATTCATAAGAATCTACAGATTTTGATATTTCTAGAGCCACAGTCATCAGGAGGGGGTATTTCCGATACTTCACTCATTGTCAGTTGTCAGATTGAGACTGCAGTCGCAATATTTAATTGTAAGCACAGTGATAAAACATACATGGCCGGTTTCCTAAAGTGATTCTGCCTGGTGTGCGGGTTGTACGTGGCGTTCGTGGCCAGTGGCTAGAACCATTGACATATCGTACTTACGGCGGGAGCTGTCCGAGCTGAACGGGCTGGAGTACAAGAATGCAGCTGACCGAACTGCATCAGCGCACACTCCGCTGCAGAGGGAAAATATCATTCTGGAAATGTCTCCCAGGCTGTGGCTAAGCCATGTCTCCGCCATATCCTTTCTTTCAAGAGTGCTAGTTCTGCAAGGTTCGCAGGAGAGCTTCTGTAATGTTTGGAAAGTAGGAGACGAAGTAATGGCAGAAGTAAAGATGTGAGGAAGGGGCATAAGTCGTGCTTGGGTAGCTCAGATGGTACAGCACTTGCCCGCGAAAGGCAAAGGTCCGGAGTTCGAGTCTCGCTCCGGCACACAGTTTTAATCTGCCAGCAAATTGCATATCAGCGCACACTCCGCTGCAGAGTGAAAATATCATTCTGGAAATGTCTCCCAGGCTGTGGCTAAGCCATGTCTCCGCCATATCCTTTCTTTCAGGAGTGCTAGTTCTGCAAGGTTCGCAGGAGAGCTTCTGTAAAGTTTTGAAAGTAGGAGACGAGGTATTGGCAGAAGTAAAGCTGTGAGGACGGGGCGTGAGTCGCGCTCGGGTAGCTCAGATGGTAGAGCACTTGCCCGCGAAAGTCAAAGGTCCCGAGTTCGAGTCTCGGTCAGGCACACAGTTTTAATCTGCCATGAAGTTTCTACCCATACTATTTCACATGAACTATCTACTTCATTTACGCTACAAGGCAAACTACCTCTGACAGCAATAAATACTCCATCACCAACTGTATTTAATCTATCCTTTCGAAACACTGTTAGATCGTTTGAAAAAATTTCGGCTGAACTTATTTCCGGCTTTAGCCAGCTCTCTGTACCTACAACTATTTGAGCTTCAGTGCTTTCTCTTAGGGCTTGGATCCCTGGTTCTTTCCCAACACAGCTACAACAATTTACAACTACAATACCAATTGTTTCTACAACTACCTTACTGTGTTTTACCTGCCCACTTTTAGACGGACGCCCCTTGTGTGGTTCCCTGAGGCCTTCTAACCTAAAAAATCGTCCAGTCCCTTCCACACAGCTCCCGCTACCCATATAGCCGCCTCCTGTGTGTAGTGGACTCCTGACCTATTAAGCGGAACCCAGAAACCCACCACCCGAAGGCGCAAGTCAAGTAATCTGCAGCCTACACGGTCACAGAACCGCCTGAGCCTCTGATTCAGACCCTCCACTCTGCTCTGCAACAAAGGACCACAGTCAGTTCTTTTGACGATGCTGCAGATGGTGAGCTCCGCCTTAATCTCGGAAGCAAGACTTGCAGTCTTTACCGTTTCCGGAAGCCGCCCGAAACCAGACAGAATCTGCTCCGATCCAAAGCGACACGCGTGATTGGTACCGACATGAGCCACCACCTACAGTTGGCTGCACCCTGTATTCTTCATGGCATCCAGAAGCACCCTTTCCACATCCTGAATGACTCCCCCCGGAATGCATACGGAGTGAACACTGGCTTCCTTCTCCTCCTTGGCAGTCATGTTCCTAAGGAGCCCATTAGGCGCCTAATGTTGGAGCTCCCAACTACCAGCAAACCTACCCTCTGTGAATGGCCAGACCTTGCGGGCCGAGAAGCTTCCTCTGGAACAGGGTGGACGACTGCATCTGGCTCAGAGACATCGTCAGCCACATATAACGCCCGAAACCTGTTCGTCAAACGGATCGGGAAGGCCCTACGATCGGCCCCTCGGAAAGTTTTTCGCTGCCTGCCAGACTTTGGAATGATCCCCCACTCGACCACGGGTGAGGGGTCATCTTCAGTGCAGGCAGTACCCGCGGCGGTCACAGCAGTGGAGCGATCGGAGGACACTTGGGATGGGCTCGATGTTCCTCGCATTCCCACGTCCGACCCCCCACAGTGACGCCCCTTGACAGGAGCATCAAGCCGTGTGACAGAAGCCAACGCAGCCTGAAGCTGTGAGCGAAGGGTCGCGAGCTCAGCTCGCATCTGTACACAACAATCACAGTTCCTATCCATTACTGCAGTCGCACCTGTTTGAAGCTCGTAAAAATATGCAACAAACGAATGATGTACTCGCCTTATTAGTAGCAGGAACTAGCGGTGTTGCTCTCGCTGACGGTCTAACCGACACTGAGCTGTTCTAACCAAACAAACAAAAGCCTGTACGATACGAGGGTGGATAAAAAGATCGATAGCAACGGCGGTACTGTATGCTACACTGTTATTGAAATAAAAGGTTGTGCCTAGTAAGCACTCGAACACGCAAGAAATTACAAAAAAGTAACTACACAGATAACTGAAAATAAGACGCTCCTGTTTGAAGCTCGTACAAATATGTAACAAGCGAACGGTATACCATCCTTATTAGTAGCAGGAACTAGCAGTGTTGCTCTCGCTGACAGTCTAACCGAGTGCTGCGAGGACTATGTACGGTGCATGTCCTTCTGGTTTTTTTTGGGGGGGGGGATCTGTCTGTCTTCGTGGTATATGGACAAGCATCTGGTGACCGATACCTATATCCAGGATGTACAAGTGATGATTTTGAATGGTGCAGGATATGATTTGTGTTTGCTAAATCGATATGGTATGTAGTGATATAGCCCGGATGGAGATCGGTTTCACACAGAAAAATTCAAGCTTTCCTTGACAGTAGCAGAGCAGTGCAATTGAGGAAGTGTCTTTGACGATAGTTTTCGTTTTTTATGATCAGTAGACCACTTTTTCAGGGTTTAACTGTCAGTGCAATATGACCACTGTATAATTTTTTTTATCTGTACAAAATAGTTTTGCCACTGAAAGTCTCGTAATTTGTCTGATTGCAGAAAATGGTGGACAGTTCTCCCACATCGCCAGCAGAGCACTTTGGCGGGTAAATGTGGTAAAAACCAATCAGAATGCTCCAATCACAAGAAGTTCTATCACGTCAGAGAGTCACAAGACATCTTTTGTGCGGGACATAGGAGCCTCTACAGACTGGTTCGAACAAGACGGGTGTAAGGTATCTATGGAATGTTCTGTGACGTCTGAGAGTCACATGATGTCTTCTTTGTTCGAATGTTCAGAGACTCGTTCAAGCACACCACCCTCCTCTGGTTCGGTCAGGCGGGACGGTGTCCCTCCCGGCCACCGTGGCTTTAGAGCGTCTCCAGACCAGTAGCTGTAGGACATCGAAAAGTCACAGAAAAAATTCCAACAATTTTTCTCGTCTGTAGGACAGTGCTTCGAATTATGTTAATGTAAATGTTCTTATTTTCCTGTCTGTGCTTAGACACAAGTGTGGGCTTCGAGAAGTGAGGAAAATAATCTCTCTGACTCCAGCAGAAAATGTGAACTAAGCCCACTCACCATTTCAGAAAAGTGATGAACACCGTAGCAGCTGTAGAACACAGAAAATTTTCTCCCTCTCTCTCTCTCTGTCTCTGGCAGTGCTTTCAAACAAGCAGCTAAAACTCGGAAAGTGGTGAGCGTCCTGTTTAGCGTGACAGACATATTTGTTTAGACTTCCAGATATCGTCATTTTGTTGTGTAAAATCAGATATTGCAGTTGATACCGGTTTCGTGATCTGTTTTCCATGAAAGTGTGTGAAGTATCTCAGGGAGGTTTCATAAGTGTGCGATGATCTTTTTAGAGTCCGTGTTCGAGTGTGGCGATATACATCGCGAAATTGAAGGAACCTACTTTACAGAGATCTTTTTTGGAAGTTGAGAGGTGGCATGAGCCCCCTCTCATATTTCTATCTTACGATTCTCCTCTCTAATTGCATGCGGTGGAAAGTTGCTATTCCTTCACACGCGGACTTCCCACGCAGCGTCTCTCGTCACCCGGGTAGTCCAGTGGCAGGCGGGCTCTGTTTGACTTTGAAAGGGTAAGCCGACAGGTGTGAGGGAGTCGAGTGAATGCTTTCCAGACGCCGACATTGTCAAGAGGCACGCCCGCAGGGCCTGAAGTATCGGCTGGGCTAGAGGTTCCGTTACTTCGCAGAAACTTAGCGAAAACACTTTCTGGCGGGCTACCAGCGAGGCGTGGGAATGACTTGTGTACCCAGGCAGCTGTGGCGGGGAAAGTCCCGCGCTTTCTGCAAAATAGTAACTGTGATTGGCTTGCTCAGGGCATAGCTCCGTGACGTAGCAAGACCGGCGCAGAAATTGGCGCCAAGAATCTCCATTGGTGGAATGGTAGTGTTCCGGCAATGGAGTGGAATTTTCCGCCGGTTTTCGAGTTGCTGATTGGAACGTTTAACCACGGCCACTGTCGTGGGGGCGGGAATGTTCTGTGTTCGGTTTTGTACGGGTGCTCTTGTGAGGGGTCGGCTCTCGCCTTTCGGTCGAGGACGTCGAAGCAATCAGCCAACGGCTCCGGTACGCCAGATCGTGTTCTGGCAGTCAAGAAGACAGTTTGGTAATGTATGTCCGCAGCACCGGCAGATAGGGATTTTCCTAGGTGATAATCAGAGCTCAGCAGAGCGCGCCTGTTTGTCTTTTTTCTAACTTTGTTCTGTCTTGGGTAGCAGCAATTAATGTTGGGTTGGCTATGTGTTTTCTCTAAGATTTGAGTTGCAAGGAATTGGCTGCACATACCACTTCGTCATAATCCTCACAATCTAGTTTAGGGACAACTTCACATTCACAGCGTTTGTTTGAGTATCCAATTTGAGCCAATTTGATGTATTGTAAATATTTCATGTGTTTTTGTTTATTATTTTGTGTTTCGTCTTAATAAATCATATTGTTATTTTGGACAGAACTTTCATTCTGTTAATCGGTAGAGCAACCCTATCATTCCTCACTATGTTAATGAGACCTTCATTTATTTAACTTATTTACCAAATTAAATTATTGCAGGTGCCAAACTCTCTTCTACTCCACTGGCAGGGTTGATTAGAGTCAGTTCGCGTATTTTTTTTTTAATCCTTGTACAACAGCAAAAGTCGGAGTTAGAATAGGGGGGGGCTTAGCGCATCATGTACATATGTAGCTTCTAGAAGAATTTAGTGTTAAATACACTGCTTGCCCCGGCACCTCGCAAAGTGTATTTAGAGACATATTCCATTGGATTTAGTAACTACTGAAGCATCTTGTGCTCAAAGACAAGTGTATTTCCCACAAAAGCGAGCGAAGTGTCTCTGGGAGATTTCACAAGTGTGCCACGATCTTTTTAGTCGGTGTTTAAGTGTGGCGTTATACATCGCGAAATTGAAGGAAACTATTGTACAACGATCTTTTTTGAAAGTGTATTTAAAGACATATTCAACTATATTTAGTAGCTCATGAAGCAGCTCGTCCTCAGAGACAAGGGAAAGATGTGGTATTTCCTACAAAAGCGTGGTAAGTATTTCTGGGAGGTTTCACAAGTGTGCCGCGATCTATTTAGAGTCAGTGTTCAACTGTGATGGTATACAATGCAAAATTGAGGCAAACTAATGTGCAGCGGTCTTTTTGAAAGTGTATTTAGAGATATAATCACTTGGATTTCATAAGTCCTGAAGCAGCTCGTGCTCAAATACGAGGATATTTCCCACAAAAGCGCGCGAAGTGTCTCAGGGATAGTTTCGCAAGTGTGCCGCGATCTTTTTTTTAGGGTCCGATTTCAGGTGCGGTTGTGGTATTCCTCGCAATAAAATATATAATTACATCGCAAATTGTTTAAATATCCTTGTGTCATCTGCAAAGCTCTCTATCTCTCTCTTTCTCTCTTTGTGCAATGTTTAAACTCAGAAGAGTGTTCTCGGAGCCACTCTGTACCAATTCTGGACGTATGGAGTGTCGCATTGTCCTGCTGGAATCGCCTAAGTGAGTCGGAATGCACAATGGACATGAATAGATGCTGGTGATCAGACAGGATGCTTACGTACGTGTCACCTGTCAGAGTCGTATCTAGACGTTTCAAGAGTCCCATATCACCCCAACTGCACATGCCCCACACCATTACAGAGCCTCTACCAGCTTGAACGTTCACCTGCTGATATGCAGGGTCCATGGATTCATGAGGTTGCCTCGGTACCGGTACACGTCCATCGGCTCGATAGAATTTGAAACGAGACTCGACCAGATGACATATTTCCAGTCATCAACAGTCCATTGTTAGTGTTGACGGGACAAGCCGAGGCGTGAAGCTTTGTGTCGTGCAGTCATAAAAGGTACACGAGTGGGCCTTCGACTCCGGAAGCCCATATCGATGATGTCTCGTTGAATGGTGTGCACGCGACACTCGTTGGTCGCCCAGCATTGAAATCTGCAGCAATTTGTGGAAGGGTTGCACTTCTGTCACGTTGAACGATTCTCTTCCGTCGTCGTTGGTCCTGTTCTTCCAGGATCTATTTCCGGCCACAGTGATGTCGGAGATATGATGTTTTATCGGATTCCTGATATTCACGTTACACTCTTGAAATGGTCGTACGGAAAAATTCCCACTTCATCGCTACCTTGGAGATGCTGTGTCCATCACTCGTGCGCCGAATATAACACCACGTTCAAACTCGCTCACATCTTGATAACCTGCCGTTGCAGCAGCAGTAACAGATCTAACAACTGCGCCAGACGCTTGTTTTATGTAGGCGTTCCGACCGCACTGCCGGATATGCCTATTTACGTTTTTCTGAATTTGAATTCACATGCCTATACCAATTTCTTTGGCGTTTCAGTGTAGTTAAGGACATATGTCACTGAGTTGAAGCGTTATATGTTGCTAACTTACGCTACCTTCTAAGATTTACATTTAGGATACTAAGTTTGGTGACAATGCGGTCACATATTTACTGACATACTTCACCTAACAGCGTCATGTATGGCATTATAATTATGCTATTCACACTTGTTATGCTTAAACATTTAGGTTCAAATGGTTCAAAATGGCTCTGAGCACTATGGGACTCAACATCTGTGGTCATAAGTCCCCTAGAACTTAGAACTGCTTAAACCTAACTAACCTAAGGACATCACACACATCCATGCCCGAGGCAGGATTCGAACCTACGACCGTAGCGGTCACGCGGTTCCAGACTGAAGCGCCTTTAACCGCACGGCCACACCGGCCGGCTAAACATTTAGGTTTAGGATTGCTGGATTTGGAAATCATGAGGTTATACGAGGTGCATTCAAGTTCTAAGGCCTCCGATTTTTTTTCTAATTAACTACTCACCCGAAATCGATGAAACTGGCGTTACTTCTCGACGTAATCGCCCTGCAGACGTACACATTTTTCACAACGCTGACGCCATGATTCCATGGCAGCGGCGAAGGCTTCTTTAGGAGTCTGTTTTGACCACTGGAAAATCGCTGAGGCAATAGTTGCACGGCTGGTGAATGTGCGGCCACGGAGAGTGTCTTTCATTGTTGGAAAAAGCCAAAAGTCACTAGGAGCCAGGTCAGGTGAGTAGGGAGCATGAGGAATCACTTCAAAGTTGTTATCACGAAGAAACTGTTGCGTAACGTTAGCTCGATGTGCGGGTGCGTTGTCTTGGTGAAACAGCAACCGCGCAGCCCTTCCCGGATGTTTTTGTTGCAGTGCAGGAAGGAATTTGTTCTTCAAAACATTTTCGTAGGATGCACCTGTTTCCGTAGTGCCCTTTGGAACGCAGTGGGTAAGGATTACGCCCTCGCTGTTCCAGAGCATGGACACCATCATTTTTTCAGCACTGGCGGTTACCCGAAATTGTTTTGGTGGCGGTGAATCTGTGTGCTTCCATTGAGCTGACTGGCGCTTTGTTTCTGGATTGAAAAATGGCATCCACGTCTCACCCATTGTCACAGCCGACGAAAATCAAGTCCCATTCATGCTGTCGTTGCGTGTCAACATTGCTTGGCAACATGCCACACGGGCAGCCATGTGGTCGTCCGTCAGCATTCGTGGCACCTACCTGGATGACACTTTTCGCATTTTCAGGTCGTCATGCAGGATTGTGTGCACAGAACCCACAGAAATGCCAACTCTGGAGGCGATCTGTTCAACAGTCATTCGGCGATCCCCCAAAACAATTCTCTCCACTTTCTCGATCATGTCGTCAGACCGGCTTGTGCAAGCCCGAGGTTGTTTTGGTTTGTTGTCACACAATGTTCTGCCTTCATTAAACTGTCGCACCCACGAACGCACTTTCGACACATCCATAACTCCATCACCACATGACTCCTTCAACTGTCGATGAATTTCAATTGGTTTCACACCACGCAAATTCAGAAAACGAATGATTGTACGCTGTTCAAGTACGGAAAACGTCGCCATTTTAAGTATTTAAAACAGTTCTCATTCTCGCCGCTGGCGGTAAAATTCCATCTGCTGTATGGTGCTGCCATCTCTGGGACGTATTGACAATGAACGCGGCCTCATTTTAAAACAATGCGCATGTTTCTATCTCTTTCCAGTCCGGAGAAAAAAAATCGGAGGCCTTAGAACTTGAATGCACCTCGTACATGGCGTTTTACCAATCCAGGAGGATTTGTCGTACCATGGGATATGACGGGAACGATCATCGGAGCAAAAAATCTTCTTATGAATATGTGTCGTATTCCGAATGGTTTCCGAGATAGAACACATTTAATGTACATTGTTCTTTATTTTCTGTATTATTAAATACACTGTCAGGTTTAAATATGTACATATGTACAAAAGTTGTGAAACATTACAACATGCGTTTTACAAAGTTTTCCACGTGTAATGTTCGCCATACCCGTGTTCGTGGAACATTGATACACGGAGAAAGTCGCTGAGTACAAGCAATAGGAGTACGACATTTCGACAATGTGTTGCACTTCCTGCACAGGATGTTAAACTAAACGTTCGGAAGAAAAATGGGAACTCGAAATAATACCTATTTCACGCAGAGTGCTGAAAACTCTAGTAAACCCCCTACGATCAGGAATTCGACGTGACGGAAAGCGCCGACGGTGTTCTTCGACAGTAGCAGGAGCACTACCATCACAGAAGCCATAAACATACGCCTCATCTGCATATACTTCGTTACTGTAGATGTGTAGCATTTTATCCAGTGCGTGTACAAAAACAGTTAACCAATGCTTGTGCCTGACGCACCCTCAGCCCCTCGCACTACCTCACTCACGCAACACCATGGGCAACTGCGCTTTCAGCGGGCAAAGAGGCTGAAAGCAAAGAAGTAGGTTGGGCTAGAATAAAACGTCAAAGACGTTGGCTGGATAAAATAGATATGTGCGCACCACTAGGCCAAAAACAAATATACAACAAATGTGCTTCTATCTCGGAAATCAGTCGGAATAGTATCTGTCCATATGGAGTATTTCACTTCAAATGAGCATTCCTGTCATATAGCGGAGTATGGACTATTCCTCCTGAGAAGACAATTTGTTCTAATATCTCACGTAATAGAGTCGTGTGAGGTTGTTGTCTTAAATCTTTATGCTTAGTGTACATCAGTAACATAATACTGCCTCAACTCAGCGACATGTGTACTTAAATCTATACCGTATGTAGGCGAAATTAATGTGTTTGACAACTAATAACATCTGCTTTGTACATGTAAATACCTCTGAACCAAACCTGTCATATAATAATAATTCTTCAGAAAGAAGATTAACAAAATATCAGTGAAAAAGCACAAAAAATTGCTAAAACATATTTGGGTAATAACAAAACTATGTAATCTTGCATAAGGAGGTATTGGATCGGTTAACTGTGCTATACACACACTGGCTAAAATGCTACACATCTACAGTAACGAAGAATATGCAGATGAGGCGTATGTTTATGGCTTCTGTGATGGTAGTGTTCCTGCTACTGTCGAAGAATACCGTATCTTGCATAAGGAGGAATTCATTTTCAACTTTTCTTGGCAAGCACAGAAAATAAAAAGAACTACAATATACAAAATATACTTAAAATGCAGTATGCACACAAGGGAGATTTCGTATAAAACTCGCGTGTTTCCTGTTCTAGAATATTGTGTGGGTCTCATACGAAATAGGACTAACAGGGGATATTGATTGTATCGATAGCGTCAAAGAAATGTTGAAAACCATGCACTGGAAGAGGCTTGAAGGTAGATGCCACTTTCGTCTGACAAAGTTTCTAGAAGCAATCTTAAGAATCTATCAGTGTACTACAGCCCCTTAAGAGGCCCCTAGGCGGTCAATAATAGGGCACAGTAATATTATTGTCGTACTCCATAGACTGTTTCAAAATATAATATTATCAATCTTACTGCGCAATATTGCTGTGGTTCGAAATATCGGACGACAAAGACGCTGTTGCTGCGATAACTGCCCTGCTCTGTCGCAAGCAGAAAAATAAGATGAATGAAAAATTGGTTTAAGAAGCGCTAAACATCAGTCACGAAAACCTGTTGGAGGAATTTAGTTCTCTTAATTTTTAGTGTGCTGAGAGTTCAAGATCTGATACATTACAAGAAATGTTTCTCCCCATACGTAGGCACTTGAACCCCCATCCCCGGATAAATTTCTGTAGACGTCCATATCGCCGTCATCAAAATACAAAATAATGGGAGACGTAGTTCAAGCAAGTAAGCGCTTATTAGGCTACGAAACATTGCTACTGGGTATGGGAAAGCCTACATAGGTGTGCATTTTCAACTTTTCGCGGCGTAATAAGCACTCCATTAAGTTTCGGGCATGCAGCCGCGTATACAAAATTTCTTCTATAGACATTACTGCCGCGCAACGTTTAGCCATCATGTGAGTGGTTTGTATAACTGACAACAACTTTTTTTTTCTTTATTGTTATTTTTAGCACCTTACACAAGGAGGGCTGTCAGCAGCAGAGTACGCCGCTCTTCAGCCTTGAGTTTTACAGTAAGTAAGACATAGAGGGGGCACAGAAAATACTAACAAAACGGCTGGCAAAACAATGGAGACACTAAAATACAAAAAAACATGGAGCCGTTCACGCTGGACGAGGAAACATCGCTGACACTAGTGGACACGGCGCACAGAACATGGAGGACGGCGACGGTACACGTGAACAGTGGCGGCGTAACGCAAACACAAACGAAGGCACACACACGATACACTGATGACGATGACCTCCGGCGCGCGAATGTTCACTGTGCGTGTACGAGTCCGGGGACCTGCCAAGAGAGGAGGAGGAGGAAGGGGAGTGGGAGAGCGAGAGGGGAGAGCAGAGATGCCACGGGCAGGGGAGATAGGGGTGAGGGAGGAAGGGGGAGGGGGAGCCCGGGGGAGGAGGGGTGGAGGGAGGGGACGGGGGAAAAGGAAAGGGAAGGGAAGGGAAGAGAAAGGAGGGAGGGTGCCGAAGGGAAAGGACACAGGAAGTGGGGGGAGGATCAAAGTTGGTAGGAGGGGTAGATGGAGGAGAGGAGGACATCATCAGGGAGGGGGAGCTGGCGAAAGCCACCTTGGGAGAGGGTAACGAGGGTGGAGAGATGGAGACCGGGTGGGACGTGGGAATACAGGCGCGGCAGTGGGCGGGGGTGGGAGAGGATCGGGGAGACGAGCGGGTGAGGAGGATCGAGTTTACGGGAGGTGTACAGGATCCATATCCTTTCAAGGAAAAGGAGGAGGTGGGGGAAGGGGATGAGATCGTACAGGATCCGCGTGGGGGAGGGGAGACGGATGCGATAGGCGAGGTGGAGAGCATGACGTTCAAGGATTTGGAGGGATTTGTAAAAGGTAGGTGGGGCGGAGATCCAAGCTGGATGGGCATAACAAAGGATAGGGCGGATGAGGGATTTATAGGTGTGGAGGATGGTGGAGGGGTCCAGACCCCACGTACGGCCGATGAGGAGCTTGAGGAGACTGAGTCGGGAGCGTGCCTTGGCTTGGATTGTCCGGAGGTGGGGAGTCCAGGAGAGGCGACGGTCGAGGGTGACGCCAAGGTACTTAAGGGTGGAGGCGAGGGCGATAGGACGACCATAGATGGTGAGATAGAAATCAAGGAGGCGGAAGGAAGGGGTGGTTTTGCCTACAATGATCGCCTGGGTTTTGGAGGGATTGACCTTGAGCAACCACTGGTTGCACCAAGCGGTGAACCGGTCAAGATGGGATTGGAGAAGGTGTTGGGAGCGCTGCAGGGTGGGGGCAAGGGCAAGGAAGGCGGTGTCATCAGCAAACTGGAGAAGGTGGACGGGGGGTGACGGCGGCGGCATGTCCGCCGTGTACAAAAGATACAGAAGGGGGGAGAGGACGGAGCCTTGGGGCACACCGGCGGAGGGGAAAAAGGTGTAGGAATCTGTGTTATGGATGGTGACATAGGAAGGACGGCGGGAGAGAAAGGAGCCGATCAGACGGACGTAGTTAATGGGAAGGGCGAAGGTTTGGAGCTTGAAGAGGGGACCGGAATGCCATACGCGGTCATAAGCACGTTCGAGGTCCAGGGAGAGGAAGATTGCGGAGCGACGGGAATTAAGCTGTTCGGAAAGGAGATGAGTGAGGTGAAGGAGAAGGTCGTCGGAAGAGAAAGACGGCCGAAAACCACACTGGGTAACTGGAAGGAGGCGGTGCTGGCGGAGATGCTGGTGGATGCGTCGGGTGAGGATAGATTCCAGGACCTTGCTGAAGACCGAGGTAAGGCTGATGGGGCGGTAGGAGGAGACGGCGGACGGCGGTTTGCCAGGTTTAAGGAACATGAGGATACGGGAGGTTTTCCACAGGTCGGGGTAGTAACCGGTGGACAGGACTACATTGTAGAGCCTGGCCAGGGTGGAGAGGAAGGAGACAGGAGCTTCACGAAGGTGACGGTAGGTGACACGATCGTGACCAGGAGCGGTGTTGCGTTTTGTGCAGAGTGTATCAATGAGATCCTGTGTAGTGATGGGGGCATTGAGTTCCGTGTGTGCAATGTTGTCCAAGTACTGGAGACCAGGAGCGAGGGGAGGGACAGAGGTGTCGGTTCGATCGCGGATATCTGGGAAGAGGGAGTAATCCAACTGGGGATCATCGGGGATGGAAAATGCATCGGAGAGGTGGGAGGCAAAGTGATTGGCCTTACTAAGGGTGTCAGGGAAAGGGTGATCATCATGGAGAAGAGGATAATGGGGGAGGGTTTAGTTCCGGTAAGGCGACGGAAGGCCGACCAGAACTTGGACGAGTTGATTCTGACAACAACGTTCCATGCGCGGCTTTATATGCTCCGTTGCGGCGGTACGTGCCTGCGGGTCACAGACATTGGTCGGGCAGCAAAAAGATGCGCTTACACACGCATCTCCTGTGGCGAAGGCGTACTGACATTCGATTCGCTTATCGATGTACGAGCGGTGTTTGAAAAGTCCGTGCAAGTCCGAGAGATGGCACCAGCGGAGTGTATCGAGGTCATGTTTAGTTAGTAGCAACTTTGGGAAGAACGCACACTACGTTTCAGCCATGGAGGTAAGAATAGAGGGAGACGCCGTGACGTCACATCTGCGAAGCCATGTGAAGCCGAGGGTAGCCATCTCAATCCGACCAAAACATTGCTGCTGTAAGCTTGTGTGCATAGGCTTGTCGCTCGCTTTTGGAAGGATTTTGCGCTATTATGGTGACTTGTGTGGTGTTCGGATGTACGAATCGTTCTGATTGTGATGCGAAATCGAAGGGAATAACATTTCATGTGTAAGTTGTCTCGTTAAGTGTGATTTTACAACTTCATTGTGAATGAACGTGTGCTACATCGGTACTTGTACTATAGCGTGTTTTTCTCCTGTATGATTTTAGATTTCCTAAAAATGAAAGTCGGAAAGCTCTGTGGGAGAATGTCGTGAGGAGGAAGAATTGGCGTGCGTCTAAATGGAGCACTATATGTTCTCAGCATTTCCGAGAAGAGGACATAGACCGAACTTCCCTTTCAACAGTAAGGCTCCGAGAAAATGCTGTACCATCAGTTTTCCCTACACACCCAAAACATTTGCAAAAGGTATGTTAATTCAAAGAATTAAATTCTTAGTTTTCAAGGTCACGTTTCAGTATAATACGTACGTATCGTCGATAATCGAAGTGTTGAGTAACTCACTTTGTCTTCATCATGTACCATATTAAAAGCTAACACTACATTAACTAGCGTAAAGTATAGGCCTAAACAGGACACTGTGTAGATTTGCCATTCTATGTACCGTATTTCAGTAAATATTGGTGGTAATGAACAGTGTTTCCCAGTAGTGTAACGTAACTGAAATGTCCCAGTACGTATTACAAACAAGATGTATTTATGGGGCTCTGGAGGGAGGGTATAGCTAACTTAGTTTTCAGTTTTTATTATTTAGTTTGTGATACACGTTTATTACTGAATTAACAAAATTGTATCGTTTACATTGAAGACTAGCTATTCGTAATATTACATTAAAAACTACACTCCTGGAAATGGAAAAAAGAACACATTGACACCGGTGTGTCAGACCCACCATACTTGCTCCGGACACTGCGAGAGGGCTGTACAAGCAATGATCACACGCACGGCTCAGCGGACACACCAGGAACCGCGGTGTTGGCCGTCGAATGGCGCTAGCTGCGCAGCATTTGTGCACCGCCGCCGTCAGTGTCAGCCAGTTTGCCGTGGCATACGGAGCTCCATCGCAGTCTTTAACACTGGTAGCATGCCGCGACAGCGTGGACGTGAACCGTATGTGCAGCTGACGGACTTTGAGCGAGGGCGTATAGTGGGCATGCGGGAGGCCGGGTGGACGTACCGCCCAATTGCTCAACACGTGGGGCGTGAGGTTTCCACAGTACATGGATGTTGTCGCCAGTGGTCGGCGGAAGGTGCACGTGCCCGTCGACCTGGGACCGGACCGCAGCGACGCACGGATGCACGCCAGGACCGTAGGATCCTACGCAGTGCCGTAGGGGACCGCACCGCCTCTTCCCAGCAAATTAGGGACACTGTTGCTCCTGGGGTATCGGCGAGGACCATTCGCAACCGTCTCCATGAAGCTGGGCTACGGTCCCGCACACCGTTAGGCCGTCTTCCGCTCACGCCCCAACATCGTGCAGCCCGCCTCCAGTGGTGTCGCGACAGGCGTGAATGGAGGGACGAATGGAGACGTGTCGTCTTCAGCGATGAGAGTCGCTTCTGCCTTGGTGCCAATGATGGTCGTATGCGTGTTTGGCGCCGTGCAGGTGAGCGCCACAATCAGGACTGCATACGACCGAGGCACACAGGGCCAACACTCGGCATCATGGTGTGGGGAGCGATCTCCTACACTGGCCGTACACCACTGGTGATCGTCGAGGGGACACTGAATAGTGCACGGTACATCCAAACCGTCATCGAACCCATCGTTCTACCATTCCTAGACCGGCAAGGGAACTTGCTGTTCCAACAGGACAATGCACGTCCGCATGTATCCCGTGCCACCCAACGTGCTCTAGAAGGTGTAAGTCAACTACCCTGGCCAGCAAGATCTCCGGATCTGTCCCCCATTGAACATGTTTGGGACTGGATGGAGCGCCGTCTCACGCGGTCTGCACGTCCAGCACGAACGCTGGTCCAACTGAGGCGCCAGGTGGAAATGGCATGGCAAGCCGTTCCACAGGACTACATCCAGCATCTCTACGATCGTCTCCATGGGAGAATAGCAGCCTGCATTGCTGCGAAAGGTGGATATACACTGTACTAGTGCCGACATTGTGCATGCTCTGTTGCCTGTGTCTATGTGCCTGTGGTTCTGTCAGTGTGATCATGTGATGTATCTGACCCCAGGAATGTGTCAATAAAGTTTCCCCTTCCTGGGTCAATGAATTCACGGTGTTCTTATTTCAATTTCCAGGAGTGTATTTTTAATCAGAAGAAACGCGGAATTTCGCCTTTACGAGATTTTATTTTAAACAAAAACTTTGAAACAACCAATCTGATGACGTTACAGGCGTACATGGTGCAATTAGCGACTGTAATACACGCAGCGCTATAGCACACTGGCAATGTCAGAGTGTCATGGCAGCGAGCCACGCCCCCATGGCTTCAAAACGTAGTACGGCTGGGATACGTAGCGCCATCTCCCCTTATTCTTACCTCCATGGTTTCAGCCATATTGGTCTATTTCTTTGTGTTTGGCATTCGTGTGAATCAAGGAAGTCGAGTGATTGTCAAGAAATGGACGATAAATAATTTCGTGTGGTGATTAAACATTACTTTATGAAAGGCAAAATGCCTCAGGAGACTAAACAGAAGTTTGATAAACGTTACGGTGAGTCTGCACTTTCGATTAGAACAGTTTATAAGTGGTTTCAAAATTTTCGGAGTGGCCATATGGGCACCAGTGATGCTGAATGTTCTGGGCGCCCTTTGGAGGTTACAACTCCAGAAATCATTAATAAAATCCATGATATGGTGATGGATGACAGAAGAGTTAAGGTGCGTGAGATTGCTAGTGCTGTGGGCATCTCGAATGAACGGGTACAGAATATTTTGCATAAACATTTGGACATGAGACAGCTATCCGCAAGATGGGTTCCGCGATTGATCACGCTTGACCAAAAACGGAATCGCGTGAAGTGTTGTAAGGATGGTTTGTAGCTGTTCAGGAAGAATCCGGAGGACTTTAAGCGTCGTTTCTGTGGATGAAACATGAATACATCACTATACTCCTGAGACCGAACAACAGTCAAAACAATGGGTTACCAAGGGAGAATCTGCACCAAAAAAGGTGAAGACCATTTCTTCGGCCGGAAAGGTTATGGCGACTGTCTTTTGGGATTTGCAAGAGATAATCCTCACCGACTATCTGGAAAAGGGTAAAACCATTACAGGTGAATAATATTCACCGTTATTGGACCGTTTGAAAACCGAGTTGCACGAAAAACTCCGGCAATTGGGCAGCAAAAAAGTCATTTTCCATCATGATAACACACCAGCACACACCTCAGCAGTTGTGGTCGCAAAATTAATGGAAATAGGATTCCAACTCGTATCAAATCCCCCCTATTCTCCAGACTTGGCTCCCTCGGACTACTGTTTGTCCCCCAATTTGAAGGAATGGCTGGTGGCACAAATATTTTATTCAAACGAGGAGGTGATTGCAGCAACTAATAGCTATTTTGCAGACTTGGACAATTCCTATTATTTGGAAGGGATCAACCAATTAGAACAGCATTGGACGAATTGTATAAGTCGTGCGGTTAACATGGAGGGTGGCCGGATGATAAGTGGTCCAAATATTAGTGCAAGAAATTTTGTTTGAGCGGATGCATGCCCGAAAGTTGATGGACTAAACTATGCAGGTATTTTAGTACTAAATAGCCGGTAATGTTCAGTAGTTGTTTTATCTCGCTTATGACAGGACCCTTTGCGCGGATGCATGACCGAAATTTGATGGGCTAAGCTACGCAGGTATTTTAGTCCTGAATAAGCGGTACTGTCCAGTAGTTGTTTGACGTCGGTGATGACAGGACTTCTTTCATTTTTTATTGGTAACCAGGTAAAAAAACCACGTTTGCCATAGTAGCAGTGTTAAGCTTTTTGGTTTTTAAGTAAAACTTTAAAAAACAAGTAATGTTTATCCGTAAATTACCCATTGCTTTGAAATATTAGATTATCATAGAAATGGTGGGAAAAAGAGATCAGCACTATTTTTATAACAACGCCTACAGTTAGAAACTAGCATCCAAAGATTGGATGTCTCTATAGGCCCCCTGGCTCAGCAGCTGTTGTGGCTGTGCACCTGAAGGATAATTTGGAAAATATTTCGAGTAGATTTCCCCACCATGTTATAGTTCTGGGTGGAGATTTTAATTTGCCGGATATAGACTGGGAGACTCAAACGTTCATAACGGGTGGCAGGGACAAAGAATCCAATGAAATTTTTTTAAGTGCTTTATCTGAAAACTACCTTGAGCAGTTAAACCGAGAACCGACTCGTGGCGATAACATATTAGACCTTCTGGTGACGAACAGACCCGAACTATTTGAAAAAGTTAACGCAGAACAGGGAATCAGCGATCATAAAGCGGTTACGACATCGATGATTTCAGACGTAAATAGAAATATTAAAAAGGGTAGGAAGATTTTTCTGTTTAGAAAAAGTGACAAAAAGCAGATTTCAGAGTCCCTGACGGCTCAACACAAAAGTTTTGTCTCAAGTACAGATAGTGTTGAGGATCAGTGGACGAAGTTCAAAACCGTCGTACATAATGCGTTAGATGAGTATGTGCCAAGCAAGATCGTAAGAGATGGAAAAGAGCCACCGTGGTACAACAACCGAGTTAGAAAACTGCTGCGGAAGCAAAGGGAACTTCACAGCAATCATAAACATAGCCAAAGCCTTGCAGACAAACAAAAATTACGCGAAGCGAAATGTAGTGTGAGGAGGGCTATGCGAGAGGCGTTCAATGAATTTGAAAGTAAAGTTCTATGTACTGAATTGGCAGAAAATCCTAAGAAATTTTGGTCTTATGTCAAAGCGGTAGGTGGATCAAAACAAAATGTCCAGACACTCTGTGACCGAGATGGTACTGAAACAGAGGATGACGGACTAAAGGCCGAAATACTAAATGTCTTTTTCCAAAGTCGTTTCACAGAGGAAGACTGCACTGTAGTTCCTTCTCTAGATTGTCGCACAGAGGACAAAATGCTAGATATCGAAATAGACGACAGAGGGATAGAGAAACAATTAAAATCGCTCAAAAGAGGAAAGGTCTCTGGACCTGATGGGATACCAGTTCGACTTTACACAGAGTACGCGAAGGAACTTGCCCCCCTTCTTGCAGCGGTGTACCGTAGGTCTCTAGAAGAGCGTAGCGTTCCAAAGGATTGGAAAAGGGCACAGGTCATCCCCGTTTTTAAGAAGGGACGTCGAACAGATGTGCAGACCTATAGACCTATATCTCTAACGTCGATCAGTTGCAGAATTTTGGAACACGTATTATGTTCGAGTATAATGACTTTTCTGGAGACTAGAAATCTACTCTGTAGGAATCAGCATGGGTTTCGAAAAAGACGGTCATGTGAAACCCAGTTCGCGCTATTCGTCCACGAGACTCAGAGGGCCATAGACACGGGTTCACAGGTAGATGCCGTGTTTCTTGACTTCCGCAAGGCGTTCGATACAGTTCCCCACAGTCGTTTAATGAACAAAGTAAGAGCATATGGACTATCAGACCAATTGTGTGACTGGATTGAGGAGTTCCTAGATAATAGGACGCAGCATGTCATTCTCAATGGAGAGAAGTCTTCCGAAGTAAGAGTGATTTCATGTGTGCCGCAGGGTAGTGTCATAGGACCGTTGCTATTCACAATATACATAAATGACCTTGTGGATGACATCGGAAGTTCACTGAGGCTTTTTGCAGATGATGCTGTAGTGTATCGAGAGGTTGTAACAATGGAAAATTGTACTGAAATGCAGGAGGATCTGCAGCGAATTGGTGCATGGTGCAGGGAATGGCAATTGAATCTCAATATAGACAAGTGTAATGTGCTGCGAATACACAGAAAGATAGATCCTTTATCATTTAGCTACAAAATTGCAGGTCAGCAACTGGAAGCGGTTAATACCATAAATTATCTGAAGAGTACGCATTAGGAGTGATTTAAAATGGAATGATTATATAATGTTGATCGTCGGTAAAGCAGATGTCAGACTGAGATTCATTGGAAGAATCCTAAGGAAATGCAATCCGAAAACAAAGGAAGTAGGTTACAGTACGCTTGTTCGCCCACTGCTTGAATACTGCTCAGCAGTGTGGGATCCGTACCAGATAGGGTTGATAGGAGATATAGAGAAGATCCAACGGAGAGCAGCGCGCTTCGTTACAGGATCATTTAGTAATCGCGAAAGCGTTACGGAGATGATAGATAAACTCCAGTGGAAGACTCTGCAGGAGAGACGCTCAGTAGCTCGGTACGGGCTTTTGTCAAAGTTTCGAGAACATACCTTCACCGAAGAGTCAAGCAGTATATTGCTCCCTCCTACGTATATCTCGCGAAGAGACCATGAAGATAAAATCAGAGAGATTAGAGCCCACACAGAGGCATACCGACAATCCTTCTTTCCACGAACAATACGAGACTGGAATAGAAGGGAGAACCGATAGAGGTACTCAACGTACCCTCCGCCACACACCGTCAGGTGGCTTGCGGAGTATGGATGTAGATGTAGATGTAGATGGTGTAAGAAGTTATACAGAACTGCAGAGATTATAGCGCACCTATTTCTATTTGGTGTGGCCTCTCAGAAGGTACGCGTGAACATGAAGTGTGCAAGACTGTCCCACCTGGACTATGCGGTAGTTTCTCACTGTCGTCCTCGGATATCTGTTGTGTTGCAGAAAGTTACCGTTCCTAGTTTGGAAGTGTTTTACGAAGTGCGGTAGCAGTGAAGTACAGTGCTCCATTTGCTTTAAAACATTAAAAACGGATGGAGGCACAACAAACTTGTGACGCCATATAAAAAGAAAACATCCACAATGTTCATTGGAAGAGAAGGTAAATTTAATTGACGTACCTATGATTTTATTGACGTGCTAAAAATTTGGGATAATAACTGAACTCTTAATTATGTGGTTGCTTGATACCATCCAAAAGCGACAATGCAGGGAAGTCGTGGACATGTGTCCGTACAGTCTCGCTGTCACCGCTCCCATCTCCTTCACCTTCGTAGTCTTTGCTGGTGACGATGAGACCAATTTCTGCCGAAGACTCAACCTCATACCTACCATGATCTCCCGCTCCTTCACCGTCACTTGAATTTTTCAATAATTGTTCAGAGTCTATGTTTATTAGTGGAAGTAATAGCAATAAAAAACCGAAAATCGGTTATTTCGGAAAACAGTTCTGAGCGATTTTAATTGTCACGTTAAACTGTAGACGAAAAGAACCGGTGTAACCGAAAAACCGGTTGTTTCAACGGTAGCCACCATCCCTATTTGCTACTGGAAGTTCTTGGGAAGACTTGAAATTTACGATTGCAGTTACACCGCACAGTTTTTGAGACAGTTATGGAAAGGAGTCATGCAATAATACGTGCTCTATAGGATTACGTTCGGGTAAGTAATGTATACACAGAGATTGCGTGCATATAGAGTATCGTCTCAGCTGTGTGACTGGATTCGTGATTTCCTCTTCGAGTAGAACAGAAGTGATATCTGGCATTCCGCAAGGTAGTGTCATAGGCCCTCTGCTGTTCCTGATTTACATAAATGATCTAGGTGATAATCTGAGCAGCCCCCTTAGATTGTTTGCAGATGACACTGTAATTTACCGTCTAGTAAAATCATCACACGACCAATTCCAATTAACAAATGATCTAGAGAGAATTTCTGTATGCTACGAAAAGTGGCAATTGCCACTAAACAAAGAAAAGTGCGAGGTCATCCACATGGGTACTAAATGAAATCCTATAAATTTTGGGTATACGATAAATCGCAAAAATCTAAGGCCTATCAGTTCGACTAAATACCTAGGAATTCAGTTATTATCCCAAATTTGTAGCACGTCAATAAAATCATAGGTACGTCAATTAAATTTACCTTCTCTTCCAATGAACATTGTGGATGTTTTCTTTTTATATGGCGTCACACGTTTGTTGTGCCTCCATCCGTTTTTAATGTTTTAAAGCAATGGAGCAATTGGAAAGACCACATAGATAATATTGTGGGGAAGGCGAAACAAAGACTGCTCTTTGTTGGCAGAACAATTAGAAGATGAGACAAACCCACTAAAGAGACAGCCTACATTACACTTTACCGTCCTCTGCTGGAATATTGCTGCGCTGTGTGAAATCCTTACCAGGTGGGATTGACGGAGGACATGGAAAAAGTGCAAAGAAGGGCAGCTCGTTTCGTGTTATGGCGCAATAGCGGTAAGAGTGTCACTGATATGATACGCGAGTTGGGGTGGCAGTCACTGAAACATAGGCGGTTTTCTTTACGGCTAGATCTATTTACGAAATTTCAATCACCAACTTTCTCTTCTGAATGCGAAAATATTTTGTTGACACCCATCTACGTAGGGAGAAATGATAATCATAATAAGAGAAATCAGAGCTCGAAAGGAAAGATTTAGGTGTTCCTTTTTCCCACCTGCCATTCGAGAGTGGAACGGTAGAGAAGTAGTATGAAAATGGTTCGATAAACCCTCTGCCAGGCACTTAAGTGTGAATTGCAGGGTAACCATGTACATGTAGATGTAAATGTAGATAAATATCTGTATATGCTTTTATTCATAACTTCGGATTAATTAATCTTCCTTCGTCGCTGTTCCTACACTTTTTGAGCAACAAATTTCATGTTTCATCATTCTTAACACTTCTGTCTTTGTACACATTTCCCCTATCATCCCACAATGCCAGAAATGGTTTATTCATTTCGATGCACTCTAACAGTAATTCTCTTTGTCTTCTTTCGAACTCCTTTTCCACTCAACAACAAAAAACCTAACCTAATCTAACTTCCTTTTCTGCGTTGCCACGAGATATTGTCAAGGAATCTGTCAATAATGCCCGCAGACGGCACAGTATTTCCAGCCAGAGCAGTACACACTATTCCAAACGAAATATATATATATATATATATATATATATATATATATATATATGACGCACCACCAAGGAATTATCCGAAAGAGACGAAAATCGGTAGTCTAATGTACACGTACAACTGACAAACAAAAGATCACAATTTCAAAAAAAACTGGATGGTCTATTCAAGAGAAAGGGCTTCTCAAATCGAGGAAGTCAGTAACTCGTTGGTCCACCTCTGGCCCTTATAGAAGCAGTTATTCGGCTTGGCATTATTTGATAGAGCTGTTGGATGTCTTCTTGGAGAATATCGGGTAAAATTCTGTCCAATTGGCACGTTAGATCGTCAAAATCCCGAGCTGGTCATCGGAGCTCAGTTCGAATAGGGACTCATCAATGAGATTCCAGCCCGAATGTGCTCGACACATTGGAAACGATCTTGTTGGTGCTCGGAAGTCAATTGAAGATGGCGAAAGGGGCACCGTGAGCTCAGTCCTCTTTTTCTGTGAACAGCCTATGAATGGTCCTTTTGGTCACTGAAGCACCAGCTGCGCGTGGCGTCGATGATAATGATGAATCCGGGGCTCTGAGTGCTTCTCTGACGACTTCTCACTCTTCAGGTTCTGTCGTCTCTCTAGGTCGAATTCTTGACGCTATGTTCGGTCACGGTTCACCCATTCCTGCCAAAGCCGTCGAATAGTGGCATCGTTCTCGTTCAAATGTCGAGCGATTCGCCAATTACTCCAACCAACCTCTCTGAGCCTAACAACACGCCTCTCTCAAATGCTGACATCTGTGCATATTGTTCACGTGCATGTCTGTGACACGTTGTTACTGTCCAACTGAATACACGGAATGAAATTCGCGAAGACTTTATGCCAGGTATCGACATGTCCTCTGTTTACTATCTTCGTCAGCTGCGCCGTAAAATTGTGCTGCTGCGTCACACGTTCATTCATCGGCCGTCAAAGCTTACAGTTTAAGCATTTTGCGTCGATACCTGTGTGACTATCATGTTGGGACCAATTTGTATAACTTCTTCGTGGTGCGTCGCAGTTTTTTTTTTGTGCATTTCCAAAATTACTGCTCAACCTCTCAATCTCTACCTGACTGTCAATATTATTGCACGTACGAAAAATATTGTCAATATTATTGACCGTCTAGCAATCGCTTTACGCATCGCTCCCGCAGGGTGCGTGAAAGCAATGTTTGACTAATTCAGCGCCCACAATCTTCTAAACAGTCGTTCTTCCCGTGATTTATATGCAGAGGGAAACCCTAATATGTGTGGGGGCAGCCATATTAGTCATAATAGGGCTCTGCCCCCTGGACATCAGAATTCGAAAACAGGCTGCGCGGTTCTGGGCTAAGAAAGGGAATACCGCGAAGATAGAAGCTACATTAGGCACTGGGGTTGAGGATAAGGGTGAGATAAGGCGAAGAGGCGAGCAGTTATGGCAGGAATTATGGGAGACAGAAGAAACAGGTCGCAGAACATCTGAACTGCTTCCTAACGTCAGGGAACGACTGAGCATGAAATACTTTGAACCTACCGGAGAAGTGATCCATTTTCTCACTGGTCATGGGCCATACCCGACATATTTAGGTCGGTTTGGGAAGAGGGCCACACCCGCGTGTGAATATGGTGTATTAGAGGGTACTCCCGATCATGTGGTCTCGTAGTGCCCCCTTTGCAATGATGGAGCATCCACATTACGCGACCAATTACCTGACCATGACATATACCGCTTACTCAGACAAGAAGACACTTTTCAAACTCTCAACAAATTGGCTGATGAGGTATCACGAAAAGTGTTAAAAGAATACCTGAGGGACATAGATTAATATCTTGAGACATACCAAACACTAGCTGAATCTAGCGCTCTATTCCCGTACCGCCTGTGCGTGGACGGGCCGGCTTTCCTCACACTCTGGAATCCGCCGCGTACAGGACTAGGGGGAGTGGGGTACAACACCATCGATAAAGGACAAGCACCGGACTTGACTTAGATTAGAACTAGTTAGTAGGACTTAGATTTAGGAAATTAGTTACTTAGGAACCTGCAGCGAATAACATCCTTGGCCTGCCCAGTGTCAGGGCACGGTCATCGGGATTAGCTCGACGAGCAAGGCTCTAAAAGTAGGTTTACAAACTACTGACACATCTGTGACGCTGCAGGCAGTAGAGATTAGTTAAGTGTAGATCTTATAAAGTAAACATTAATAATAATAATAATAAATTAGTTGCCCATTGTTTTCCAGTTATAGCTGTAGCTCACTCACTAAATTTGTAATTAGCTGCAATTAATGTTGGATAAAATTAAGACCCACTAGTCATTTAGGGAAGTGGGTTAAGATTGTATAATTATTATAAAGTTGTAAATAAAGATTTTAAAAAAACCTAATATGTGGTACAAAGGGAACCACCCTCTTCCATGTACTTCGCAATGGTTCGTGGAGTATAGATGTAGGTAAGAGATAAACAATACGCTTACTCGTTGCAGACTCTTTTGTGGTGCTTGTCAATAGCAACACGCTGAAAATTGGAAGTACACTGCCGGAAAAAAACCAGTACACCCTTTTAGATGTTACCAATTCTCAAGATTTGTTGTTGTAACAGTGCACACTTATAGATCAAGAGCACAAGCGGTTCTGACAAGCGAACCTCCCCATCGCAACCCCCTCAGATTTACTTATAAGTTGGCACAGTGGATAGGCCTTGAAAAACTGAACACAGATCAATCGAGAAAACAGGAAGAAGTTGTGTGGAACTATGATAAAAATAAGCAAAATATACAAACTGAGTAGGCCATGTGCAAGATATGCAACATCAAGGACAATGTGAACTCAGGAGCGCCGTGGTCACGTGGTTAGCGTGAGCAGCAAGGAGCGAGAGGTCCTTGGTTCAAGTCTTCTCTCGAATGAGAAGTTTAATTTTTTATTTTCAGACAATTGTTATCTGTCCGTCCGTCCGTCCGATGCGAGGTAACTGCGTCGTAATATGGAGACGCTACACCTAAACAAACATCGAAACACACGACGTCAGTCGACTACAGCGCACGGAAGAGAGAGTATTCCTGCTAACGAGGCTCCCTGGTTGGCAGTTGACTGTTCGCTACTTTGGACGAGAGTGCATTAAATACGGGAGATGTATTTCGTGGGCAATATGAACCCAGCAAATATAGCTCGCGACTTCAATAACAAGGTCAATGAATATTGGAGAGGCACGTACTTCCGTCTACTAATCGCTCGGTTTTGCGGTGCGGTCGCAAAACACGGACACTAAACTTATTACAGTGAACAGAGACGTCAATGAACGAACGGACAGATCATAACTTTGCGAAAATAAAGAAATTAAACTTTTCACTCGAGAGAAGACTTGAACCAAGGACCTCTCGTTCGGCAGCTGCTCACGCTAACCACGGGACCACGGCGCTCGTGAGTTCACATTATCGTTGATGTTGCCTACCTTGCGCATGGACTACTCAGTTTGTATATTTTGCTTATTTTTTTCATAGTTCCACACAACTTCTTCCTGTTTTCTTGATTGATCTGTGTTTTTCAAGGCCTATCCATTGTGCCAACTTATAACTAAATCTGAGGGGGGTGCGATGGGGAGGTTCCCTTGTGAGTTACCTGGTATCGAACCATGCTGAAACGCCCATGTTAGTACGTGGTGTAACCTACACGGGAGGCAATGCAGGCGATGACTCTGGCATCCAATCGATCGTACAAATGGCATACGCTTTTGCCCAACTGCTCGGCTTATTCACGTGGTTCTGTAAGAGTTATTGGTTGATGCGTCAAATAAGTCAGTTCTCGTCCCATCTTATCCCACACGACCTCGATTGCAGACAAGTCTGGAGATCCTGCTGGTCAGGGAAGTTGCTACATGTCTGCAGAGCACGTTGAGTTTCACAGGTAGTGTGTGGGCGAGCGTCATCCTGTTGGAACAAGCATCGCCTTCCTTTGGCGAGAATGGCAAAATGACGGGTCCAATAACATTCTGCACGTACCGAGCGCTGGTTAGCGTCCCCTCCAGAAATGCGACAGGTGAACGAGAGTTGTAGCTTATTGAACTCGAATCCATAAGGCCTGAGACGGGGCCAATGTGTCTTACACGAATGTAGTCTACGAGACAGTAGTCACCAGGTGTACGTCGTACGCGCCAATGACCTTCACTTATATGCAGGCAGAATCCGCTTCCGTCACTTAAACTACAGCACACCATTCCATCTTTCAGGTGATCCTCTGACGGCAGCAGTCGAGCCGTGCATGTCGATACTGTGGCGTAAGTGGCAGCCTGACTGGAGGTGAGCGTGCCCGTAGTCTCACTGCTAATAACTGGCTCGCAACAGTTCGTGTTCACACGTCTAGCCCTCTTATCTGTGCTGTGGTAGCTGTATGATCTGCCATTGTTGCCCTTACAGTACGACGAGCCTGGCGAGCGTCTGTGCTACATGAAGTCCAAAATCTCGTCTGCGGGTGTTCACGTGGCCACCGATACCAGTATCGTTGCGCAGCTGACGCAACACGTCCAACCCGTGTGGAAACTCTCCGAAAGGACAATCCCACCACTCGGAAGTACACCATTTGACTCACTGTAAATTCGCTCAGTTGGCTGTAGGAATTACCTCGAGCGATTAAACAGAGAACCGACTCGTGGAGATAACATCTTGGACCTACTGATAACAAACAGACCCGAACTTTTCGACTCTGTAAGCGCAGAACAGGGAATCAGTGATCACAAGGCCATTGCAGCATCCCTGAATATGGAAGTAAATAGGAATATAAAAAAAGGGAGGAAGGTTTATCTGTTTAGCAAGTGTAATAGAAGGCAGATTTCAGACTACCTAACAGATCAAAACGAAAATCTCTGTTCCCGCACTGACAATGTTGAGTGTATATGGAACAAGTTCAAGGCAATCGTAAAATGCGTTTTAGACAGGTACGTGCCGAGTGAAACTATGAGGGACGGGAAAAACCCACCGTGGTTCAACATCAAAGTTAGGAAACTACTGCGAAAGAAAAGAGAGCTTCACTGCAAGTTTAAACTCAGCCAAAGCCTCTCAGACAAACAGAAGCTAAAAGATGTCAAAGTAGCGTAAGGAGGGCTATGCGTGAAGCGTTCAGTGAATTCGAAAGTAAAATTCTATGTACTGACTTGACAGAAAATTTTAGGAAGTTCTGGTCTTACGTTAAATCAGTAAGTGGCTCGAAACAGCATATCCAGACACACCGGGATGATGATGGCATTGAAACAGAGGATGACACGCGAAAGCTGAAATACTAAACACCTTTTTCCAAAGCTGTTTCACAGAGGAAGACCGCACTGCAGTTCCTTCTCTAAATCCTCGCACAAACGACAAACGAAAAAATGGCTGACATCGAAATAAGTGTCCAAGGAATAGAAAAGCAACTGGAATCACTCAACAGAGGAAAGTCCACTGGACCTGACGGGATACCAATTCGATTCTACACAGAGTGCGCGAAAGACCTTGCCCCCCCTGCTAACAGCCGTGTACCGCAAGTCTCTAGAGGAACGGAAGGTTCCAAATGATTGGAAAAGAGCACAGGTAGTCCCAGTCTTCAAGAAGGGTCGTCGGGCAGATGCGTAAAACTATAGACCTATATCTCTGACGTCGATTTGTTGTAGAATTTTGGAACATGTTTTTTGCTCGCGTATCATGTCGTTTCTGGAAACCCAGAATCTACTCTGTAGGAATCAACATGGATTCCGGAAACAGCGATCGTGTGAGACCCAACTCGCTTTATTTGTTCATGAGACCCAGAAAATATTAGATACAGGCTCCCAGGTAGATGCCATTTTCCTTGACTTCCGGAGGGCGTTCGTTACAGTTCCGCTATGTCGCCTGATAAACAAAGTAAGAGCCTACGGAATATCAGACCAGCTGTGTGGCTGGATTGAAAAGTTTTTAGCAAACAGAACACAGCATGTTGTTCTCAATGGAGAGACGTCTACAGACGTTAAAGTAACCTCTAGCGTGCCACAGGGGAGTGTTATGGGACAATTGCTTTTCACAATATACACTCCTGGAAATGGAAAAAAGAACACATTGACACCGGTGTGTCAGACCCACCATACTTGCTCCGGACACTGCGAGAGGGCTGTACAAGCAATGATCACACGCACGGCACAGCGGACACACCAGGAACCGCGGTGTTGGCCGTCGAATGGCGCTAGCTGCGCAGCATTTGTGCACCGCCGCCGTCAGTGTCAGCCAGTTTGCCGTGGCATACGGAGCTCCATCGCAGTCTTTAACACTGGTAGCATGCCGCGACAGCGTGGACGTGAACCGTATGTGCAGTTGACGGACTTTGAGCGAGGGCGTATAGTGGGCATGCGGGAGGCCGGGTGGACGTACCGCCGAATTGCTCAACACGTGGGGCGTGAGGTCTCCACAGTACATCGATGTTGTCGCCAGTGGTCGGCGGAAGGTGCACGTGCCCGTCGACCTGGGACCGGACCGCAGCGACGCACGGATGCACGCCAAGACCGTAGGATCCTACGCAGTGCCGTAGGGGACCGCACCGCCACTTCCCAGCAAATTAGGGACACTGTTGCTCCTGGGGTATCGGCGAGGACCATTCGCAACCGTCTCCATGAAGCTGGGCTACGGTCCCGCACACCGTTAGGCCGTCTTCCGCTCACGCCCCAACATCGTGCAGCCCGCCTCCAGTGGTGTCGCGACAGGCGTGAATGGAGGGACGAATGGAGACGTGTCGTCTTCAGCGATGAGAGTCGCTTCTGCCTTGGTGCCAATGATGGTCGTATGCGTGTTTGGCGCCGTGCAGGTGAGCGCCACAATCAGGACTGCATACGACCGAGGCACACAGGGCCAACACCCGACATCATGGTGTGGGGAGCGATCTCCTACACTGGCCGTACACCACTGGTGATCGTCGAGGGGACACTGAATAGTGCACGGTACATCCAAACCGTCATCGAACCCATCGTTCTACCATTCCTAGACCGGCAAGGGAACTTGCTGTTCCAACAGGACACTGCACGTCCGCATGTATCCCGTGCCACCCAACGTGCTCTAGAAGGTGTAAGTCAACTACCCTGGCCAGCAAGATCTCCGGATCTGTCCCCCATTGAGCATGTTTGGGACTGGATGAAGCGTCGTCTCACGCGGTCTGCACGTCCAGCACGAACGCTGGTCCAACTGAGGCGCCAGGTGGAAATGGCATGGCAAGCCGTTCCACAGGACTACATCCAGCATCTCTACGATCGTCTCCATGGGAGAATAGCAGCCTGCATTGCTGCGAAAGGTGGATATACACTGTACTAGTGCCGACATTGTGCATGCTCTGTTGCCTGTGTCTATGTGCCTGTGGTTCCGTCAGTGTGATCATGTGATGTATCTGACCCCAGGAATGTGTCAATAAAGTTTCCCCTTCCTGGGACAATGAATTCACGGTGTTCTTATTTCAATTTCGAGGAGTGTATATAAATGACCTAGCAGATAGTGTCGGAAGTCCCAGACGGCTTTTCGCGGATGATGCTGTAGTATACAGAGAAGTTGCAGCATTAGAAAATTGCAGCGAAATGCAGGAAGATCTGCAGCGGATAGGCACTTGATGCAGGGAGTGGCAACTGACCCTTAACATAGAAAAATGTAGTGTATTTCGAATACATAGAAAGAAGGATCCTTTATTGTATGATTATATGATAGCGGAACAAACACTGGTAGCAGTTACTTCTGTAAAATATCTGGCAGTATGCGAGTGGAACGATTTGAATTGGAATGATCATATAAAATTAATTGTTGGTAAGGCGGATGCCAGGTTGAGATTCATTGGGAGAGTCCTTAGAAAATGTAGTCCATCAACAAAGGAGGTGGCTTACAAAACACTCGTTCGACCTATGCTTGAGTATTGCTCATCAGTGTGGGATCCGTACCAGGTCGGGTTGACAGAGGAGATAGAGAAGATCCAAAGAAGAGCGGTGCGTTTCGTCACAGGGTTATTTGCCAAGCGTGATAGCGTTACGGAGATGTTTAGCATACTCAAGAGGCAGACTCTGCAAGAGAGGCGCTCTACATCGCGGTATAGCTTGCTGTCCAGGTTTCGACAGGGTGCGTTTCTGCATGAGGTGTGAGGTGTCGAATATATTGCTTCCCCCTAGTTATACCCCCCCCCCCCCCCCGAGGAGATCACGAATGTAAAATTAGAGAGATTCGAGCGCGCACGGAGGCTTTCCGGCAGTCGTTCTTCCCGCGAACCATGCGCGACTGGAACAGGAAAGGGAGGTAATGACAGTGGCACGTAAAGTGCCCTCCGCCACACACCGTTGGGTCGCTTGCGGAGTATAAATGTAGATGTAGATGTAGATCTGTGCTGTGGTAGCTGTATGATCTGCCACTGTTGCCCTTGCAGTACTACGAGCCTGGCGGGCGTCATTGCTACATGAAGTCCAGAATCTCGTCTATGGGCGTGAGAATGTTCACGTGATCACCGACAGCAGTATTGTTGCACAACTGACGCAACACGTCCAAACCGTGTGGCTATTCTCCGAAAGGACAATCCCACCACAAGGGAGGACACAATTTCACTCATTTTAAATTCGCTCAGTTGGCTCTAGGAAGCACGGATGCACCACCGTGGGTTGTTGCCCTGGTTGCTTCACACGTCTTCACCACACTGAGCCTTCTGTTTTGTGAGAATTCCCTATTAAAGGCTAGACACAAATGGTGCTCTGATATCCCCAGATTTAAGCACAATCGAGAACCTGTAGGACTATCTGAATCGGGCTATTCGCGCCATGGGTCCTCAACCGAGAAACCTAGCGGAGCTGGCCACGGCACCGGAGACAACATGGATCCACATCCCAGTCGGAATCTTCCAGTACCTCACTCACTCTTTTCCTGCATGTCCGCGTTGCAGAAGGTGATTATTCAGGCATTTGAAAGATGGTTACATTAAAGTGACTGGACAGCGTAAATGAACGTGTAACGAAACGTGCTGCTCCCCTTTGGATCTTCTCTTTTTCCTCTGGCAGTCCTATCTGATATGGATCCCATACTGACAAGCAGTATTCAAGGATTAGTCGAACGAGTGTTTCTTAAGGTACTTCTTTTGTATATGGCTACATTTCCTGAGGGCTATTCCAATTAGTCTCAGTCTGGCATCTGCTTTACTCGCAGTTAATTTTATATTGTCGTTCTACTGTACGTATTTCAAATGGCTCCTTACACATACTCCTAGATATTTTATGGAAGTAACTGCTTCTAGTGATTGGTCTGCAATTTTGTAACTAAAAAGTAAGGAGTTTATGTATTCACACTGTGGTAAATTTGTTTATGTTAAGGGTCAGTTGACACTCCTGCACGAAGTGTCGATTCTCTGCAGATCTTCCTGCACTTCTATACGATTTTCTAGCTTTACGACCTCTCTGTATACAACAGCATCATCCGCGAAGAGCCTCATGGAACATCCGATGTTATGTAACAGGACATTTATATATATTTTGGAAAGTAATGGTCTTAGGACACTCCTCTGGGGCATGCACGAAGTTGCTTTTACGTCTGAAAACTTCTCTCTATTCAGAATGATATATAGTGTTCTGCTCGACAGAAACTGTTCAGTTCAGTCACACAATTGGTCTGATATTCCATACGCTCGTATTTTGTTCATTAGGCTGCAATGCATAACTGCCTTCCGTGACTCATGTATGAACAGAGAGAGCTGGAGTTCACACGATCGTTGTTTTCAGAATCCATGTTGGTTCCTACAAAGGAGATTCTCGGTCTCCAGAAATCTCACAATACGCGAGTATGAAACATGTTACAAAATTCTATAACAGACCGACGTCAGAGATACAGGCCTATAGTTTTGGGCGCCTGTCCGAGGATCACTTCCAGAAAATGGGAGTGAACTTTTTTCTTCGATCATTAGTAACGCTTCTCTCCTCAACAGATCTACGGTACACTGCTGTTAATTAGGGACAAATTCTTTCGCGTACTCTGTGTAGAATCGATGTGGGATCCCTTCAAGTCTGGTGGCTAATGTGGTTTGCGTACTCCTTGTCCGTCATAACTTGGCGAAAACTGCGCTTTTATATTCATACCAGCGGAAAAATTCTCCTATCAGAGCACAAAAAGGCGATATGCTCCTCTTTATTTAAAAAAAAAAAGACTCTGACTGGAACGTGGGGTATCTCATTCTATCTTCCTTAGCACCTTTAAAAAATTTCGCAAAAGTATTGGCATGTGAACACATCCGCGCTCTTTTGAACATGCAACTCACCTCTCACTTCCACGAGCTGTCCTGAACAGTCGCTCACACCCACTAGTCCGTCGCCGTAAGTCTCTCATGCTATGCCGCTCCCAACTGCCCAACTGCCTCACTTATCAGTCGGCCCCACTCATTGTCATTATCTCTTTGTGACTCTCCAACTGTCAGAGTCTCACAGCCACAGTCAACTTCTTTCTGTCCTAGTAGTACTGTATCCTCACCTGTTGCTCTCTGCCTCCTGCTCCCTCTTACTGCTAATATATCATACCTTCCCACTGTCGCTGTCTCTCCTCACTGCCACTGTCTCCTTTCCTCATTGTCACTGTCTTAGATTCAGTTTCTCTTTATCACTGGCTCCCATCCACTTCCACTTTCTCCTTCTCTTTCTTCCTCTCCCACTGGCACTGTCTTCGTCACTCTTTATCCAGCACGGTTCTCTCATTGTGTAATACACTGAAGAGCCAAAGAAACTGATAAACCTGCCTAATATCGTGTAGGGGCCCCGCGGGCGGGCAGAAGTGCCGCAAAACGATGGGGCATGGACTCGACTAAGGGAACTGACACCATGAATCCTGCATGACTGTCCATAAATCTGTAAGAGTACGAGGGGGTGGAGATCTCTTCTGAACAGCACGTTGGAAGGTATCCCAGATATGCTCGATAATGTTCATGTCTCGGGAGGTCCGCAGCTCGTGGTCGTGCGGTAGCGTTCTCGCTTCCCGCGCCCGGGTTCCCGGGTTCGATTCCCGGCGGGGTCAGGGATTTTCTCTGCCTCGTGATGACTGGGTGTTGTGTGCTGTCCTTAGGTTAGTTAGGTTTAAGTAGTTCTAAGTTCTAGGGGACTGATGACCATAGATGTTAAGTCCCATAGTGCTCAGAGCCATTTGAACCATTTGGCTCGGGAGTTTAGTGCCCAGCAGAAGTTTTTAAACTCAGAAGGGTGTTCCTTGAGCCATTCTGGACGTTGGGATGTCGCGTTGTCCTGCTGGAATTGCACAAATCCGTCAGAATGCACGATGGACATGAATGGATGCAGGTGATCAGACAAAATACTTTTTGTACGTGTCACCTGTCAGAGTAGTATCTAGACATATCAGGAGTCCCATATCACTACACATGTCCCATACCATTATAGAGCCTCCATCAGCTTGAAAAGTCCCCTGCTGACATTCTGGGTCCACGGATTCATGAGGTTGTCTCGTACCTGAACACATCCATCCGCTCGATACAATTTGAAAATTACTCGTTCGACCATGCAACATGTTTCCAGTCATCAACAGCTCACTGTCGTTGTCAATGCGGCCAGGCGAGGCGTAAAGCTTTGTTTCGTGCAGTCACTCAGGGTACAAGAGTGGGCCTTCGGCTGCAAAAGCCCATATTGATGATGTTTCGTTGAATTGTCCGCACGCTGACACTTATTGATGGCCCAGCATTGAAATCTGCAGCAATTTACGGAAGGATTGCACTTCTGACACGTTGAACGATTCTCTTCCGTCGTCGTTGGTCCCGTTCTTGCAGGATCTTTTTCCGGCCACAGCGATGTCGGAGGTTTGATGTTTTACCGGATTCCTGATACTCAAGGTACAGTCGTGAAATGGTCATACGGGAAAATCCCCACTTCATCGCTACATCGGAAATGCTGCGTCACATCGCTCGTATGCCGACTATGACACCACCTTCAAACTCACTTAAATCTAACATAAAAAATCAAGAATAGGTTCGCATGCCAATATTTTTACGAAAATTTTTTAAGGTCCTGAGGAAGACAGAATGAGGCAGCTGGTACAACACTTTTCGGTCACAGTCTTTAATAACGATTAGCATATTCGCCTTTTTTATGCTCCGCTAGGAGCTTTTTTCCGCTGGTTCCCTACTTTTTCCTGCCACAACGGAGCATGTTACTCATATGAAAAGAGCTTGACGCGTCAGTAAAATTTTGATCGTTTACTTGAGTGAAACTGAAATAACCCAAAACCAATTTTACAATTCAGGCTCCATTTTACGTGCACGAAAATTTTGCATGTGCGTCACTACTATAACGTGGATTTCACAGAACCCTCCTGCTGGTAACGGAGACACATCATATTTCTCCGTGCTACATTCTTTTATAAATTATGTTTTCACCTCACACGACATTTTACGTACTTGTTTTAGGTAGGGTAGTTTTGAACCTATGAATCTCGGAAACAGATAAAGATGTTTAGAAAATTTTCGGGGTTGTTTGAGACCGGGATCTTAGGAACTTATCGTAAAAAGTTCGACCACTTTTTGTTCGTAGCCTTCTTGGTCCGCTGGTAACGGCGAAATTATACACACATCAAAAAAAGTTTTGCATCATTCTGGTTTGCAGGACTCCTGAAGATGGACGTTGACTGGATAATGTATCACAGACACAGTCCCTTTGACTGTTCAGAAATGTCACTAAACCCGCTCAAAGATGTAAACAACCAAGCATGAGCAGCGCGTATTAGACGGAGGGGGTCCGACAGCCGATCATTTCCAGTCATTCCACCAGGAAGGAGGTATACTGCTCGTGTTCTCTGTAGTTCAACCATGCCTAGACGGTCAACACCGCGGTCCGATCGCGTCCGCATTGTTACTTCGTGCCAGGAAGGGCTCTCAACAAGGAAAGTGTCCAGGCGTCACGGAGTGAACCAAAGCGATGTTGTCTGGACATGGAGGAGATACAGAGAGACAGGAACTGTCGATGACATGCCTCGCTCAGGCCGCCCAAGGGCTACTACTGCAGTGGATGGTCGCTACCTACGGATTATGGCTCGGAGGAACCCTGACAGCAACGCCACCATGTTTGAATAATGCTTTTCGTGCAGCCACAGGACGTCGTGCGCAATAGGCTGCATGATGCGCGACTTCACTCCTGACGTTCATAGCAAGGTTCATCTTTGCAACCACGACACCTTTCATCGCGGTACAGATGGGTCTAACAACATGCCCAATGGACACATCAGGATTGGCATCACGTTCTCTTCGCCGAAGACTGTCGCATGCTCCTTCAACCAGACAATCGTCGGAGACGTGTTTGTAGGCAACCCGATCAGGCTGGACGTCTTAGACCAGCGGTCGTCAAACTGCGGCACACGGGCCGAATGCGCCCCGAATCAAGTGTTCGTGCGGCCCACGATTCTCTGCCGTATTTTATAATATGCTTCTAGCAACTAACAGCAGAATCCGAAAGCGGCAACTAAGGGTTGGAACTTATTAAGAGTTTATTTTTCTTGTTGAGTAACAAACAAAAACACCTGCAGGGATGGTAATAATTGAAAATGTGCTTAATTTTAATGGGCGTTGGTGAATTTCGTCGTGAGCTTACGTCAGGAGCAGAGGGGTATCTAGCGCGGTCATGGCAGGGCCAATAGAAATGAGAGGCGGAATGTTTTACACTGTTGCTATTGGCTCTTCACAAAAAAGTTTGACGACCACTGTCTTAGACACACTGTCCAGCGAGTGCAGCAAGGTGGGGGTTCCGTGCTGTTTTCGGGTGGCACTATGTGGCGCCGACGTACGCCGCTGGTGGTCATGGAAGGCGCCGTAACGGCTGTACGACCCGTGAATGCCATCCTCCGACCGATAGTGCAACCATATCGGCAGCATATTGGTGAGGCATTCGTCTTCATGGGCGACAATTCGCGCCCCCGTCGTGCACATCTTGTGAATGACTTCCTTCGGTTATGAAAACACATTTGACCTCTTAGCAACAAATAATCCAGAGTTAATAACCAGCATCAAAACCGATGTAGGGATTAGTGAACCCAGGTTTGTCGTAGCGAGACTGAATATTGTAATCCCCAAATCCTCGAAAAATAAGCGAAAAATATACCTATTCAAGAAAGCAGATAAAAATTCACTTGACGCCTTCCTAAGAGACTATCTCCACTCTTTCCAAATTAATAATATAAGTGTAGACCAGATGTGGCTTAAATTCAAAGAAATAGTATCGGCAGCAATTGAGAGGTTTATACCAAATAAACTAACAAACGACGGAGCTGATCCTCCTTGGTACACAAAACGGGTTAGAAGACTGTTGCAGAAACAACGAAACAAACATGCCAAATTTAAACAGACGCAAAATCCACAAGATTGGCGATCCTTTACAGAAGCTCGAAACTTAGCGCGGAGTTCAATGCGAGACGCCTATAACAGTTTCCACAACGAAACTTTGTCTCGAAACCTGGCACAAAATCCCAAGAAATTCTGGTCGTATGTGAAGTATGTTAGCGGCAAAAAACAATCAATGCCTTCTCTGCGCGATAACAATGGAGATACTATCGAAGACAGTGCTGCCAAAGCAGATTTACTAAACACAGCCTTCCGAAATGCCTTCACAAAAGAAGACGAAGTAAATATTCCAGAATTCGAATCGAGAACAGCTGCCGACACGAGTAGCGTAGAAGTAATTATTCTCGGAGTAGTGAAGCAACACAAATCACTTAATAAAAGCAAGTCTCCTGGTCCAGACTGTATACCAACTAGGTTCCTTTCGGAGTATACTGATGCATTAGCTCCATAGTTAACAATCATATACAACCGTTCGGTCGCCGAAGGATACGTACCCAAAGACTGGAAAGTTGCACAGGTCACACCAATATTCAAGAAAGTTAGTAGGAGTAATCCACTAAATTACGGGCCCATATCGTTAACGCCGATATGCAGCAGGATTTTAGAACATATATTATGTTCGAACATTATGAATTACCTCGAAGGAAACGGTCTATTGACACACAGTCAACATGGGTTTAGAAAACATCGTTCCTGTGAAACACAACTAGCTCTTTATTCACATGAAGTGCTGAGAGCTATTGACAATGGATTTCAGATCGATTCCGTATTCTTCTAGTTCCGGAAGGCTTTTGGCACTGTACCAGACAAGCAGCTCTTAGGAAAATTGCGTGCTTATGGAATATCGTCTCAGCTATGTGACTGGATTTGCGATTTCCTGTCAGAGAGGTCACAGTTCGTAGTAATTGACGGAAAGTCATCGAGTAAAACATAAGTGATTTCAGGCGTTCCCCAAGGTAGTGTTGTAGGCCCTTTGCTGTTCCTTATCTATATAAACGATTTGGGAGACAATCTGAGCAGCCGTCTTTGGTTGTTTGCAGATGACGCTGTCGTTTATTGACTAATAAAGTCATCAGAAGATCAAAACAAACTGCAAAACGATTTAGAAAAGATATCTGAATGGCGCGAAAAGTGGCAGTTGACCCTAAATAACGAAAAGTGTGAGGTCATCCACTTGAGTACTAAAAGGAACTCGTTAAACTTCGGTTACACGATAAATCAGTCTAACCTAAAAGCCGTAAATTCAACTAAATACCTAGGTATTACAATTACGAACAACTTAAATTGGAAAGAACACTTAGAAAATGTTGTGGGCAAGGCTAACCAAAGGCTGGGTTTTATTGGCAGGACACTTAGAAAATGTAACAGACCTACTAAGGAGACTGCCTACACTATGCTTCTCCGTTGGTTGGTTGGATGATTTGGGGGAAGGAGACCAAACTACGAGCTCATAGGTCTCATCGGATTAGGGAAGGATGGGGAAGGAAGTCGGCCGTGCCCTTTCAAAGGAACCATCCCGGCATTTGCCTGGAGCGATTTAGGGAAATCACGGAAAACCTAAATCAGGATGGCCGGAAGCGGGATTGAACCGTTGTCTTCCCGAATGCGAGTCCAGTGTGCTAACCACTGCCCCACCTCGCTCAGTACGCTTGTCCGTCCTCTTTTAGAATACCGCTGCGCGGTGTGGGATCCTTACCAGGTAGGACTGGCGGAGTATATCGAAAAAGTTCAAAGAAAGGCAGCACGTTTTATATTATCGCGAAATATGAGAGAGAGTGTCACAGAAATGATACGGGATTTGGGCTGTTTCCAGCCCAAATCCCGTATCATTTCTGTGATACATTAGAAGAAAGGTGTTTTTCGTTGCGACCGAATCTTCTCACGAAATTCCAATCATCAACTTTCTCCTCCGAATGCGAAAATATTTTGTGGACACCGACCTACATAGGGCGGAACGATCACCACGATAAAATAAGGGAAATCAGAGCTTGTACGGAAAGATATAGGTGTTCATTCTTTTCACGCGCTATACGAGTTTGGAATAATAGAGAATTGTGAAGTTGGTTCGATGATTTGCAGAGTACCCATGTAGATGTAGATGTAGATTAACGACATCACTCGACTAGAGTGGCCAGCATTTTCTCCAGACATGATTCCTATCGGACATGCCTGGGATAGACTGAAAAGGGTTGTTTATGGAATACGTGACTCACCAACCTATCTGAGGAATCTACGCCGAATCGCCGTTTAGGAGTGGGACAATTTGGACCAACAGTTTCTTGATGAACTTGTGGATAGTATGCATCGACGAATACAGACATGCATCAATGCAAGAGGACGTGCTACTGGGTATTAGAGGTACCGATGTGTACAGCAATCTGGACCGGCACCTCTGAAGGTCTCGCTATATGGTGGTACAACATGCAATGTGTGGTTTTCATGAGCAATAAAAAGGGCGGAAATTATGTTGATCTCTATTCCATTTTCTGTCCCGGAACTCTCGGAACCGAGGTGACGCAAAACTGTTTTTGATGTATGAAGTAAAAAAAAACCTTTTTATGAGGTTTTACGAGGAATCGCCCATGGACACATGGGGCCTCCATGAGCCCCATCACGCCACCTGTAGACCATATCAAATGCTAAAAGAACCAACCGATTTGCCTGAACAGGAAGAAGTGTGTAATATTCATACTTTGACCCTGTACAGTAGGATAGTGACACTTCTGTTGGGTATACAAAAGGTCTCCTGCACAAGGACTATCCAAAATACGTTACCCTACCTTTTTATCACCAACAGAACCAGAGTCATGAGCACCGGAAAATCCCATTTTTATGTTCGGCGTTTCCGACCATATTGGTCAACTTGCTGTCGCATGCATACCGATTTACTAGTTTTGGTTATATCTTGGGCGGTGTGTCTTATCTGTATCAGCCTGTACAACATTCCATGAATAAAATACAGAGTTCTGTAGTTGTTTCTGTGATCTTGTGGAATGATTGCCTTTGTCCCTCAGTATATGCATATCACTGCAGCCGCAAAGGCTCCAAATTCACTAGTTTAACAAGGTATTTCATTATTTTATATCTTTGCTTCAACCATGGTTAGCACGAATTTTAGCTCTGTACATTAGGGATGGCGGTTATCGCTGAAACAACCAGTTTTCAGTTGTATCGTTTTTTTCGACGCCTTTTTAGCCTGACTGTTAAAACCGTTCAAAATAACCTGTTCTCGAAATAACTGATTGTCAGTTTTTTATTCCAATTATTCCTTGCAATAAACGTAGAAATCGAAGATAGATTGAAAAATTTCGATTCATTCCGTTTCAAGATATAGAGAACGAAAATATTAAATTAAATAGGCAATTAAAAGAAAACTTGGTCCGCCCAACGTTCGCTGCTTCTCTCGAAACGTGATACAGTACTATAAAAAGGTCACCAATATTCTCCTATTGATTCTTATCTTTTGAAACACTGCTCAAAAACCATGTTGTAATTGGGAATGATACCACTATTGTCCGCCTGCGGTAGCTGAGTGGTCAGCGCGACAGCTGTCAATCCCAAGGGCCTGGGTTCGATTCCCGGCTGGGTCGGAGATTTTCTCCGTTCAGGGACTGGGTGTTGTGATGTCCTAAACATCATCATTTCATCCTCATCAACGCGCAAGTCGCCGAAGTGGCGTCAAATCGACAGACTTGCACCCGGCGAGCGGTCTACCCGACGGGAGGCCCTCGTCACACACCTTTTAAAAAAAAAAAAAAAAAAAAAAACACTATTTGCACTATTTGACGCATTACGAATAATCAGTGTTAAAAGGTGGAAACTGAGATTGAAAAACACTGTTTTAGTGTTCATTGTCCGTTTAGAAGCGCTGCAAGCAGATAAAGGTATCTTACTTAGACACAGCAACAGACCAGCTGTTTTCTGTTTTTATTGTGTACTATGAATGAATTGTTAAGTTTTTAATTTATTACTGCTACCGTACTTTCCTTCTTCTTTTATTAGTTTGATTAAATGGCAGACAAATCTTCAAACTTTTAAAGTAAGTGAAGCATATACTTTATTGCTTTGTGACTTCGTAAAAATGTATCCAGACTAGGGTTGGTGCCATTCTGCAACATAAATTTGTGCATTCTGAATACAACGGATGTCCGGCGGCAACACCCCGAATGGACCGCGTAGGCCCCGTCTTGCGCACTGCGCCAAGACACAGGGCACGACGTTATTGTCTCAACAATGCTGTACCGGTTCTGACGCCATCTGTTTGTTGCTCTTTTTCGTCGGCATTCTTATTAAAATAGCATTGATCGCTATTCCCATTTTCTATAATAACACAATATTTCAAACCAATGCAAATTATACGAATAAAAACTATCCTCTTTCTAAAACAAATTTATTTAAATGCAAAAAAAATTAGCACTGCTACAATGGCTAACTGGCATTCCGGTTTTTTCACTCTGTTATTAGCAGAGCCGTTGCTAGGCGTTTTGCCACCCCAGGCGAGAACTGAAAAATGACTCTCCTGCGTTCTCTTTGCCATCGGTTTCCCCGATATCTGACCCTCCACCACCACCACCACCACCACCACCAACATCCAACGGCACAAAAATGCGAATCTCCTACTACACTTTTAATCATTAAACTAAGGTGACCAGACGTCCTCATTTTTTGGATGTTTTGTCCTCAATCGCTCTAAAACTGATTGAGGACAACAAATATCCTCCATTGAATATTTTTTTGTCCTCAATTTTCGAAATTTCTCAAAATAATTTGAATAGGAAGAAGGTGTTGGTGAATGAATTTTTCCTTGAACTTAGAAATTGTGCTGTACTGGTGGGAGACATACCGAAGCATCCGACTAGATCATCTGGATATCCGTGGTGTTATTTAGTTTCTGTTTTAACTGAAATATTTCTGGAATGAGGATTAAATCTTATCTTTTTGAGCATCCACATTCTTGCGATTAAATAAATAAAGCATGCCTTGTTTGCATTTACCATTGAGAGGTCAACAACTTTTATTACCAGTTCTCTAAGCAATTGGCTTCTGTTCATTTGTCCGAGATGGGTCCTGGCTCGAATGTCAGTGAGGCACCGATGTTGTGTTTGTGTAAAGGCACTAGCTCTTTTCTTCCCTGAAGTGAATGGCTGTAAATCAGGGACAGGCAACTTCTTACAGCCCATTGAGTTCCTCTTGGCGGTTGTTCCCCCAAGTAAAAAATGAAATAAAATCAAACAAAAATGAAATAAAAAATTTAAAAAACTTTTGTTAAGTATATTTTTTTCATTGAACTTCCTGGACTCGGGTAGGTGCACCGGCGCCGGACCGAATCCGCCCGCCGGATTAACGAAGGCCGGTGTGCCGGCCAGCCTGGATGTGGTTTTTAGGCGCTTTTCCACGTCCCTCTAGCTGAATACTAGGCTGGTCCCCACATCCTGCCTCAGTTACACGACTCACAGACATTTGAAACACATCCGCACATTTCCATGATTTACACTAGACGCAGACAGATGGGGTACTCTGATTCCCTCCCGGGGGGTATGGGGTGGCGGCAGGAAGGGCACTGGCCACCCCTTCACATTAGCAGGCCAAATCCGAGTTAGCCACGCCAACCCTGCGCAATATGCGGGACAAAGGCGCAAGCGATAGAATTTTTTCATTGAACTGTTTCTTGAAGTTTCTTCTTCTGAACGGCAAATTTTAGGCTTCATTTTTTTTCGTGTACAGGATCACAATGAAATTTCTGTATCAATTCAAAATTGTAGCTTTGTTCTTATATGCTGTCCCCCAAGAGTAACATTTAAAATTTGTCAGAAGCAATACTCTCAATGGTAGTACTTTATTCTTATTTTATACTTAATTCACATCAAGAGTATCACTCAGATTCATCGTACGTTTACAAAACAATAATGATACAACTCATAAATTCTTTACTAATCATCGCCAACTTGGCGCACGTGCCCCGCCCCAGCATTTCCGTTTCGTACTCAGTAGTGGCTGCTTTAGTTTGCAGATGGGTAGATGATGATGATGATGGTGGTGGTGATGATGATGATGATGATGATGATGATGACGATGATGATATTTGGTTTGTGGGGCGCTCAACTGCGCGGTTATCAGCGCCCTTACAAATTCTCAACCTTTGCTCACTTCAATCTCACCACTTTCATGAATGGTGATGGAATGATGAGGACAACACAAACGCCCAGTCATCTCGAGGAGATGGTGTTTGCTTTTGTCAAAGTAAGTAAGAATTTATTAAGTAACTCTTCCGTATGCTTTTGAAAAAAATTCGATGTTTTGATTTTTCTACTTTTTTCATTTTTTCTCTTAATTTGCTCAATTTTTTCGCTGTTTGATTTGGACTTAATCTTTTTCCGTCCTTTGCAGCCCCTGAAATATTGTCGCCCTTGGCGGCCCCTACACTTGCATAACGATAGAAACGGACCTTAGTACTAGTAAAAAATTAAAAAAAATGCTATAATCGAGACAAAACAAATACCGAAAAATACCGATTATTCAGAATTAAAATACCGACATCGGTTTTAACCGGTCAGGTTTTCCCACCTCTATTCCCCATACAGCGAGCAACAATGCTATACGATATGCTTTACTCATGGTGAGCACGAATTGTAGCACCAGCATCCGGCGTACAGCGAGCAACAATGTCGGAGGCGCTTCCCGCGGCTATTGGCGCAGATGCCGTTGGCGTGGACAGGCGGCGTCCCTGAGGCGACCAATGGGAGGCGGCCGGCACGGTTGGCAGCTGTGCCCGGTCGCCCACGGCGCAGTCGCAGTTCAGCGTCCGCGGTGGCCGGTCAGCGGGCCGGCGCGCCAGTGGCGGCGGCAGCGGGCACGGGCGGCCGCAGCTGACGCACGTGAGTCGAGTCTAATTGGCTTTATTTGGCAATGACAGATCGCTCTCCGCTTTGTCGCTTGGCGCCTTGAAACTGCCTGGTACACAGCTGTTGAAGCTCTCTTTTACATAAGACGGATGTGTGTGTCACTGCGTCTGGACAAAAGGAACGTTACAATATTGAAACAATTTCGTGCTGGGAAAGGTAAAGCTGTTATCACCCCCGATATTTGTATCAACACAACAGTGCTTTCTCAGGTGTAGTTGTTTGGGGGAGAAAATGTCACATATTATGCCACTGTCTTAGTCCAACGTATGAAAGGGCATACAAATCCAGTGGCGAGATGTAAATGTAACCTACTGTTGAACGAGGAATCAGAAGCAAGCTGCAGCTAGTATTTTCGCGTAACTAAAGCACTGCCAGTTGGAAAGCTATGTCAAGAAGATTAACATGTCACCATAAGGGAAATCCCAAGTTCGACCAGAAGTGCAACACGGTAAATTTAATTGTTAAGGTCAACACGAAGTCACTTACATACACAGCCACATTTTAATATTAGATCTGTATTCAGCGATGGAATTGTACTATTCCTAGTCATTATAATCGAGTACATCTGAGTCTATAAGCAGTAAACTCCTAGTATCGTAGCTTTCAAATGACTGCGCTTACAGCATAACAGTATTTAGCATTGCTTAATTCTAATTATACCTGCTCTCGTTTTGCTAGTATTCGTTCAAGCAATACAAATGCAGTGTAACATTATAGCGCTAGCAGATACTGTTTACCTTTATATGTATGGGTACATAATTCCACGACATTCTTTAAATTTATTTCCTAATCATTGATCATTCAAAACGTTAGAGCGTTGCGACTATTTTCGTTAGCACATCGACTACGAAAGGCCCAAAAGATCTTCAGCATTGAGCAGTACAGTTTTTTCCCATCTAAACCAAATATGCAAATGAATATTGTTACACTTATATTCCAGTGCATTTCGCCATCTACATCGTACAGCAGTTCAAATATTCAGATATTGATTGTTCAGGGATCACGAATAATGCCGTAAAAACAATTAAAAAAGTGATGGTATTATGTAATGGTGCTGGCATATGTCAGAAACCTTTACGAACTATTTCATAATGTATATACACTTACTTATATTGTAACTACGTGATATTCTTTCGTCAGGCTTTCTTGAAGTCAACAGTTCAATCGTGCTACTGACGTTATGTTTATAGCAGGGGTGTCCAACACGCGGGCCGTGCACAGCCCTAAACAAGTTTCAGTGCGGCCCAAGAAGTGAGGATATATCACACGATCAGTGAAAAACAAATCCAAGAAATTCCATTTATGTGAAGTTACGAGAACTTGAATATTTTCAATTTGAAACTCCCGCCACACGATGCTCTTATCTAATTGTTTTCTCTCATCGGTTATTGTTACTGTTCAATATATTATGTGCGGCCCAAAACTCTCGTCTTCTTGCAGTGTGGCCCAGGTAAGTTAAAAGGTTGGTCACCCCTGGTTTACAGTCTACGAGTTTTTGTGTTTTGTGTTGCGATGATAGAAATCTGCTCTGAAAAACTATTTGTGTCATAAATGACCTATCCAGTTACGTTACAACAATGGCGTCTGTGGAGCTACTTCGACAACTATGCAGTCCTTTCTCATTGTATATTTTGAGACAAAATATGTAGTGATTGCAAACCACTGTGTTCAGATAGATCCCACGCAAGCGTTCTAAGCCACCTTCACCTATGTGCCTTGACCCCACGAACAAATGTAGCATACCAGGACCAAATACCAGCTGTATCATACGATGTATTGGGTTGGTGCGGAAGATCGTAGCGTTTTTCCATAAGTTTAATAAACACAACAGATAGACATAGCACAGACTTGAGCCATCAATAATATATTCTCCTTCACAATCTACAACAGTCTGCCAACGCTGGTGTAACTTTCTTTTGCCTGTAGAAATCACGTGGTTTTGAGGTGAAGAACTCTTCGAGCAACGTTCGGAACGCATTTTCATTCGGAAAGGAAGTTCCTTGAAGGCTGTTCGATAGAGAGCGGAAAAGGTGAAAGTCTGACAGCGCACGATTAGATGGGTGCGGAATGACTTACCAACCCAACTCCTGCATATTGGTTTTTGTCAGTCTAGCAGAATGCGGACGGAGTTATCGTGGAGTAGCGTCACCTCATGCAGTCTTCCTGGTCGTTGTTCTTGGACTGCACCCGCAAGATGTCTCAGTTGTTGACAATAAAAGTCAGAATGGATTGTTACATCACGGGGTAACAATTCGTAGTACACCACACTGTCTCCGTTCCACCAGAACGTGTAACATTTATCTGTTTTGGATGCGCGCAGGTCGTTTGTACGGGGAGTTGCTGCTTTATTTGGGCTCAACCATTCCTGTCTCTTATGTTAGCATAAAGACACCATCTCTCGTCACCACACCAGTACAGGATCGGAACGGTCGGCGTTGTTCACGAGCCAATTGATGACGAGCAAGAGCAGCGATGCACAAATGGCCACCAGCTCATTTTTGTGATTTTGGCTTAGAGCATGCAGTACCCACACACTTTTGATCCTACCCCATTGCATGGAAATATCACACGGTGGTGTTGGAGTGATGACAGTTCAACCCCATTTGACAGTTCTCGAGTACACTTGATGTGGATCATTTTGGATTAAAGCGTTTAAACCATGTTCATCAAACCCCGAAGTTCTTCCTGAACGTGGAGAGTCACTAATGTAAAACGATCCTCCCTAAACCAAGAAAAACATTTTCTTGCAATGCTCTGTTCAGTGGCAATATCCCCATACACGATGCAAATATTTCTGGCTGCCTCCACAGCTGTCTCTTCTATTGAACTCACACAGAAGAATATGTCGGAAATGTTCAGATTTCTTCACTTTCTAGCGTCCACAGCTCAATGCACTATCTCCAACTGACAAAATCACAATATGTAAACTCAAATAGCAACAGTGAACTACAATTAAGATCGGACAGTCGATAAATATACACACAGCAGCGGAGTACTAACATGCAAAACAAAAACGCCACGAACTTTAATGCACCAACCCAATAATATTGCCCATGTATGAAAGCGAAACAAAAACTGAGGTAAGTTGTATCAGTGCCAAAGCAGCCAACTTAACTTTACTTGGCCGGCCGGAGTGGCCGTGCGGTTCTAGGCGCTACAGGCTGGAGCCGAGGGACCGCTCCGGTCGCAGGTTCGAATCCTGCCTCGGGCATGGATGTGTGTGATGTCCTTAGGTTAGTTAGGTTTAATTAGTTCTAAGTTCTGGGCGACTGATGACCTCAGAAGTTAAGTCGCATAGTGCTCAGAGCCATTTGAACCATTTAACTTTACTTTAAATGCAACAGACTATGCGGAAGTGTTTGCCAGCAGAGACAAATATTTAATTTTAAATGGCGTTACCTTGTAGCTAAATTAGATGATAACCTACAGGTTCCGAAGCGAAACTTAAGCTGTTGTAGCGATTTGAAAAGAAGTTCTGTAACTGTGTTACTGCTGCAATTCATAAAATACTGCATATCTGTTATGGACTCAAAAAGAGCTTAAAGTAGGGTGAAAACATCAAATATCAAAAATCAGTATAAAGTAAAAATAAATCTACGCTGATGAACCGAAATATTATTACTACCTGCTAACATGTTGGCTCACCTTCGGAACGGCTGCTCGAAACATGCACTGCACAAGGACACAGTCCGGTGGGAGCAATATCATGCTTTGAGGAGCATTCACCCGGGCTTCCATGGGGCCAGTAGTGGTAATCGAAGACATCATGGGAGCTGTGGACTACGTGAACATCATTGCGGACCACTTGAGTCCCTGCGTGCTTGATATCTTGCCCGAAGGCGATGTCTTCTGCCAAAAGAAAAAGTGTCTGTGTTACAAGGCCGGAATCGTGCTACAGTGGTTTGAGGAACATGATAGCGAACTAACGTTGGTGTCTCGTCCACAAAATTCATCTGATACTGGATTCTATGGAACACGTAGGACGCTATGAGCACCAGCTCGGCGCACATTAACCAGTGGCGGGAAATGCGTGACCTGTGCGTAGAAACATTGTCACACACACCTACCTGAAACTTGCCAAGGACTTGTCGAATCCATGCAATGTAGAATCCCTTCCGTATTGCGCTCCAAAGGTGGACCAGCGCGCTATTAAGCTATGTGTGATGGAAACAGATTTGTTCCCTTTCGCTCTTGCAGTTACCTTCAGTTGCACTTTTTTGGCCCCATGTCCGCGATATAGGATAAACAATTTCCTTTACTCTCAACTACTCTCAGCCCTGTTATCATTTTCGTCACAGAAAATCCCAGACCCTTATGCACAACTAGATCTTCACATTTTCTAGTAGTAATAGCAAACTCTTCTTTACTCACGTTCAAGATGAACGAATGAATTTGGAATTCAAAAGACACTTGGACAAGGCTCCAAGCTACTGTTTGTGCGTTTCATTCTGCGTTTACTTCACCTTCAGCGAGTTTCTCAGGATGGCTAATCGGCCTGATGTGAAAGTGTGTCATTTGGACCCTTAACATATCGCGACACACCCGGGAATCTGTTCTTCAACAATTTGGTCGGGGAAGACAGCAAGCTGACACTTTACACTGCCGAAAAAAAAGAACCCCTCAAGAACTTTGTTCAGTGGCACCGGGATATACGAGGGCTATTTGATAAGTGTGGTAAAAAATTTGTTCCGTCAGCCACTCACCTTAGTTCTCAACATGTCTCCTTTGAAGGACGTGCACTTGGTCCATCGATCCTCCAGCTTTTTCGTCCCATTGGAAATATAGGTTCTGTCAAACTCTGCAAAATACTCTTCGACTGCAAATATCACTTCCCCATCTGATGAAAATTTCTTCCCAGCAGGCCAAAGTTTCAAGTTAGGAAACGGGAAGAAGTCACTTGGAGCTAAGTTTGATGAGTAGGGCGGATCAAAGCCCAATTCATGCACTTTCGTCATTGTTATCGCTAATGTTGGGTATGGTGCATTATTCTGGTGAAAGAGCACTTTTTTGTGTTCCAAGCTTGGTCTTTTGTTTCAGGCGACACAGGTTTCCAAAGATTCAACAACGAAGCGTAATAGTGTGCAGTTATGGGTCTTCCTTTTCGAAGTAATCTATGAGGATTATGCATTGTGAATCCCAAAAAGACTATGACGATCATCTTACCAGCCGACAAAATAGTGTTGCCTTTTTGGGTGCACTTTCACCAGCCTTTGCCCATTGTTTTGATTGACGTTTTGACTCGAGTGTGTAATAATGGAGTCAGGTTTCACCAACGTAACAAATCGGAGCAAAACGTCTTGTTGATTGCGATTGAACATCGCCAGAAATTGCGTTGAAATGTTGTGTCGAACGCGCTTTTGGTCGACTGTGAGCAATGGCAGACTCACACACAGCGTCTTCATAGCCACTTCACCGTGCAGGATATAATGCGCCCGCTCAGTTGAGATGCCAATAATCTCAGAAATTTTGCGAATTTTTATTCGGTCTCCTTGTATTATCACATCATTAATTTTGTCAATGGTTTCCTTTGTGGTGTCCTCAATCGGACGGCCGGAGAGCGCTTCGTCTTCCGTGTTTGTTCGACTGCGTTTAAACTTATTAATCCAAAAGTAAATGGTCTTCAGCGATGGTGCTGAGTCCCCGTGAACGTCATCCAGTTCTGTTTTGATTCGTGCAGCAATCCAACCCTTGAAATAAAATGTTTAATAACAGCACGAAATTCAGTTTTCTCCATTTTGTTTGACTCCACACACTGACCAAATCAGACGGCCGTCAACAATGAACTATACGCTGTACGTTGTTGAAATTCCTCATACAATCCTTGGAACAATCAAGCTTACCAACAGTGAAGGCGCGACAAAAATGTTCCATTCTTTCGTGGAAATTTAACAGAATTATGAAACCACCCTCGTTATGTGTGCATACTGTGAGGTGGTAGTGTGATTCATTCCCCACGGTCATCGGCTACCAGATGGCACTCAGGAGGCCTGTATGTGCACCCTCTGTTTTGACTCTGCAGGCAGTAACTGTGTTGAATTTACAGGAAACAGTGTTTTAAATTTTCGTTTTAGGATACAAGCACATGTCCCGCCGACACGTATATGCTCCTGCTGAATAGCTTCAGCCATTTGGTACGTCAAGATCGACGCACTGTGTGAGCAGCGGTGGCCGACGAGACATCATTCAGGGGCGATGTCTGCGCAACTGCTGTATCATCAGGGACCATTGGGAACCGTCTGCTAGCGGCTGGACTAAGAGCACGTGTCGATCAGACGAGGCTACTGCTGACACCACGACACTGCCAATCGTGGCTGCTTCGGTGTCGACTAGAGAGTGGAATGGCACTGCGTTGCCTTCAGTGATCAGAGGAGATTCTCTCTAAATGCGATTGACGGTCATACACGTGTATGGGGTAGAGTTTGTGAGCTGTCTCGTCCAAAGTGCATTCGCCAGACACACAGGTCCCGTCCCAGCCATTGTGTTGTGTTTGTGTGTGTGTGTGTGTGAGAGAGAGGGGAGAGCATCAGTAGCAACTGGCTGTCAGATTTGGTGTTTCCGCAGGCTAGAGAAAACAGTGCCACTGCAATGCACAGGCTGTTATCCCCGCGCTACTGTCTTTTCTTTGACAGGTAGGTGATGCACTTTTTCAGCAGACCAGTACATGTCCACATACGGCTGCTGCTACGCAACGCACTCTCCATAGTGAATAACAACTTTACTGGCCATCAAGATTATCAGATGTATCACCAACTGAACACGTCTGGGACAAACTGAGGTTCAAAATGGCTCTGAGCACTATGGGACTTAACATCTATGATCATCCGTCCCCTAGAACTTAGAACTACTTAAACCTAACTAACCTAAGGACAGCACATAACACCCAGCCTTCACGAGGCAGAGAAAATCCCTGACCCCGCCGGGAATCGAACCCGGGCGTGGGAAGCGAGAACGCTACCGCACTACCACGAGATGCGGGCGACAAACTGAGGGTGGAACCTATTCGTTCTCCAGATCCTGCAAGAACCATTGCCGAATTGCAACAAAAGACGCAAGACGCTTAGGACATCTCTCCCATGATGCCATTCAGCACGTTTATGATCGTTTGCATGCGAGCATACATTCCTGCGTTGCCGCCAGAGAGGTGGAGTGAGGGGGAGTGGTATACTGTGTACTGATGCGACTGTCTCGACACCTTTTACTGTGGCTTGCGTGTTTCATTTGGTCTTAATGTGTTACCATATACTACAGTGAAGACTACCAGTCACCTCAATTCTTCAATAAAATGACCTTGTCCTTCCGGGTGTTAAATGTTTTGTTTTCGGCAGTGTTTTTTATGTGCTGCCTTCTAGCCTTCACCTTTGGAAATTTACGAGCCATGTCCTTACCCGTAAAAGCTCTCACTAATTCATGGTAAATCCCAAAGTCTTACCGGAGCGCTCAGCTATAGGATGGAATAAGCTCAGCCTTCTTATAAGAACTGTGGATAAAAATTAATCATCCCCAGAAGACACCAGGCTAATACCGTATAACACCACGTTTAGCCTTCTTACTGGTCTCAGTTCGGCGAGGAAGATAGGCGGTAAGTTTCTTCAGATGTGCCACATCCAGCTCAAGCCGATAATTGATTATTAGATCTCGTAGACCTGGTTTATAACGCACACCTCTGCGGTGGCGCTCGTCCCTGAGATAAGCCAGTTCGAATGCTGGTCGTGGATGAAATTTGTCGCTGTCAAATTCGACCAGCAAAGTGAGAAGGGATGTGGCCTAATGTTTATGATCACCCGACTTTGCTGCACCGTCCAGGATTAAATTCCAAACATCTCTGCAATGTCTCATGAACTGACGACATTTGACTTTGTTGCTGGTGATGAGTCGGATTCCTTTTAGCATTGATGTGGATGACCTCACACTTTTAGTTATTTACCAATTTTCGAACCATATACATATCTTTTCTAATTCGTTTTGCAGTTTGTTTTGATCTTCTGATGACTTTACTAGTCGATAAACGACAGTGTCATCTGCAAACAATCTAAGACAGCTACTCTGATTGTCTCCCAAATCATTTATATACATAAGGAACAGCGAAGGGCCTGTAACACTACCTTGGGGAACACCAGAAATCAGTTCTGTTTTACTCAATGACTTTCCGTCAGTTGCTGCGAACTGTGACCTCTCTGACAGGAAATCACGAATCCAGTCACATAACTGAGACAATATTGCATATCCACGCAATTTCACTACAAGCCGCTTGTGTGGTGCAGTGTCAAAAACTTTCTGGAAATCTAGAAATACGGAATCATTTTGAAATCCCTTGTCGGTAGCGCGCAACACTTCGTGTGAGTAAATAGTAGTTGTATTTCACAAGAACGATATTTTATACAGGGCTATTACAAATGATTGAAGCGATTTCATAAATTCACTGTAGCTCCATTCATTGACGGTCACGACACACTACAGATACGTAGAAAAACTCATAAAGTTTTGTTCGGCTGAAGCCGCACTTCAGGTTTCTGCCGCCAGAGCGTTCGAGAGCGCAGTGAGACAAAATGGCGACAGGAGCCGAGAAAGCGTATGTCGTGCTTGAAATACACTCACATCAGTCAGTCATAACAGTGCAACGACACTTCAGGACGAAGTTCAACAAAGATCCACCAACTGCTAACTCCATTCGGCGATGGTATGCGCAGTTTAAAGCTTCTGGATGCCTCTGTAAGGGGAAATCAACGGGTCGGCCTGCGGTGAGCGAAGAAACGGTTGAACGCGTGCGGGCAAGTTTCACGCGTAGCCCGCGGAAAATTGGCTCATGCCACAACTGGAGACCGACAGCGCCGACTTCATCTTTCAACAGGATGGTGCTCCACCGCACTTCCATCATGATGTTCGGCATTTCTTAAACAGGAGATTGGAAAACCGTTGGATCGGTCGTGGTGGAGATCATGATCAGCAATTCATGTCATGGCCTCCACGCTCTCCCGGCTTAACCCCATGCGATTTCTTTCTGTGGGGTTATGTGAAAGATTCAGTGTTTAAACCTCCTCTACCAAGAAACGTGCCAGAACTGCGAACTCGCATCAACGATGCTTTCGAACTCATTGACGGGGACATGCTGCGCCGAGTGTGGGAGGAACTCGATTATCGGCTTGATGTCTGCCGAATCACTAAAGGGGCACATATCGAACATTTGTGAATGCCTAAAAAAACGCTTTGAGTTTTTGTATGTGTGTGCAAAGCATTGTGAAAATATCTCAAATAATAAAGTTATTGTAGAGCTGTGAAATCGCTTCAATCATTTGTAATAACCCTGTAAATCCATGTTGACAGTATGTCAATATACCATTCTCTTCGAGGTAATTTGTAATGTTCGAACACAATTGTGCTCCAAAATCCTGCTGCATATTGATAATGATATGGGCCTGTAATGCAGAGGATTAGTCCTACTACCGTTCTTGATTATTGGTGTGACCTTTGCAACTTTCCAGTCTATGGGTACGGATATTTCGTCTAACGAGCGGTTATATATGATTGTTAAATATGAAGCTATTGTATCAGCATATCCCAAAACGAACCTAATTGGTATACAGTATGGACGGAAAGACTTGCCTCTATTAAGTGATTTAAATTGTTTCACTACTCCGAGGATATATACTTCTAGGTTACTCATGCTGGCAGCTGTTCTTCATTCGAGTTCTGGAATATTTACTTCGTCTTCTTTAGTGAAGGAATTTTGGAAGGCAGTGTCGAGTACCCTGCTCTAGCAACCCTGCCGTCGATGGTATTTCCATTGCTATCGCGCAGAAAAGACATCGATTGTGTCTTGCCAGTAGCATACTTTACATATGGCCGAGATAGGCTAAGTTCGAGCGATTTAGACTTTTAACTTTTTAATATGAACACACAAATGATGCCTTAAAGTATTTTGTGTTAGAGAATAAACCCATTCCTATGCAAACAGCCACCAAAAGTATTTTTGGGCATATTTTTAAAAAATGCTCGCTAATAGTGTTTGTGGATATTAACAAAATAAATTTCACTCTATTTCCCTTCCTGTGGCCAGATGTCGCAAAGTTATCCTTAACTATTTGTCGACTGGGATTGTCCGTCTCATTGCCGTATTTTGTTTTTCTAATCTTTCTCGCATTAACCTCAGTAAATAGCTCTTATTCATTGTGGACGCATTAGAACTCTGCAACCGTTGAAACAGAAGATAATTTGCAATGAATCAGCTGCAGCAGGTTGCTTTTATAAGCGTTTATTTTTCTCTAATGACATTTCAAGATTGCCGCCTTCCCAATTTTAGATGGTGACATTTATTTACGTGTCATAAACATCGTTTTTGACTAATATCGTTACGGAATTTTGCAACTGAAGTTTCTAAGACAACTATTGCAAAACATTGTAAGTAAAGTAACAGTGTTGGCGACGCGTAAGTAAATGTAAACATCTGAAGATGTGGCGAACAGAGAATGAATGCACTCTCAGAATTGCGTACTTAGAGGCATAATGTGCTGACGGAATGAGACGCGAAAGGTGTGCCGTTCATATCGTTGCACTACCTCATAAACAATAACTTCACAGTCGCAGTAGTTTTGACAGCATGCGCTAGGAACGCATCTGTTGCCTCACGTGACAGTATGCAAATCAGGCCCGCGGGTTACCAAAGGTTGCTTCCTATGGTGGCGGAGAATCAGCATGTTTCCACTGCTTTGGCCGTTGTTTTGTCTCTGGAGGATAGTAGTGCACCCAAGTTTCATCTGTGGTCACAAACCGGCGCAAAAAATCTTGTTCGTTTCTCCTAAAACGGGCCTAACATTGTTCCGATTCATCCATTCTCATGCGTTTTTGATCCAGCGTCAAGAGTCGCGGCACCCATCTTGCAGATAATTTTTTTCATTTCTAATTCTTCAGTTAAAACGTGACATATCCTTTCAGATGACATCTGGCAAGTGTGAGCAGTTTCACGCACTTTCAATCGGCGATCCTCCGTGGCCATTTTGTGCACTTTTGCAATGGTTTCTCGTGTAGTGCCACATCTTGGCCGACCACTGCGCGGATCATCATCTATGCTCGCCTGACCAAATTTAAATTCATTTGTCCACGTGGAAACAGTTGAATATGAAGGAGCAGAGTCCCCCAGTATATACTGGAAATCGACATATCGACATGAATGCCCATTGCATTCACATCTATCTTTATGAAGTTCTTAATCGCTGATCGAATCTCGATTTTTTCCATCTTCGCAAATCACTACGCGGGAACAACAACAGAGCCACGTGACCACCACAGCTCTCTTCCAAGACCACTGACGTGGCACGTGTTTACAGGCAACAGTCCAATGAATATCACGTGAACAACTTGGTGCGCTAGCGCTGACCTCTCGTGGTGATTCCGAGAACTTTTCAAACCACCCTCGTATTCTCTCGTCAGATCTGCCATAGACCGCTGCATTCACCGTCCTTCAAACACTTTTCACAGATGCTGACGACTGTAGTACGCAAACAGCCGACCAGCTTCGCCGTTTCCGAGATGCTCGCACGCATGCGCCGGGTCATAACTATCTGACCTGTGTTGAAGTCGCTTATGTCAGTGGATTTCCACATCTGCGGCTCGAATCGTCGCTAGAAGGATTCCTCATTCTGTTTCGCTCCGCTTAGACACAGTAGGACGGTTGATATTTTTAAAAATATCTGGAATCCGATATGTCGATATTTAAAAGAAATATCGTTATCGATCCTCAGTATACAGAAAAAATTACCGATATATTGATAAAAAAATATCTACGTACCGGAAAAAATTTCGGCTGCATATTTTAAATACACTGCCAGTTCTAGAGCCTATATTTAAGTATTGATTTATTATTAGGTATTCTGTACCCAACAAGATAGAAACCTACTTATTGCCCTCAGAGCAAGAAGTGAAATGGAAAATGCACGTTCACGCTCGACAATAACTACTTTGCCAACAGTGGTAACTGCAGGTAAATGGCACAATAAAAGGTGTCCGATGGGTCCGTCGTTCGGTTTCGTCATATATCGGATTTGTCTGGAACAGTTCATGCGGACTTCCCTGTTTTTTCATATCTGCAAACGCCAGCGACCTAGCAAAAAAAAAACGGCTCTGAGCACTATGCGACTTAACTTCAGAGGTCATCAGTCGCCTAGAACTTAGAACTAATTAAACCTAACTAACCTAAGGACATCACACACATCCATGCAAGAGGCAGGATTCGAACCTGCGACCGTAGCGGTCACTCGGCTCCAGACTGTAGCGCCCAGCGACCTAGCAGTTGTAGTGTCAAAGTTGCGAAGTAAATTTAAAGGTTGCAGTTTCTGTTGTTAGAGCCGAGCGCCGACTACGTCAGCATTTCCCCTCACACGTCCCCACCCACCACAAAGACCAATCTTGTCATTCAGACTTTTTTCATCAGTTTCATCAATGTTTTTGAAGAATGCCGATGTGAAGAAATAACCAGTGGCGGCTATTGTGAAAGAGCACGTGAACACCGTAACTTTCGACACCTTGTGGATTTGTCGGTTATTTTTCTTTGAGTGCTGTTAAACATAACATAGATGCTGCAATCTGAAAGCTATGGTACTTAAATCTACCGCCCTACTGCCCCTTTAGACTTCATGGAAACCGGCTATAGGGTCGTGAGCACACCTTCAGTTGTGCACATTTTGAGGAGCTTTTGCGCATGCGACGTGTCGTAATTGCCTTACGGGCCAATTACATTCGGATTTGGACGCCTGCTTAGCTGAGTGGTAACGTGCTTGCCTCACATGCAACGGGCCCAGGTTCGATTCCCGGCCGGGTTGGAGACTTTCTCCGCAGGTGGACTTGGTGTTGTGTTGTTCTCATCATCGTTTCGTCCACATCACCAGCATGAAAATCGCCCAATGTGGCGTCGACTGAAATAAGACGCACTCGGCGGCCTAACAGCCCCGGATGGGGCCTCCCGGCCAACAATGCTACACGCTCATTTCATTTCATACGGATTTGATAAACAATGTGCGCAGTTCACGATGTGCACAGCTAGCCCTTGCCACTCAACTAGAAGTTTGCGTCAATGCCACCAGGTGATGGCACACTCCTCAGATATACAAATTCACTCACTATATGCTGTAACAAAATTAGGTCGAACGTCCGTATATGTTAAAATTGTACTGACAGTAAACCTATTTTGTGGGTTTCTGAATGAGTTATAATGTATCAAGTTAAGAATTTTATCACACAGTAATCCATTTGAATCGCCGAAAATCGTAATGGCCTAAAGCACATCACCATCGGTTGTGAAATTGTAGTATTTATTCATGCTTTTGAAATCTGTTGATCCTATCATGAGCCATATTTATTTGTGCTTTAGGACCACATTGCATATATGAACATTTACGAAAAGCTGTATCACTGGTTTCTCTGATAATCACTTTAATGTGCGGTCGATGGCGGTGTGCTTTAGGCCCTCATGGGTCTCAGCTCCTCATTTGTATTCGTGTCAAGTGCCCATGTTGTTAGACATTACTAATTGGGTTTAATCATTTCCACAAACGGCAATTTGTGTATGGCGTTTATTGTTTATTGCACGGGAATCGGCTTGCGTGTGCAGTATAAACATAAACTATGTTGAATACAGGGTGATTCAAAAATAATACCACAACTTGAGGAATTTAAAACTCTGCAACGACAAAAGGCAGAGCTAAGCACTATCTGTCGGCGAATTAAGGGAGCTATAAAGTTTCATTTAGTTGTACATTTGTTCGCTTGAGGTGCTGTTGACTAGGCGTCAGCGTCAGTTGATGCTAAGATGGCGACCGCTCAACAGAAAGCTTTTTGTGTTATTGAGTACGGCAGAAGTGAATCGACGACAGTTGTTCAGCGTGCATTTCGAACGAAGTATGGTGTTAAACCTCCTGATAGGTGGTGTATTAAACGTTGGTATAAACAGTTTACAGAGAATGGGTGTTTGTGCAAAGGGAAAAGTTCTGGACGGCCGAGAACGAGTGATGAAAATGTAGCACGCATCCAGCAAGCATTTGTTCGCAGCCCAGGAAAATCGACTCGCAGAGCTAGCAGAGAGCTGCAAATTCCACAATCAACTGTATGGAGAGTCCTACGAAAAAGGTTAGTTATGAAACCTGAACGTCAACTACCCGAGGCGATGGATCGGCCGCCAGGCAGCCCGTGACAGAGCACTTCATCACTGGCCTCCAAGAAGCCCTGATCTTACCCCCTGCGATTTTTTCTTATGGGGGTATGTTAAGGATATGATGTTTCGGCCACCTCTCCCAGCCACCATTGATGATTTGAAACGAGAAATAACAGCAGCTATCCAAACTGTTACGCCTGATATGCTACAGAGAGTGTGGAACGAGTTGAAGTATCGGGTTGATATTGCTCGAGTGTCTGGAGGGGGCCATATTGAACATCTCTGAACTTGTTTTTGAGTGAAAAAAAACCTTTTTAAATACTCTTTGTAATGATGTATAACAGAAGGTTATATTATGTTTCTTTCATTAAATACACATTTTTAAAGTTGTGGTATTCTTTTTGAATCACCCTGTATATTTTAAATGCTAACGGACAAGTAAAGCTGTCAGGACGGGTCGTGTGTCGTCCTTGGGTAGCTACGCCGGTAGAGCAGTTGTCTGCGAAAGGCAACGGTCCCTAGTTCGAATATTGGTCCGGCTCACAGCTTTAACCTGCCAGGAAATTTCGTATCAGCGCACACTCCGCTGCAGAATGAAAATCTCATTCTGAGAACAGAAAAGTAAATTACCAGGAAAAGTTTGCCGTAAAGGGACTAGGGCCTCAGGGAACAGATCCTTTGATTGAGAGAGAGACGAAATCAAATAAGCGTGACTACAAGCAATCATTTAACAAAGAAGTGTAAAGTTAGCTAAGTTGGTGTGCGGCTGCAGCGTAAGAATATCTGGTTTTCAGCTCGGAAATAAATTCGTGAACTAACACATCTTTTAGGGATCTTGCACATTTGTCCGAGAAAATGGAAAAGCACGAAAACTCCCACTTACACAAAAATGTGGAATGAAGAGTTGAGAAAGCTTGCACTGTCGTTCCGATATTGCCCTGAACTGTACTTAATTATGAACAAAACAACAAAATTCCACAAGAAGAATTGTTTCCTTTGTCAGATAAGTTATGAATCTTATTATTATTATTATTATTATTAATGTTGTTATTATAACTGGCAATGCCTGTAGTTGTAAGAAATTTGTTGATAAGCTCAGATTTGTCGAAATCTAAAAATTTGTGAACACCCAAAATATATACTCATGGGCTGCCACTGTTTGCGTTAAAAATTGTTTTTTAATGCAACTGGTGTGCTATTTCTTCACATCGGAAATCTTGTTATTCCATTTATACCGTCACCCCTCTGTGCAGTCTGACTTCTTTGTGCCATCTATACTTGCTTCATACACTCAAAGTAAAATTATGTTCTACTACAATTTCAAAAGAACAACTTCAAATCTTTATCGAAAATTGCTAAAAAAATACAAAACGAAATAAACAAAAATATCCGCACTCGATATTACCATTTCGATAACGGTAGTATGGCGGAAATATACCGCCAGTGTATATCGGCATTTTTTAAAAATGTCAAAATATCTATATTTTATCTACAGCCCTAATATACAGTGTGGTGTCACCGCCAGACACCACACTTGCTAGGTGGTAGCCTTTAAATCGGCCGCGGTCCGTTAGTATACGTCGGACTCGCGTGTCGCCACTATCAGTGATTGCAGACCGAGCGCCGCCACACGGCAGGTCTAGTCTAGAGAGACTCCCTAGCACTCGCCCCCAGTTGTACAGCCGACTTTGCTAGCGATGGTTGACTGCCTACATACGCTCTCATTTGCCGAGACGACAGTTAAGAATAGCCTTCAGCTACGTCATTTGCTACGACCTAGCAATGCGCCATATTCAGTTACTATTCTGAACAGATAATATTGTGAATCATGACCTTCAAGAGCGACGTTCATCATTAATGGATTAAAGTTAAGTATCAAATTAATTACGTCCGCTTTCTGAATTCTAATTCCTTGTTATGTTCCAGACCTCACGTCAGTATAGTTCTTCCCTCCTCACGCCAGCCTGCGCTAGCTAAAACGCTCTTCAGCCAGCACAACATACAGTATGACCCAAAAGCCCGTTAACATTTGGAAATTCCATACTTCGCGGAATAATGTAGGTAGAGTGGTACAATTTGACACACGTGCTAAAAATGACATGGGGTTTTATTGACACCATAAAAAGTGCACAAAATGACAGGCATATGATGCCACGTATGATACAAAAGCAATAATTAGCATAACAATTGATTTTATCAAAGACGATATCCTTTATAACAAATGCACAACATGTCTGCCGTATTCATCAACTGTACTTGTAATCGATGGGCACTTCTGTTAACAGCACTGCAGAACACATCAGTCGTTATGGTGATAAATTGCCGTCGGATGTTTGTCTTTTAGCATCCCTAATGGAAGTCGGACGGTCGCAGTAGATTTGCGACATCAGATAACTCCACAACCAATGATCATACAGATTGAGGCCAGGGGATCTAGGAGGCCAAGCACGACGGACGTCGCGGCTGAGCACGCGATCCTCACCAAACGATGTCTGCAAGAGGTCTTTCACACCCGTGACACAATATGATGGAGCTTCATCGTGCACAAAAGTCATACCTTCCAGCAGGTGTGTATCAGCCAGACAAGGGAGGATGCGATTCTGAATCTTATTGGCGTCCTCGCACCCGTCCATCTGACAGTTTGAAAAGCAGCGCCCCGCTGTCCAGCGCTGTCTGTCGGCGGGTTTTTGAACTCGTTTTCGGTTTCAATAAAACCCCATGTTATATCAGACGTGTGTGTAACATTTTACCTCTCTACGTACGATATTCCGTGAATTAGTGCATCACGTATTAACGGACTTTCTGGTCGCCCTATACTTTTCGCACCTCGTCACGTGCTGCCCTTAAGGCCACCAGGCGGCACTGTCTCGCAGCGGGCAGTTGTTTAATATCTCGGTTCCTCAGTGTGTTTTCTACTTCAGTATGTCAAGAATGCGCCGCGGAAGTCGGACACTTCGCGTGTTTGGTCGCAGTTTGGCAGCTAGTGCAATCGCCTGACACGTAACAGGAAGTTCCGACAGCATATGTCTTGACGAATATGTTGGACTTATTCATTTTAGTATTGAAGTTGTTTTTGGATGGTAAAGAGCAGTTCCCGTGATATTTAATAGAAAGAAAATAAAGTACTCGCTGATGACGTTGCGACTTCAGCGAAACGTGTCTGGGTAGAAAAGAAGAAATAATCGTGTTTTCCTAGGGAGGAACTAACCAAAAACAAATTTGTCTGTTGGACTTAATAAACTTTAAGCATTTCCCCCTTGTCATTCATTACACTAGGTATAAATTCTGACGTTGTCGTTTTGTTCCTGCACACTCTGACACAGCAATAATACTTAAGATCCGTTCTCATAGAATAAACTGAGAGTATCTGTCGCTCTGACCGATGGCTTATAAGTGGATGTTAAGAATATGACAGCATCTATAACGTTGCGCAGGAGCTCACCGTGAGAAGATCATTTTTCCTGATGATTACTCGCCATGCAGGCACTGTGTCATCAAGAGGCATTCCTCTCATTTATAAATGGTGTCCCATGAGGAACGGTCAGTATTCAGGGATATGACAGGAATGAAAAGCAGATGGGCTCTAAAATGAGCCACGAGCACTTGTTCAGTGGATGAGAAATGTTTCATAGTAGCAAAGAACAAGAAGTGCTCAAGGCTCTTGAGGTATGCACTTTAGAGCCTATGTCTACCAGATATTTTTTCCTTGTTTTAGTCCATACTACCTCCTCCCAAAATATGGAAAACAAAAAGAGCTTGCAGTAGAAGAGATCTGTTTCACAGTATCGCAGATGAAGAAGTTGTCATAGCTCTTAAGGTAAGCATTTTAGAGCCTATGTTTGATAGACGTTTTGCTTCGATCGTTCCTGTCATATCCTTGAGTACTGATCATTCTTCCTGGGACGCCCTGTACAAATATAAACACGAATAAAATGTACAAAGTTTCAATAAAACTGCTGCATTCCACTGTACTACAGTATATTCGTGAACATGTAAAAACTGGAAACAATTTAGTATGCGTGTTAACGGAACATATCTGAACCGCCATCATTTTGCTAATAAACATTGTAATGATTGCCTCCGATGCAGACAAATTTCAACGACCACTGCAAAAAATTTAAAAGTAGATCTCAAAATAAGTTGTGATAAGACTGAAATTGTGTACTGCAACAAGACGAACATAAATTAGTACGAGTCAACAATGAAGACCCAGTTGATGAGTATTTCTATTTACGGCAGCTGAAAATGACGTGATGGACGAAAAAGAAACACAAGCAGAAGAATAAAAGTGTGCTAGAGTGCTTTTGCTGAACTAATTTGGGTTTTCGGAATTAAATTTCAAATTTGTCTGAAAAGAAAAGTTTGCAGGCAGTATATATTATTAATTTTGACTTAGGCAATAATACATAGAATTTAAGTGCGAAAACTAAGAGCTGTGGGCAGCAAACAATACAAAGACGCAGAAATTACTAGCAAAGGCAGGAAAGCATATAAACGGATCAGGGAAGTAATTGGAGTGGAAGACATAATTATTGTAATGAACAGGAAATAGAGGTGGGCAGGACCTGTAGCCAGGTGAGAGGATAGTGGACGGATCAAGGGAGTTATTTGCTGGATTCCAAGAGATAATGAGAGGTGGAGGCGACGACCTAAGGCAAGGTACGAAGAGAATAGACAGTGGCAATGTGGATGCGTATGTCTGAAAATCGTAATGTACGGAGGCGTTTGGAGGACACCTTTATTCAGCAGTGGATGTCAAGTGGCTGATGATTATGATAGCCTGTGACTCATCCGAGACACGCCGCAAAGAGTCAATCGCTTAGAGAAATTTTCACCAATACTGCTTCCTATAGGAGACAGTACGGGTAAAAACTAGAAGAAAAATTGCTATAATGATGTGTCCGAAATACTTGTTGAGATATGGGCAGTTGAAGATCTGCAGTTTGCAGCCTGCACTTTGTTCACAGGTGAGGCAGGATTCACAAGAGGTGGAGTAGTAAATAATCACAATACGCACGTATGGGCAGATGAAAATCCTCTAGTTGTCTTGGAGCGGAGACATCGGGATGAGTTTAGTATCGATGTATGGGCAGGATTTGTCGGCGACAGTCTCATAGGGCCATACTCTTTACCTAACAGATTAACAGATGCTGTGTATCACCGATTTCTGCGCTTTGATTTACCAGCTCTTTTGAAAAATTTTACTCTTAGAGAAAGACAACGACTGTGGTTTAAGCACGACTGGGCTTCACAACATTTTCTAGAGGTCGTGCGGTAGAACCTCACCGCAACATTTCATGAGCGATGGATTGGTCGAGGAGCAATGGCCTCCCCGTTTACCGGAGCGGATTTCTGACTGCGGGGAGATTTAAAGGCATGGGTGTATTGCCAACCCATCGACAATGAGCAGACGTTACAGGAGCGTGTGACCAATAGATGCGACACAATGTGAATAGAGCCAGTTCAAAATGGTTCAGACGGTTCTGAGCACTATGGGACTTAACATCTGAGGTCATCAGTCCCCTAGACTTAGAACTACTTAAACCTAACTAACCTAAGGACATCACACACATCCATGCCCGAGGCAGGATTCGAACCTGAGACCGCAGCAACAGCGCGGTTCCGGACTGAAGGGCCTAGAAACGCTCTGTCACTGCGGCCGGCCAAATGGAGCCATTCACTGCGATGAAGGGCTGAAGGATGTGTTTGATTGAAATCCACACACATACAGTTTCTGCTATGTTCTGTCTCTGATACACTGAAAATGTTTTTGGTCGCGTGAAACAAGAATTTTTAAACCTTCAGCATCCAATTCCATAACCGAGATGTCATACAATCCGCTAAGGAAGTTTACTACACTTCGGTGCATTCAAAACTTTGAGAAAGAAGCCATTTCTTGGACCGCTGGAGGAAGAGCCGCTATGTGTGAGTCCAGGACGTTGAGCGCGATATTTTAAAAGTTTCCGCACTGTGTTCCGAGTCGTCTGCGTTGTACGAGCGACAATGTGTGTGAGTGCATTACCGTGAATCCACGTCGCAGATTTTCACATTGTAGATTCTGGGTGGCACATCTCTGCTTCAAGAGTGCTTGAATACACATCGTAGGCCAATGGCCTTGCCGCAGTGGTAACACCGGTTCGCGTTAGATAACCGAAGTTAAGCGCTGTAGGGATGGGCTAGCACTTGGATGGGTGACCATCCACTGTGCCGAGCGCTGTTGGCATGTGGGGTGCACTCAGCCCGTGTGAGGCAAACTGAGGAGCTACTTGATTGAGAAATAGCGGCTCCGGTCTCGGAAACTGACATACGGCCGGGAGAGCCGTATATTGACCACATGCCCCTCCACATCCGCATTCAGTGACGCGTATGGGCCGAGGATGACACGGCGGCCGGTCGGTACCGTTGGGCATTCGTGGCCTGTTCGGGAGGAGTTTAGTTTTTAGTTTTGAATAAACATCCTAAATTTTATTCCTCTTCTGACACCGTGAAATTCGTCAAGGACACAACTTTTTGGTTTCTAAACGGAGTCGACTTGATTGTTGCAATGCGGTTTATTTGAACTTATCCGAGTACAGTTGGTTGGAATGACGCCAAATGATGTGTTACTGTGTGTATGCCGCTGACGTAAAGAAAGAAGTGTAATTTTTCAGTAAGAGGGTGGCCGAGCGGTTCTAGGCGCTACAGTCTGGAACCGCGCGACTGCTACGGTCGCAGGGTCGAATCCTGCCTCGGGCATGGATGTGTGTAGCTCTAAGTTCTAGGGGACTGATGACCTCAGATGTTAAGTCCCATAGTGCTCAGAGCCATTTCAACCATTTGCAGTAGGAGTTTTTGTTTTAAGTCGTTGTCACACATAGAAAAGCAACAACAGTGTGAGGAATCCTGGCTTCTCGCACAAGTAGAGTACGCAATGATCTGTAGATACCAATGCTCCAGAGCCACCTGATTATTACAGGGAGTCATATTTTGTTGATAATGTACTCATAATTTTGACTAGAGTGTCGTATAATCAAGTGACTTTAATGACTCGCTAATTAGCTAGATGTCAATCCAGAATACGTTAACAACAATTTCGTGCTAGCGGCTTTAACTGCTATTTGCGTGAGACCAGATAATGATGGTCAGCGGTGTATTACAGTAATATTTGAGTCAACCAGTCTATCGTAATTATTAATACTGATTTAATCGCGACGCATTAGCTTTAAGTCTTTGGCTGCTACAAAGGATACATTGTGTAGTATATGATGAATCGGTCGTATGTTTCTCCACTCCTTTCTCGAGTCTTACCAATGGTGGTCCGAATCCAGATCGCTGTGTTTAGAGGGCAGTGTCGAATAGAGCAGTGATAGATGACATGTTGATGGAGAGAGAACAGGTTCTCGATGCGTCAGCATAAGCTGTTCAACGTTCGTGATGGACACAGTTTGAATCACGCCCATCTGTCTGACAACGTTTCGGTATATTTCCCTTGTCCAGAAGCGCAGTGAATTGTATGAGTCGTGCGGCCTCGGCAGGCGCGAGGCCATTGATTTTAAAACAGGTGCGATATACCGCACTGTGTCCTTGCCTCACAAAATAACGCCGGGTGTCGCACGTAGTGGAACAGAGGCTGCCTACAGCCGATTGTCCAAAACGTAAACGGCAAACACTACTGACAGGTTGAGATTTTCACTCTGCAGCGGAGTGTGCGCTGATATGAAACTTCCTGGCAGATTAAAACTGTGTGCCCGACCGAGACTCGAACTCGGGTCCTTTGCCTTTCGCGGGAAAGTGCTCTACCAACTGAGCGACCCAAGCACGACTCACGCCCGGTACTCACAGCTTTACTTCTGCCAGTAGACGAGGTACTGGCATAAGTAAAGCTGTGAGTACCGGGCGTGAGTCGTGCTTCGGTAGCTCAGTTGGTAGAGCACTTGCCCGCGAAAGGCAAAGGTCCCGAGTTCGAGTCTCGGTCGGGCACACAGTTTTAATCTGCCAGGAAGTTTCACTACTGACAGGTACCTAATACCTCTCGTTTCTCTTATACAGTTTATTATGGCATAGTCAGGCTACTCATTGATTTTATCGGAGCAGGGATTCATTCAGATTCGTAGACCAAACGGAATTTGCCGGAGTAAGAGAGCGACGGCACCAAGATGAGCCTCCTAAACAGACTAAAACGAGCGCACATCGGTCTCCGTTTATCGCCATTTTGAAGACTTGTTTACCGCCTCACCTACATGAAGCGCGTCGCATTTAGCGAGAGAATTACTCACCAAGCCTCCTTTAATAAAACAGCTGCCCGCTAAGGAAGTACTGAGATTACCTATTCGCTCCTTCAGTCTGTCCCATCCAGTTGTTGGGCCTATTTCTCCCACGTTTCTCAGTCACGAACTGTTGTACTGCAGACGGTATTTCAGCTACAACAAAACACAAAGAAAGAAAAGATGATGCATGCCATGGTCCAAGTCTTAACTAGGTGCCACGTAAATAATGGTAAGAACGAATGTGAAAGATGTAGTATACAGAAGAAATGATGTGCGTTTGAAATTATCTAAAGCTGGAGATACTGTAATAGTCCAGTGCGCGATTGAGCTGAAGAGGAAAGGACATTTCAAAAAAGGACAGTCGCGAAAGTTGGACGCGGAAGTGCAAGTACATTGAAGATAACCACGAAGAAAGCCTGCGTAACAGAGGAAATACTTCAGTTTATCGAAGAATGAAAAAGACAGGCATACCGAAGTATAAGTAACTCGGCAATGAAACCAGTAGGAAGTGCAGGGAAGCTAAAGCGAAATGGCTGCAGGAAAAATGTAAAAAAGTTAGGAAAGAAATGCTTGTCAGAAAGAAAGATTTGTAATATGGAAAAGTCAAAACAACCTACAGTGAAGTTAAAAGTCAACATAATGCAAGAGGAATTCCACTGTTAAACATAGAGGAGAGGCGGACAGGTGGAAAGAATAGACTGAAGACCTCTTACGATGTAAGGAGTTGTCTTCTAACGTGACAAAAGAAGAAGAAATCGGAGTCGATGTGGAAGAGATAGGGGATCCAGGTTTAGAGGCAGAATTTAAAAGAGCTCTGGATCAGCTGAGATCAAATAAGGCAGAACGGATAGATAACTTTTCTTCGGCATTCCTAAAGGCATTGGGAGTAATGGCAGTCAAATGACTATTGAAGTTAGTGTATAGAATCTATAAGATCGGGGATATGTCATTAGGCTTTCAGGCTCATATAATACACACAATCTCGAAGATAGTGAGTACAGGTAAGTGCGAGAATTATCCCACAGTCAGTTTAACAGCTCATCCATCGAAGTTACTGATTAGAATAATATACGGAGAATTTAAAGGAAAGTTTAGGATATGTCAGATGACGATGCGTGCGACATTGCGCTTGATAAGGGAGGCCAGACTTAAGAAAAATAAAGACACGTTCAAAGGTTTCGTCAACATAGGACAAGCGTTCAACAATGTAAAATGTTGTAACGTACTCGAAATTCTGAGAAAAATTGGGGTAAGGTATGGGGAAAGACGGATAATGTACAATATGGACAAGAACCAAGGACGAACTACACTGCTCAAAAGAATTAGGAAAACATGAATTCGCGCGCCTGCCTAACTCCACTGAGCAATAAGGTGAGGACTGGGTATATTACCAAATTATATCTTATCTTTCACAAATTTAGTACACGACAAAACATCATTACATCTTCGATCGCTTCCATACGTGGGGGAGTTGGAAAATGAATTTCCCCTGTCGACTGTGGTCAGAGTTATGTGTGAAAAGAAAAGAAAGAGAATGAGACATTAAAGATGAGACATATCTTTACTTTTCTACATAATTTCCAAGTACATTGAGACATTTGTCATACCGCTGCATAAGCTTCAAATAGCTTACCAGCCTCATGTCCGATTCCAAGTTCTGCCGCTACTCCATCCATGGTGATACGCCGGTTCGCTTTAATCATGTCATCCACCTTCCTCACATTTACATCTATAGTGGCCGTGCGCGTCCGTCCAGGTCTCGCTCGGTATGTCCTGCGCTTGCTGACGTCCATCACTGAATTGCTGGCACCATCTCCGCACCATTTGCCTTGACATCACACCTGACCCATACACCAGTTAGGAATTTCTGTGCCTGATACTCCACGTGCCAATTCATAGCGCATAACAGCTCTCACCTCCGCCTTTGCCCACGACTCCAAAACACACCTTCTCGCCGGCCGTTGTGGCCGAGCGGTTCAAGGCGCTTCAGTCCGGAACCGCGCTGCTGCTACGGTCGCAGGTTCGAATCCTGCCTCGGGCATGGATGTGTGCTGTTCTTAGGTTTAAGTAGTTCTAAGTCTAGGGGACTGATGACCTCAGATGTTAAGTCCCATAGTGCTCAGAGCCATTTTTGAGCCGCACCTTCTCTCCATAGCTCTGGGAAAAGACTGAGCGGCTGGCCTCCGCTTTGCGCAGGCACTGCGACAGCGCCATCTGCTTGATCGCGGTCGACCTCCACCCAATGGTGTATCCGTGTCTTACACGTGCGTGTTCACCTGCCGTGTCGTCTTTCGCCCATATCACACAACTCTGCCCACATTCGACAGGGGAAACATATTTTCCAACTCCCCCTCGTAAAAGGAACTGAAAGGTCCGACAAGTGTCGAAAACAGAATAGAAACAATCTCTCATCCCGTCTTTCTGGGTGCCATTCATTTGACTTTGAGAGATTCAGTAACCTATATACCCTCCGCGAGCATGTATCACTGCATGAAACGTACGTGGCATGCTCCGCGTAAGTCTGCAGAGGTCGTCTTGTGAGATCCGTTCTCATTCTTCAGCGAGAGAACATGAGAGTTCTTGGAGAGTCTGTGGTGGAACAAGACGACCACGAACACGTCGACCAAGTATGTGCCACATTAGCATGAGGGGGTTTAGGTCGGGACTCCCCGCCGGCTATTCCATTATTTGAATGTCCAGGTTTCGCAAGACATCCCCGCTGACGCCTGCCACATAGGCCCTGGCATTAGAAGTAATTCAGCCCTGACATTAGACTGGAATTCAGGGCCATCACTGTGTGAAGTAGCTACCACAGGGTCCAAGAGGACCCGTTCGATGTACTGCCTGGAGGTAAGGCGACCATGGACAACGACATATAGCTGTCAACACTGAAGCCTCCCCACAACATCTCAGAGCCTTGGAAATTTGTCGATTTTCTGAACTACATTTTGCAGGTATTAATCACCACGTGCCTCCGCACACCAACACAGCCGTCACCTTGGGTCATCCTTGGACTCATCTGTGAATAACATGATACGCCAGTGACGAAGTTGCCAGTAGCCATGAAAACGGTAGAACTGAAGACGAGCTGCAGGATGTTGCCTTGTGAAGCGGGGTACTGGAACAGGACGTCTGGGTCGTAAGGTCCTTCCTCGTGACCTGTTTATTACAGTCTGATCGGCCACAGCGGCTCCAGTGGCCGTACTGACGTCGTCTTGCAGTGCTGTGGTGGCATCCGCATGACACCACAACGGAGACATGGCCAGCTACCGGTCTTCACATTGGGTTGTCCTGCGTCGGCGACTTTGTCCAACTCGCCTTGTGTACTAACCTGTCTCCCTGTAACGTATCCACAACCTATGGATGACGCAAGGAGAGGCACTTGCATCTGCAGCAACACGAACGAAAGTCCATCCTTTATGGATCAAACAGATCGCCCCTGCAACTTGCACTGCATTAAGATGTGGCATTGTATGTGCTTGGTTGCATGCAACGTCCATAAATGACATCTACCTTCTGTGTGCCCCACTAGAAAAGACTGGGACACTGGTGCGCACTTCCTTCTGAGGTTTCTTCTAACACTGTAATGCATAACGCAGCCAATAGATGGCGATTGAATTTAATTGTTGTCGACATTGAAAGCGAAGATCTCGAGGCATGCAATAATACCACAGATACCGCCTGTTTCAAAATAGATTTGACCTACAGGACGTTGATACACGTGTTCCAGTAATTCTTTTGAGCGGTGTATGAGATTGGAAGACCTAGAATGAAGTGCTCGAATTAAAAAGGATGTAAGACAATGATGCAGTCTTTCGCCGCTCCTGTTCAGTCTATACTTCGAAGAAGAAATGACGGAAATAAAAGAAGGGTTCAAGCGAGGAGGGATTAAAATTTAGAGTGAAAAGATATCAATGATAAGATTCACTGATAACATTGTTATCCTCAGTACATGTAACGAAAAACTGCAGGACCTACTGAATGAAATAAACAGTCTGCTGAGGACAGAATATCGATTGGGGGGGAAGACCGAAGAATTGCGAAAGTATCTGGAAGCAACAGTAATTAATGAACAACATAACATCAAAATTGGGGACCACGACGTAGACGAACTGAAGAAATTTTGCTAACTAGGAAGCAAAACGTAACACATGACAGACGAAGCAACGAGGACATAACAAGCAGACAGGCAAAGAAGATATTCCTTGCTAAAATAGCTTTGCTCGTACACTACTGGCAATTAAAATTGCTACACCAAGAAGAAATGCAGATGATAAACGGGTATTCATTGGACAAATATATTATACTAGAACTGACATGCGATTACATTTTCACGCAATTTGGGTGCGTAGATCCTGAGAAAACAGTACCCAGAACAACCACCTCTGGCCGTAATAACGGCCGTGATGCACTTGGGCATTGAGTCAAACAGAGCTTGGATGGCGTGTACAGGTACAGCTGCCCATGCAGCTTCTAACACGATACCACAGTTCATCAAGAGTAGTGACTGGCGTATTGTGACGAGCCAGTTGCTCTGCTACTATTGATCAGACGTTTTCAATTGGTGAGAGATCTGGAGAATGTGCTGGCCAGGGCAGCAGTCGAACATTTTCTGTATCCAGAAAGGCCCGTACAGGACCTGCAACATACGGTCGTGCATTATCCTGTTGAAATGTAGGGTTTCACAGGGATCGAATGAAGGGTAGAGCCACGGGTCGTAACACATCTGAAATGTAGCGTCCACTGTTCAAAGTGTCGTCAATGCGAGCAAGAGGTGACCGAGACGTGTAACCAATAGCACCCCATACCATCACGCCGGGTGATACGCCAGTGTGGCATGACGAATACACGCTTCCAATGTGCGTTCACCGCGATGTCGCCAGACACGGATGCGACCATCATGATGCTGTAAACAGAACCTGGATTCATCCGAAAAAATGACGTTTTGCCATTCGTGCACCCAGGTCCGTCGTTGAGTACACCATCGCAGGCGCTCCTGTCTGTGATGCAGCGTCAAGGGTAACCGCAGCCATGGTCTCCGAGCTCATAGTCCATGCTGCTGCAAACGTCGTCGAACTGTTCGTGGAGATGGTTGTCGTCTTGCAAACGTCCCCATCTGTTGACTCAGAGATCGAGACGTGGCTGCACGATCCGTTACAGCCATGCGGATTAGATGCCTGTCATTTCGTCTGCTAGTGTTACGAGGCCGTTGGGATAGAGCGCGGCGTTCCGTATTAGCCTCCTGAACCCACCGATTCCATATTCTGCTACCAGTCATTGGATGTCGACCAATGCGAGCAGCAATGTCGCGATACGATAAACCGCAATCGCGATAGGCTACAATCCGACCTTTATCAAAGTCGGAAACGTGATGGTACGCATATCTCCTCCTTACACGAGGCGTCACAACAACGTTTCACCAGGCAACGCTGTTTGTGTATGAGAAATCGGCTGGAAACTTTCCTCATGTCAGCACGTTGTAGGTGTCGCCACCGGCGCCAACCTTGTGTGAATGTTTTGAAAAGCTAATCATTTGCGTACCACAGCATCTTCCTGTCGGTTAAATTTCGCGTCTGTAGCACGTCATCTTCGTGGTGTAGCAATTTTAATAGCCAGTAGTGTATTTGAAATTACGTGTAAAGTTTGTTCCAAGTCACTAAATGCTCACGTTCTCAAATATTGAGCGACTAAGGTATATTTAGCCCGCCCGGTTGGCCGTGCGGTCTAACATACGGCTTTCTGGCGGGAAGGAGCGCCTGGTCGCCGGCACGAATCCGCCCGGCGGATTTGTGTCGAGGTCCGGTGAACCGGCCAGTCTGCGGATGGTTTTTAGGCGGTTTTCCATCTGCCTAGGCGAATGTGAGCTGGTTCCCCTTATTCCGGCTCCGTTACGCTATGTCAGCGATTGCTGCGCAAACAAGTTCTCCTCGTACGCGTACACTACCATTACTCTACCACGCAAATATAGGGTTCAAAATGGTTCAAATGGCTCTGAGCACTATGGTACTCAACTGCTGTGGTCATAAGTCCCCTAGAACTACTTAAACCTAACTAACCTAAGGACATCACACACATCCATGCCCGAGGCAGGATTCGAACCTGCGACCGTAGCGGTCGTGCCGTTCCAGACTGTAGCGCCTTTAACCGCTCGGCCAATCCGGCCGGCCGCAAATATAGGGGTTACACTCGTCTGGTGTGAGACGCCCCCTGGGGGGTCCACCGGGGGCCGAACCGCACAATAACCCTGGGTTCGGTGTGGGGCGGCGGAGAGGTGAAGTGGACTGCGGTAGTCGTGGGATTGTGGACCACTGCGGCTGCGGCGGGGACAGAGCCTCTCCGTCGTTTGTATGTCCCTGGTTAACATACAATGCAATACAATACAAGTTATGTTTATTCGCTCGTCGTAGGCTACGTGGTTTTTTCACCCCCATGTCCACTCCTTTGGTGCGTAGGTGGTTCTTACTAGAACAATGATTTCCAGACAGTAAGTGATATGTTTATTGAGTTTGGTTGAAATCGCTACAGTGGTTTAGGAGGAGATGTGGAACATACATACATATATACGTACGTCCATGTTCCTAATATGTACAAGGATTTAGTTAACCCACTTCTTGCTACGGCCAGTAGCTGTACTCAGCAGAATGGTGCTCACTACTGCCGGGCTTGAAGCTTCGAAAGGGCGTTGGAAAAAATCTGCCGGGAATGGAAAGTCACAGTCCTTCAACCCCTGGTAGTATTTCTTGACGACAACCTATTTAGAAAGAGATTCAGCTACTACTTCACGCAACTAAAGAAGTCTGAAATTTTGACGAGAAGAAACATTCTTGGCACTGAATTCTAAGAAGACTAAACGTTACCCACGTAACACAGCAGGTTCTGCTCCTTCACTCGCCTTACCTAACACCAGACAAGTTGACCACCGACCGGTATGGGCTGAGGTCTGCCGGGAACTAGTTCACCGTGGTGGCTCTGTTCAATCTATGCTAACGACCTGCGGAAGCTCCTAACGAAATCCAATACGTCTCTGGTTATAAGTGCCTTAATGCTTTTGAGTGCAGGTTGTGCTGAATCCGTAAAAAGTATCACATAGACACCTAACAGAGTCGATCTCGAAAAATGATAGAGTACCTAGGAGGCTGGAAGTTCTGTTTTTCATACCATGACAATAGTAGGAAGCGGTGTAATGATTTGGTAATCGTGCATGGCGAGTGATACGACATGTAGAAAATAATGATGAAGAAGTTTGTTCAAGCTTGTCAGAGAGAACGGTTTTTGAAATGTTCACTGTTTTGCTGAAGCAGTTGCGTAATACCTCACACTTTGTACCCTGCAACGGGGAAGTTCTTTAATCAGATCTCTAAAACGAAGGTTCGGATTTAACATTTCCGTGAGAAACTGTTTTATAGATGTCACTCACGCTGTGCCATGCAACAGTGAAGACAAATGTGTGTTACTGTAGCTCTACCGATCACGTCTGGAAAACGGAAGATTGTATGGCGGAGAGGGTACTTTGTGTCCCCCATCGCTTCCACATTCTCCTTTCTTTTTTTAAGTTCAAATGGCTCTGAGCACTATAGGACTTAACATCTGAGGTCATCAGTCCGCTAGAACTTAGAACTACTTACACTTAACTAACCTAAGGACATCACACACATCCATGCCCGAGGCAGGATTCGAACCTGCGACCGTAGCAGTTGTGCGGTTCCGGACTGAAGCGTCTAGAACCGTTCGGCCATCACGGCCCATGTCCTGTTCCAGTCGCGGTTGATTCGCGGGAAGTTTCCGTGTGAGTTCGAATCTCTCTAATTTTATCTTCTTGGTCTTTTAATGCTTCGTGGACGTTTGTATTAGTACAAGCACATGGCTAAGTTATTTGATCGAAATGGGGTAGGATCGGCGATGGTTATGTCAAGGAAATCATTGGATGGCAGGGTTGGAGGTCTGTTGTGTTTTCTGAGGAAAGTTGGTTCTGCCTCGGTGGCAGTTATAACAGCGTGTTTGAAGGAGGGCAGCTGAGGGTCTGCAACTAACCTGTGTGCGTGCTAGACACGCTCGACCTTCACCTGGAGCTGTAGTCTACGATGCGATTTCGTATGAGCACTCTCGTGGTTATCCCACGCATGCTGACTGCAAAACTGTTCGGTCTTGCATACCGCTAGATCTGCCTCCAGCAGAACATATGGAACATCATCGGACAACAACTCTAGCGTCATCCACAAACAGCGTTAACCGTCCGTATACTGACTAACAGAGTGCAATGGGCCTGGAAGTCCATCCCACAAACTATGTGCTGTAACAGCGTTATATATATATATATATATATATATATATATATATATATATATATATATATATATATATATATATATATAGGGTGAGTCGCCTAACATTACCGCTGGATATATTTCGTAAACCGCATCAAATACTGACGAATCGATTCCACTGACCGAACGTGAGGAGAGGGGCTAGTGTAACTGGTAATTACAAACCATAAAAAAATGCATGGAAGTATGTTTTTTAACACGAACCTACGTTTTTTTAAATGGAACCCCGTTTGTTTTGTTAGCACATCTGAACATATAAACAAATACGTAATCAGTGCCGTTTGTTGCATTGTAAAATGTTAATTACATCCGGAGATATTGTAACCTAAAGTTGACGCTTGAGTACCACTCCTCCGCTGTTCGATCGTGTGTATCGGAGAGCACCGAATTACGTATGGATCCAAAGGGAACGGTGATGGACCTTAGGTACAGAAGAGACTGGAACAGCACATTACGTCCACATGATAACACCTTTTTATTGGTCTTTTTCACTGACGCACATGTACATTACCATGAGTGGTTTCCGTTTTCAATTACGGAATGGAATAGAGTGTGTCCCGACATGTCAGGCCAATAGATGTTCAATGTGGTGGCCATCATTTGCTGCACACAATTGCAATCTCTGGCGTAATGAATGTCGTACACGCCGTAGTACATCTGGTGTAATGTCGCCGCAGGCTGCCACAATACGTTGTTTCATATCCTCTGGGGTTGTAGGCACATCACGGTACACATTCTCCTTTGAGGTACCCCACAGAAAGAAGTCCAGAGGTGTAAGATCAGGAGAACGGGCTGGCCAATTTATGCGTCCTCCACGTCCTACGAAACGCCCGTCGAACGTGTACCTCATCCCTCATGGCAATGTACATGTGCGTAAGTGAAAAAGACCAATAAAAAGGTGTTAGCATGTGGACGTAATGTGCTGTTTCAGTCTCTTCTGTACGTAAGGTCCATTACCGTTCCCTTTGGATCCCTACGTAATTCGGTGCTCTTCGATACACACGATCGAACAGAGGAGGAGTGGTACTCAAGCGTCAACTTTAGGTTACAATATCTCCGGATGTAATAAACATTTTACAATGCAACAAACGGCACTGATTACGTATTTGTTTATATGTTCAGATGTGCTAACAAAACTAACGGGGTTCCACTTGAAAAAACGTAGGTTTGTGTTAAAAAACATACTTCCGTGCATTTTTTTATGGTTTGTATTAACCAATTACACTAGCCCCTCTCCTCACGTTCGGTCTGTGGAATGGATTCGTCGGTATTTGACGTGGTTTACGAAATATAGCCAACGGTAACGTTAGGTTGTTGTTGTTGTTGTGGTCTTCAGTCCTGAGACTGGTTTGATGCAGCTCTCCATGCTACTCTATCCTGTGCAAGCTTCTTCATCTCCCAGTACCTACTGCAACCTACATCTTTCTGAATCTGCTTAGTGTATTCATCTCTTGGTCTCCCCCTACGATTTTTACCCTCCACGCTGCCCTCCAATACTAAATTGGTGATCCCTTGATGCCTCAGAACATGTCCTACCAACCGATCCCTTCTTCTGGTCAAGTTGTGCCACAAACTTCTCTTCTCCACAATCCTATTCAATACTTCCTCATTAGTTATGTGATCTACCCATCTAATCTTCAGCATTCTTTTGTAGCACCACATTTCGAAAGCTTCTATTCTCTTCTTGTCCAAACTATTTACCGTCCATGTTTCACTTCCATACATGGCTACACTCCATACAAATACTTTCAGAAATGACTTCCTGACACTTAAATCTATACTCGATGTTAATAAATTTCTCTTCTTCAGAAACGCTTTCCTTGCCATTGCCAGTCTACATTTTATATCCTCTCTACTTCGACCATCATCAGTTATTTTGCTCCCCAAATAGCAAAACTCCTTTACTACTTTAAGTGTCTCATTTCCTAATCTAATACCCTCAACATCACCCAACTTAATTCGACTACATTCCATTATCCTCGTTTTGCTTTTGTTGATGTTCATCTTATATCCTCCCTTCAAGACACTATCCATTCCGTTCAACTGCTCTTCCAAGTCCTTTGCTGTCTCTGACAGAATTACAATGTCATCGGCGAACCTCAACGTTTTTATTTCTTCTCCATGGATTTTAATACCTACTCCGAATTTTTCTTTTGTTTCCTTTACTGCTTGCTCAATATACAGATTGAATAGCATCGGGGAGAGGCTACAACCCTGTCTCACTCCCTTCCCAACCACTGCTTCTCTTTCATGCCCCTCGACTCTTATAACTGCCATCTATATATATATAGGGTGTTACAAAAAGGTACGGCCAAACTTTCAGGAAACATTCCTCACATACAAATAAAGAAAAGATGTTATGTGGACATGTGTCCGGAAACGCTTAATTTCCATGTTAGAGCTCGTTTTAGTTTCGTCAGTATGTACTGTACTTCCTCGATTCACCGCCAGTTGTGGGCTGACGAGAATCCGCACGCAATTCTGCAATCACGTCATCAACACAGATTTTCTGTGAACGTTTGGGCAACAATGCCTGCCCAAACGTTCACAGAAAATCTGTGTTGATGACGTGATTGCAGAATTGCGTGCGGATTCTCGTCAGCCCACAACTGGCGGTGAATCGAGGAAGTACAGTACATACTGACGAAACTATATATATATATAGGGTAGTCCATTGATAGTGACCGGGCCAAATATCTCACGAAATAAGCATCAACCGAAAAAACTACAAGGAACGAAACTTGTCTAGCTTCAAGTGGGAAACCAAATGGCGCCATAGTTGAACCGCTAGATGGCGCTGCCATAGGTCAAACGGATATCAACTGCATTTTTTAAAATAGCAACCCCCATTTTTTATTACATATTCGTGTAGTACGTAAAGAGATATGAATGTTTTTTCGTTTTGTGATAGATGACGCTGTAATAGTCACAAACGTATAAGTACGTGGTATCACGTAACATTCCGCCAGTGCCGGCGGTATTTGCTTCGTGATATATTACCCGTGTTGAAATGGACCGTTTACCAATTGCGGAAAAGGGCGATATCGTGTTGATAAACGACTATTGTGATCAAAATGCCAACGGGCGAGTGCTATGTATGCTGCTCGGTTTCCTGGATGACATCATCCAAGTGTCCGGACCGTTCGCCGGATAGTTACGTTATTTAAGGAAACAGGAAGTGCTCAGCCACATGTGAAACGTCAACGACGACCTGCAACAAATGATGATGCCCAAGTAGGTGTTCAGCTGCTGTCGCGGCTACTCCTCACATCAGTAGCAGACTAATTGCGCGAGAATCGGGAGTCTCAAAAACGCCGGTATTCTGAATGCTACATCAACATCGATTGCACCCGTACCATATTTCTATGCACCAAGAATTGCATGGCGACGACTTTGAACGCCGTGTATAGTTCTGCCACTGGGCACAAGAGAAATTACGGGACGATGACAGATTTTTTGCACGCGTTATATTTAGCGACGAAGCGTCATTCACCAACAGCGGTAAGGTAAACCGCCATAATATGCACTAATGGGCAACGGAAAATCCACGATGGCTGCGACAAGTGGAACGTCAGCGATCTTGGCGCGGCATTATGGGAGGCATTATGGGTTGAAGGATAATAGGCCCCCATTTTGTAGATGGCAATCTAAATGCTGCAATGTATGCTGATTTCCTACGTAATGTTCTACCGATGTTACTACAAGATGTTTCACTGCATGACAGAATGGCGATGTACTTCCAACATGATGTATGTCCGGCACATAGCTCGCGTGCCGTTGAAGCGGTATGAATCACATGTTTCATGACAGGTGGATTGGTCGTCGAAGCACCAAAAAATGGTTCAAATGGCTCTGAGCACTATGCGACTTAACTGCTGAGGTCGTCAGTAGCCTAGAACTTAGAACTAATTAAACCTAACTAACCTAAGGACATCTCACACATCCATGCCCGAGGCAGGATTCGAACCTGCGACCGTAGCGGTCGCTCGGCTCCAGACTGTAGCGCCTAGAACCGCACGGCCACTCCTGCCGGCTCGAAGCACCATACCATGGCCCGCACGTTCACCGGATCTGACGTCCCCGGATTTCTTTCTGTGGGGAAAGTTGAAGTATATTTGCTATCGTGATCCACCGACAACGCCTGACAACATGCGTCAGCGCATTGTCAATGCATGTGCGAACATTACGGAAGGCGAATTACTCGCTAAATAGGCGGCAAATAATTGATTTTTATGGACACAATTTTAATATGGATTTATGTACACGAATATAACGATACTAGCTGGTAACCTAGGATTCCTAATGTATCATTGGCTTTATTATGTTACACTGTTCAAGTCGTACTTCCTCCCAGCTTATCGACGACTCTCTCTCGCACTTAACAGTTCCTCAGAGTTTACCTGTGCGCCAGAAAACAATCGTAGACGATGTCATGTTGGCAGTGTATCAACAGGAGACCATGCACTGAAAGTAAAAGGTTAGCGTAGAAAAATTTCGTGGCAAAGTTCCGGAAGTTTTTGAACAGACGTCGTATATGCTAGGAATAAAGTCAGTCTCGGAACTTCTTGAAACGTACAGTTTATATTACAGGCTTCTCAGGATAAAATGATCGCGGTTGCGTCTCTTGTGAATATGATCGTTGACTGATCGGTGTGGGGAGTTTCATCATACATTAAGATTTTAACATTTCAATGGCGCGCTGCGTGAGGTACAAAGAATTCGTCCCTGTATGACCAAAGTCGAATCGGAGCGCGCAGCAAAGATGTTGGCAGTGTTGATGGAGGAGTACCTGGCTGTAAGGTGACACTGCATCTCATCTCAAACATGATAATCCGTGTGGTAAGTGATGCGCTGCATGACAATCACTCGAGTTTCCGCCTGGAGGCGTGTTGTTTAAGCAGCAAGGCAACGTCCATCAAAGCTATTTGCAGATAACGTATTACTCCGACTCTGAAGGCAATGTTTCTTGTTTCGCTTCCTGGTTGGTTTCCAATGATCAATCTTTGTCTCGAGTCTCCGAAGAAGAACGATGTTCTGAGTTCCATTACGTATTCCCTAGTGACAGCCCTCATTTTCGTAATGCTGCCACATATGAGCAGAGGTTTTCATTTAAACTTGATTAGAAATGGAAGTTTCGGCCATCAGTACGTATTGATCTTACTGGACTTCTGTGAGCCACTGCAACCCATCTTCTCATTACCTACAACATACGAGGGAGGAGCTGAGATTATGTAATGCACGAGACACTGTAAATTCTGAACAACGAATTGGTGATTGCAGCAGCCAAGGTGTCTTACAAAATACCTTCTTTGAAACAGTTTGTCGATCTTCTGCATGCTTTGATCTCACTGTTGCGGCAGTGGACCATGTATCGTGGAGCGGGAGCTAAAAGTGAGGGGCCAGTCATACTAGGTGAAACCATCTACTAAGCCTTCCAGTCACTGACGTGGGACTAACATCCCTCAAGGAATAATACTGCCCTCTGACAGTTTCCTTTTCTGGCGAGGTGCTGTGCTTGGGTTGTACGACTGTCGCGTCACATTTTTTGAAGAGGATATCCAGTTTGCCAACGAGAGGGCAGTCCATAACTTGACTGCGGATTTGTTATAACAATCAAATGTCAGGCGCCTGGGAAACCTTTGTTCATCGTCCCAGTGTCTGTAAGGAGGACTTACCTTTGTTATTAAACTAATTTCACAAACCAGTCGCCGGCAAGGGTGGCCGTGCGGTTCTAGGCGCTACAGTCTGGAACCGCGTGACCGCTACGGTCTCAGGTTCGAATCCTGCCTCGGGGATGGATGTGTGTGATGTCCTTAGGTTAGTTAGGTTTAAGTAGTTCTAAGTTCTGAGGGACTGATGACCTTAGAAGTTAAGTCCCATAGTGCCCAGAGCCATTTTTGAACAAACCAGTCCTCCCCATTTCGGGTTTTTGTCTCTTCTACAACTTTTGTTCGCTTCCGTGTTGGTATGTAACTAATTTAATGAAATTTCATTAACTATGACTGTGTTAATTTAGCTTAGGCCCTAACGACCACCGTATTGCGCGCCTGTTCCATAACAAAAATAATAAGAGTTTCTTCATTGCCTGACACCTTGCGTTCACGGTACTGAAAATCCTCATGCGCAGTTTGTACGCTGAATTTTCTCTCTCGAGACCGAAGACAAGTAATATCGAGATGAATTAAGGGAGTAAAATAATTTAAAAAAAAACAAAAAAGAAAGGTTCAAATGGCTCTGAGCGCTATGGGACTTAACTTCTGAGGTCATCATTCCCCTAGAACATAGAACTACTTAAACCTAACTAACCTGAGGACATCACACTCATCCATGCCCGAGGCAGGATTCGAACCTACGACCGGAGCGGTCGCGTGGTTCCAGACTGTAGCGCCTAGAACCGCTCGGCCACTCACGCCGGCTAATTAAGGGAACAGTTTGACGATATATTCTCGAAGTATCACGGAACGTATGAAGATATATTCTCAAAGTATCACAGTGCCATCTGGAAAGACACATCGTATTAGAAAGAACGTAGAGGTAGGCATTATAATTTTCATTGTTACTTCTGCTTTGTGGAAATGGAAGAAACATTACCAGGAATGTTGACATTGCCTCAGTTCGAGGGCTTTAACAATTTTAAAATGACATATCTTCAGCTAGATTCTAATTTGAAGAAAATATTGTATAGCGTTCTCTGTTAGATTTCCCTGCTGTCGTAGTTCATTTTGATGGCATCGAAACGCTGCACGGGGCATTCCGAAGAAGTCTTGCTGCCTGTGCCAGTGGAAAAATACTTTGTCTTTTTGTCGCCAACAACCAGAGCGAGCTAGAGAACATTTTTCCTCACAAACTACTCTTCATTTGCGCCTTCTCCTCCCCCTCCTCGCCCCCCCCCCTCCAAACCGTTTTCCTCGTACACTTTCACCCGTGACAGTTGTCACTGCTTTATTTCGATAAGCGCTGTATAAAAATCTTGCAGCTGGCCGGCGCGGCGCCCCTCTGTACTTGGCGCCCCAAGCTTGGTTCTTAAAGCGGCCTTGCTAACAACTTTTTTAAACTGAGCATCGCGGTGATCTTTCAGTTGACTATAAGAACTCCGTAGATCTTAGTGACACGATCGAAGCCCCTGTAATCAGATTGCACAAAAACGTTGGGTTCAAGACTGTTATGATATGAAATGCCTTCGGAGAGAAATACAGGATCTGTGTCCTCGTCGGACAGGTTGTCGGCGGCGGGTCTTTCTGGTGTTTATGACCTTGCTGTTGACACATTTAATTGCATAACGCTGCTCGACGTCCTTTTCCAACTACATTCCTACTGAGAGTAAGAATCGAGTGCATGCTCCTGTAAAGTACTGCAGGATAGAAACATATGAATTAAAGAGGAAGTTTTGACACGTTTGTGAATTACTGACAATCTTTTTCTGTAAAGGATTTTCACCCTGCGCCGGAGTGTGCTCTGATTTGAAACTTCCTGGCAGATTAAAATTTTGCGGCAGATTAAAATTTTGCGGCGGATCGGGACTCGAGCCCGTAACCCATATCTTTCAGGGGCAACCTCCAGTAACTCTCTCCTGCTTTTCAAATTTCGCAGAAATCCAGCACACCTTGCGGGAAAGGGAGTTTCAGTTAATCTGACCTTGAAATACCCTTTCAAGTAGTATGTTCACAATCTCTTTAGAGAAAGGGTATTAAAATATTTTCGTTACCTCTCCAATACACCTTGTATGAAATTACGGAAAACAGGTACAACATTAGAGTTTCGTCTGGCAGCCATTTATAAGATTACTCGGCGTTGCGCCATTTATAAGATTACTCGGCGTTGCGCAGGCATCTATTTGTTTCATTCTCCTCTCTGTCCATCTCCTTGTCTTCCTCCACCTCTTCCATCCCTCATTCTCTGTCCATTTGCTAATCCCATCTCTCTGTCCATCTCCTCCTCTTTCCTTTTTATGTCCATGTCCTCTTGCACTCTCTCCCTGTGCATCTCCCAGTCTTTCCTTTTTTATGTCCATGTCCTCATACCCTCCTCTTCCTCACCATCTCCTCTTCCCTTTCTCTGTCCACCTCGTTCTTCCCCTTTGTCTGTGCCGTACAAAGATGTAATTTGATAGGTACATTCACGGCATACGTGGATACTACATTGTAAATATGTTGGGAATAGATTTAGTATCAAGGAAGTAATAAATTCAAACGGCATGCACGATGCAGCAGTTTTTCAAGCTTCTCAGAGTTTATGGCATCATATCTCCTTAAGTATATGTCGCACAATTACATACTTTTACAGGTACAGTCAGTGGTATATGTGAACACTGACTGCAAAATGCGTTTGGAATATAGGTAGTGGTAAATAAATAATAAATTAAAACGTCACGACTGATGCGAAAATGAACAGCTAAAATGTAGTAAGCGGTAAACTTATTTCCTTTTTATCATTGTGGGGCGTGGTGTGGGGGGGGGGGGGGAGGGGGGGTGTCAGCGAGAAAGAATTTCGTAAAGATTTGAAAGTATATGTAAAGTTGGTTGCAAGTCACCAAGAGCTCTCGTTCTCAAATACTGGACGAATAAAAATCCTTACGCCTCCCCTCACGCCTTTGATAGGTAGGTGGTTCTTACTCGCGCACCGATTCTTTCCAGGCAGTAAGTGATACGTGTACCAAGTTTGGTTGAAATCGGTCCAGTGGTTTCAGAAGATGTGGAACATATATGCATATATTTTCATAATATGCATGATTATTTTTTTTATCGTGATCCGATTTTAATGAACTAAAGCGTATTCAATGCTCCAAGCTACCTGGGAAAACTCCATGAAAATCCGTGTGGTAGTTTTGGAGATCATCGTGTTCAAAAGACAGACAAGACAGACATGACGGTTTTACAGATTTATTCTTGGTATATATATATATATAATTTTGACATCTCGAAACTGATTTAACCGATTTTTTTCTCTGCTGCTAAAGAAATCTATTAAAAGAATCAACTGCTGAACTTGACGACTTTGCAAGATTTGTTGCTGATATTTTGTGTTTCTCATTACGCTGCAAGGAAAGAGAGAACAACCGGTAACGATCTCAGAGAACTGCTACGGCGAGAATCCCAAAGGCGTCGATTTTAACCCCACTAATATGAAACGTATATCATATCATGCGTTTAACACCACAACATGTTCAAACATTCTAGTTGTGTTGTTCATTTTTGAGGTAAGGGATATCATTACACCACAAATATAAAAGCGTTTCACGCATAGGGTGCACAGCGATGAAGGTAAAATAAAATTACAGGTGTAACTGGAAACGGCTCCCTCGGGCATGGGTGTGTGTGTTGTCCATAGCGTAAATTAGTTTAAGTTAGATTAAGTAGTGTGTAGGCTTAGGGACCGATGACCTCAGCAGTTTGGTCCCATAAGACTTTACCACAAGTTTTCAAAAAAATTGTAGATGGAAAGACTATGAATCTGAGTGAGCGAGATCTGCTGTGAACAAATGCACAGGCGTTGACAGAGACAGGTACCAGTAGCCACACCATGGAGAATTTGCGTAATGCGTTTTTAAAAAATTTTTATGTCACAAGCACAGATGAAATATACGACATTCAATTGTCACCTGAAATGCCCTAAGAAACCGTAAGCCGGTTCGTGACCAAATAAGTATAATCTGCAATACATAGGGAGTGTTTCCTATTTAATATTATCACATTGAGCCAAGAGACGGCGAAAAGTTCAGTTAATCGTCTGTTATAATTTAGAGAAACCTACGAGTAGCTGAATCAGGGTGAGGGGACCAGGATTGGAACGACAGTTTATCTGAATATTTCTTTTGTATTTTGTTGCTGAAAAGGAAAAGTGCAAATAATGTTATAGATAACTGTCGGTAGTGTATTCATCTTCTCTTCATCCTGGAGTGAGTGTGCGAAGACAAACTATTTGTGGCGATCTTGTTGTAGGTGACGTTCTTCCAGTTCGGAAGGTAAACAGCTATATTCATTAAAATTCTTCTGCGTACAAGATGACCCGAAAATTCGTTGACATTTTTGAAAATGCACAAATTCACTAAATAATGTAGCTAGGGAGGTAAAAGTTGACACACGTGCCTGAAATGACGTGGAGCTTTATTGAAACCGAAAACGAGTGCAAAAATTGGCCAACAGATAGCACTGGACAGCAACACGTCAGTGGACGCAATTTGCGTATCGTGTTAAAATGAGCTGTAGTGAGAGACGGAGTGAGATGCGCAATTTCATGTCGAAAAAGTCAGGGTGTGACGTGGATTTACCACATAAATCGTTAGCGGGCCTTTTTCAGAGGAAATACGGAATGCTGCTTTTGAAACAGTCAGCATGACGGGTGCGAGTTACGCCGATATGTTACGGAATCGCATCATCCCTAGCCTGGCTGATAAATACCTGTTGGAAGGTACGACTTTTATCTCCAGCTGAGAGATGAATTTAGTTACCTAGCTCCGGCTGTATCACTCCGTTGTACTATCCTCACTAACATATGGTTCCTCTGCGTGGGCCACGATTAGGAAGTCCTGGATGCTGACGCTCCAGCGCCAACAGAATAAAGTTCCCAAGTGGAATCTTCACGCCGCCCCGCTCACCAGGATTGTCACTCTGCATGAGGAGACAAATACGGCCCTGCAGCATTTAGAATGTCTGTGAAGTCTTTGGTATCCCATTTCACTAATAGTAGTGTGTCATCTACATATCTCCTATAAAATTCAATTTTCTTTAGGCAAGGTTCTTGGCTGTTAAATAATTTTTGTTCTAAGTGATTTATGTATATGTCAGCTATGGTACCAGATATACATGATCCCATTGCTAGGCAGGCCATCTGGTTGTTTATATATGTTGCCATTAAAAGTGAAGTAGTTGTAACTTAGGGTTAGCTGAAGGAGTTCAATAAATTCAACAATTTCTTTGTATGAAAGCTTCTTGTGTTTCATCAGGTTCTTTTGTATTACTGTTACAGCTTCTTGTATGGGTATCTGTGAGTAAAGGTTGGTGATGTCAAGTGATATAAACTGAGCATCTTGGAGGAGCTTTCTAGTTTTTAGATCATGCTGCTTTTTATGGAATACGTTGCTTCATATAAGCTATATATGATTGCAATTGACCTATGTTTCATCAAGGTAATACACTGTTGATCTACCATCTTCTCTTGTATGGTGAATCTTTACATGGGATATAGCTCGTGCCGCACCTATGTCACTTTTTTGAACCAAAAACTCTCTTCTTAACATGTCTGGAACCACCGTCTTTAAAATTCTTTACATTGACGAAACGCTTAACATCGAAGCCACTTTTCTTCTGTGTAACTGTAAGACGTTTTTGTTTTGTTGGGCATTCATCATTCACATGGAGCACTTTAAAACATCTTTGTTAAAACCATCCGTTTGTGTTAGGTTTCCTTGCGATTTCGACGCTGTCCAGGCGACACGAAACCAACTTTTTCTACGGTTCCTACTGTTCTGACACTTTCGTTTACAATTCTCTTTACGGTTCTGTTGCTGGCACCACATGGTTCTCGAGTCCGTTCTTGTGTCTCCAAATGTCAACAGTTGGAGACCTGATTTCAAATTCACCTTTGAAAAAGTTATAAATGTGATAAATAATCCTTCTCGCCTGCTTTTGAAGCACTTAACAATTATTGCCACCACCTGACTCTTTTTAATCGAACTTAAAACATTTACAGATACACATTCACAGCTACACTGCTACCAGAAAAAAAAAGAAAACAGGAAAAAAACTGACAAATGGACGAATAATTCGGCTGTCGTGAAGTACGGCAACAGTGCAGCTTGTAGGAGCGATATTCTCGCTGTCTATCTGTAAATCGCTGCTAGCCGCTCGGAAAGAGAATGAATGTTATTGGCTGCCAGTGGCTAGAGGAGGGGGATGCGCAGAACAGCTGAAAATTGGGCCGCCTTGCTACATGACGCGGACTTTAGCCAGGAAATACGACCCCCGCGAGCTTGTCCACAGTTGGGGGTGGACTGCCAATTACCAGCGACCTTTGTAATATAGACAGCCCTCCCTCCGTTCTTCGACAGACCAATGGAGATACAAGGCCAACAAAATCGCAAGCACGCAGAAAAACTCAAAAAGCTTTTTTGATGTATTACAAGTGTTCCATATGTGCCTGCCTACTGATTCTGGTGCTATCGAGTCGATAATCAAGTCCTTCTCACCTTCGGCGCAGCATTTCCAATCAATCCGTTCGAAAGCATTGTTGATGCCAGTGGCGGGTAGATATGGGGCGCCCCTCCTCCCTTACGAGGCCGCCCACATTGCCACCCGCGCCGCCCCTGACAGTCAGCCCGCACACTACTCGTTCGTGTCTCTCGTCAATCGACTCGACTGAATCCAGTTATCGAGTAGTTGTATTTCCTGTCTAGCACTCGCGTCCGCGTCATCGTATTTTATACGTTTCTGTCTGGCTCATAGATAGCTAACACATACCTACGAGAAAAGTCGCGGCCATTCTAGTGATCTCGATACGGTATTCTGTCTGGCATTTGTTGGAGAAAAGCCGCGAATCTTGTACTGTTTTCTTGTACAGAGAACCTTCGATACGTAGCATTATAAATACGGACTATTCGCCGAATAGGAATCTAGTTTACATTCAGAAGCAGAAATATTAAGACTGAAAAATGACAAGTAAAAGGTCGTAGTTGTAGCAAGCGCAAGTGCGAAGTGAGAGTGATCAGTTGATTGTGAAGTATTAATAATAATTGTGAAGTATTAATAATAATTAATCAGTTTAAATTAAAGTTTCTTAAACTTTGCAAGTGACTGGATTATTTTTTGTAATGGTAAAAGTAAAGGTAGCTCAAGATATCTTTAGCGCCCCCTCCTTGAGGTTTTTCTGTATCTGCCAGTGGTTGATGCGAGCTCGCAGTTCTGACAGGTTTGCTGATACAGGAGGCGTAAACACTGAATCTTTCGCATAACCCGACACAAAAAATCACGTGGGAGTATGTCGGGAGAGCGCGGACGCCATTTCATAAATTGTTGATCATCAACTCCACCAATACCGCTCCACGGTTTCTCAGTATCTTGTTTAAGAACTCACGAACATGATGATGGAAATGGCGTGGAGCACCAACCTGTTGGTGGATGACGTCCACACTGTCGGTCTCCAGTTATGCCAAGAACCAATCCAGATATACGTGTCCTGCAACGGTCTTTTTGCAGAAGAAAAAGAGGCCGTAGACTTTAAATCACGAGATTGCATAGAACACATTAACGTTTGGTGAATCTCGAATGTGATGCACGATAACATGGGGATTCCTTGTCCCCCAGATTCGCACATTGTGCCTCTTCACTGAAGCACGTCATACGCTTTACGGCGCCTGTCGCCATCTTGCCTAACTGCTCACTGCTGCGCTCTCGTGGCAGAAATCGTAAGCGCGAATGTTGCAAAACTGATCGAGATTTTCTACACTCCTGGAAATGGAAAAAAGAACACATTGACACCGGTGTGTCAGACCCACCATACTTGCTCCGGACACTGCGAGAGGGCTGTACAAGCAATGATCACACGCACGGCACAGCGGACACACCAGGAACCGCGGTGTTGGCCGTCGAATGGCGCTAGCTGCGCAGCATTTGTGCACCGCCGCCATCAGTGTCAGCCAGTTTGCCGTGGCATACGGAGCTCCATCGCAGTCTTTAACACTGGTAGCATGCCGCGACAGCGTGGACGTGAACCGTATGTGCAGTTGACGGACTTTGAGCGAGGGCGTATAGTGGGCATGCGGGAGGCCGGGTGGACGTACCGCCGAATTGCTCAACACGTGGGGCGTGAGGTCTCCACAGTACATCGATGTTGTCGCCAGTGGTCGGCGGAAGGTGCACGTGCCCGTCGACCTGGGACCGGACCGCAGCGACGCACGGATGCACGCCAAGACCGTAGGATCCTACGCAGTGCCGTAGGGGACCGCACCGCCACTTCCCAGCAAATTAGGGACACTGTTGCTCCTGGGGTATCGGCGAGGACCATTCGCAACCGTCTCCATGAAGCTGGGCTACGGTCCCGCACACCGTTAGGCCGTCTTCCGCTCACGCCCCAACATCGTGCAGCCCGCCTCCAGTGGTGTCGCGACAGGCGTGAATGGAGGGACGAATGGAGACGTGTCGTCTTCAGCGATGAGAGTCGCTTCTGCCTTGGTGCCAATGATGGTCGTATGCGTGTTTGGCGCCGTGCAGGTGAGCGCCACAATCAGGACTGCATACGACCGAGGCACACAGGGCCAACACCCGGCATCATGGTGTGGGGAGCGATCTCCTACACTGGCCGTACACCACTGGTGATCGTCGAGGGGACACTGAATAGTGCACGGTACATCCAAACCGTCATTGAACCCATCGTTCTACCATTCCTAGACCGGCAAGGGAACTTGCTGTTCCAACAGGACAATGCACGTCCGCATGTATCCCGTGCCACCCAACGTGCTCTAGAAGGTGTAAGTCAACTACCGTGGCCAGCAAGATCTCCGGATCTGTCCCTCATTGAGCATGTTTGGGACTGGATGAAGCGTCGTCTCACGCGGTCTGCACGTCCAGCACGAACGCTGGTCCAACTGAGGCGCCAGGTGGAAATGGCATGGCAAGCCGTTCCACAGGACTACATCCAGCATCTCTACGATCGTCTCCATGGGAGAATAGCAGCCTGCATTGCTGCGAAAGGTGGATATACACTGTACTAGTGCCGACATTGTGCATGCTCTGTTGCCTGTGTCTATGTGCCTGTGGTTCTGTCAGTGTGATCATGTGATGTATCTGACCCCAGGAATGTGTCAATAAAGTTTCCCCTTCCTGGGACAATGAATTCACGGTGTTCTTATTTCAATTTCCAGGAGTGTATATGTGTGGAGTTTCGTAACAAATGTCAAAGTAGCTATAGCGAATTTATAAAATCGCTTCAGTCATTTATAACAGCTGTGTCTGTAGAGAAACTCAAAATTGACGCTACAAGAGGGATGCTCTGCACCACGGTGTGGTTTATTGTTAAATTTTCGAGAGCATACGTTCCTCGGAAAAGTACTGTGAAGGTAAAATTAGAGACATGCAAGCTCACACGGAAGCTTATGAGCAAACGGTCTTCTCGCGGACATGTCGCGAGTGGAAACAGAAAGGCGGTAAAGTGACAGTTATGCGAGAAGTTCGCTCCTACACACTCCGTGCTATTGGCTTTGCGGAGTGTATATGTATTTTCTGAAATGAAATGCTCGTATGGCATTTTTGTCCGGGGACCTCATCTGGGGTTCTCCCGCCAGCTATTTTCTTATTTGGCGCCACTTCGCCGGCTTACGCGTGGTTGATGAAATGATGATGAGGACAACGCAGCACCCAGCTTCCGGGCGGTTAAAATCTCCGACCCGGCCGGGTATCGGACGATGTATTTTAGAAGGAGCGATCAATAGTTAATGCAACATATACCGATGAGTCAAAACTTTATGACCACCTGTTTAATAGCCGCTTTTCAAACACAGTACTTCAGAGATTCTGCATGGCATGCACTCAGCAAGTCCTTGATAGGTTTCCAGAGGTATGAGTCACCAGGTGTCTACTCAGAAGCCACTAAATTCTCGCAAATTACCCGATATATGTTCCAAAGGATACATATCAATAGCAGTTATTTGCTAAGACATCAGTGTGACTTCACTGTCATGCTCCTCAAATCACTGCAGCAAGATTCTAGTCTTGTGTCGCTGAGAGTTATCCTGCTAGAAGATGTCACAGCTATCAGAAAAAACTTCAACCATGAAGGGATGTAGGTTGTCCGCAATAATTTTCACGTAGTTCGCTGGTGGTGTCTACGAGTACTACCATATCTCCCATAGAAACCCAATTCAATGTACCACATAGCATAATTCTACTCTCACCGGCCTACATCTGTGGCGCGGTGCACGTTTCAAGCAGTCTTTCGCCTCAATGACGGCGTGTAAATACCCAACCATCGACCTGGTGTAACAAGAAATGCGATTCAATCGACAGACGACGCGTTTCTATTGATCCGCAGTGAAAGCTCAATGATGTTGTGCCCACTGCAATCATAATTGACGATGTTGTTGGGACAACACAGGAAAACGTAGCGGTCGTTTGATGTGGAGCTACACGTTCAACAATGACCTTTGAACGGTGTGCTCGGAAACACTTGTGCCTGCACCGGCATTGTGCTCTGTTGTCAGATATGCCTCAGGTCGATGTCAGTCCTGGTTTGTACAGTGGGGGATCCTCCGACTTCTACGTTTTGTGATGGGACGTGGACGACCAGTACCATACGGCGTACGTGTTATTACAGAATCGTTCAACCACTTTCCATGGGTGCTCACGACAGTAGTACACAAACAGCCGACTCGCTTCTCCGTTTCAGAGATTCTCGTTCCTAGCCGAAAGGCCGCAACAATATGCCCTTTGACAAAACCGCTTATATCAGTAGATTTCCGCATTTGCGGCCCGTATCTTCGCTATAATTACTACCATTCGTCTTGTGTTCCGCTTACATTCGTTCCTTACTGCATCACGTGCCCGCAACACCATCAGGAGGCATTCAGCCTCGCGGTGGACAGTGGTCATACTGTTTTGGCTCATCAGGGTATCTTTTCTTCTGAAAGCAGATTGGTTTTTTTTGAGAACTTCAATACACCATATTATCCCTCAATCTTTTGGCTACAAAACCCTATTTTTCAACATAATCCCCGTTCAGTGCGACGGCCTTACGCCACCTTACACTGAGGGCCTGTATGTCCGCATGGTATCACTCTACTGGTCGGCTCGCAGCCAACGTCTTGCTGAATCAATAACCTCCCCATCATGCGCATATTGCTTCCCGTAAAGTTGGTTGAGCCAAACAGATACAGGGTGTTTCAAAAATGACCGGTATATTTGAAACGGCAATAAAAACTAAACGAGCAGCGATAGAAATACACCGTTTGTTGCAATATGCTTGGGACAACAGTACATTTTCAGGCGGACAAACTTTCGAAATTACAGTAGTTACAATTTTCAACAACAGATGGCGCTGCAAGTGCTGTGAAAGATATAGAAGACAACGCAGTCTGTGGGTGCGCCATTCTGTACGTCGTCTTTCTGCTGTAAGCGTGTGCTGTTCACAACGTGCAAGTGTGCTGTAGACAACATGGTTTATTCCTTAGAACAGAGGATTTTTCTGGTGTTGGAATTCCACCGCCTAGAACACAGTGTTGTTGCAACAAGACGAAGTTTTCAATGGAGGTTTAATGTAACCAAAGGACCGAAAAGCGATACAATAAAGAATCTGTTTGAAAAATTTCAACGGACTAGGAACGTGACGGATGAACGTGCTGGAAAGGTAGGGCGACCGCGTACAGCAACCACAGAGGGCAACGCGCAGCTAGTGCAGCAGGTGATCCAACAGCGGCCTCGGGTTTCCGTTCGCCGTGTTGCAGCTGCGGTCCAAATGACGCCAACGTCCACGTATCGTCTCATGCGCCAGAGTTTACACCTCTATCCATACAAAATTCAAACGCGGCAACCCCTCAGCGCCGCTACCATTGCTGCACGAGAGACATTCGCTAACGATATAGTGCACAGGATTGATGACGGCGATATGCATGTGGGCAGCATTTGGTTTACTGACGAAGCTTATTTTTACCTGGATGGCTTCGTCAATAAACAGAACTGGCGCATATGGGGAACCGAAAAGCCCCATGTTGCAGTCCCATCGTCCCTGCATCCTCAAAAAGTACTGGTCTGGGCCGCCATTTCTTCCAAAGGAATCATTGGCCCATTTTTCAGATCCGAAACGATTACTGCATCACGCTATCTGGACATTCTTCGTGAATTTGTGGCGGTACAAACTGCCTTACACGACACTGCGAACACCTCGTGGTTTATGCAAGATGGTGCCCGGCCACATCGCACGGCCGACGTCTTTAATTTCCTGAATGAATATTTCGATGATCGTGTGATTGCTTTGGGCTATCCGAAACATACAGGAGGCGGCGTGGATTGGCCTCCCTATTCGCCAGACATGAACCCCTGTGACTTCTTTCTGTGGGGACACTTGAAAGAGCAGGTGTACCGCCAGAATCCAGAAACAATTGAACAGCTGAAGCAGTACATCTCATCTGCATATGAAGCCATTCCGCTAGACACGTTGTCAAAGGTTTCGGGTAATTTCATTCAGACTACGCCATATTATTGCTACGCGTGGTGGATATGTGGAAAATATCGTACTATAGAGTTTCCCAGACCGCAGCGCCATCTGTTGGCTGGCTCTGAGCACTATGGGACTCAACTGCTGTGGTCATAAGTCCCCTAGAACTTAGAACTACTTAAACCTAACTAACCTAAGGACAGCACACAACACCCAGCCATCACGAGGTAGAGAAAATCCCTGACCCCGCCGGGAATCGAACCCGGGAACCGCCATCTGTTGTTGAAAATTGTAACTACTGTAATTTCGAAAGTTTGTCTGCCTGAAAATGTACTGTTGTCCCAAGCATATTGCAAGAAACGGTGTATTTCTATCGCTGCTCGTTTAGTTTTTATTGCCGTTTCAAATATACCGGTCATTTTTGAAACATCCTGTATATGTCGGAAGGTGCTAGATCAGGGCTGTATGGTGGATGAGGAAGAGCTCCTCTCGGATACAAAGACTTGTATGAGGCGTTGCGTTGTCACGAAGAAGAAGTAGTTGTCTGCATTTTTGTGGCGACGAATACGCTGAACCGAGCGAGGCGGCGCAGTGGCTAGCACACTGGACTCGCATTCGGGAGGACAACGGTTCAATCCCGCGTGCGGCCACCCTCATTTAGGTTTTCCGTGATTTCCCTAAATCGCTCCAGGCAAATACCGGGATGGTTCCTTTGAAAGGGCACGGCCGACTTCCTTCCCCGTCCTTCCCTAATCCAATGAGACCGATGGCCTCGCTGTCTGGTCTCCTCCCCCCAAACAACACCAACAACCCGATACGCTGAACATTGCAGGAATCACAGCTGTGTGCGGGCGGCAGGCACGCGACATTTGCGCGACCTTATTACAATGATGACAGACGCCTTGCCTAACGACTCACCGTGATTTTGTTCTCTGCTACGTCTCCTTAGACATTCTGCAAGCGCCTGTGAATATCTACGATGCTCTGGTTTTCCACCAAAAGAAAGTCAATTACAGCGCTCTGCTCGGAACGCACATCCGTTGCAGACGTCATTTTGAACTTCCTGAAACTTTAGAGCCTGAAGGGGGAATATTCCACCATATTCTACAACGGATTCGGCATGATTTCAAGTAAAACCGGGCGAGAAAAGTAGTATGGAGCATTACTGACTGAACATCTCTCGTATATGACCACGCGACAGTACACCCAGAACGATTTTAATGAAATTGACAGCGGTCGCGGTAGCTCGTGTTTGTATTAAACAACGATGAGGAAACAATGTCCTCCATTGTCCTATTTCACAGCAGCACACACACCGAAGACGATACACATGGGGAAAACGCTTATTTACAGAAAACATAGTTGGGTAATAGTATATACAGTGGAATTAGCTGCACTGATCGCAGTAAAGTGGAGGATACATCGTAGGAAATATATTCGGGATCAAAAGTAAACCCGAACGATGAGCAGGGGTCCGTGGGTGGGTCCCGAGCGGCTGTGATGGACGGCCCCTTTGTTCTCGGGCACGCGTCATACTTCCGACCCTGATTGTGGCCATGCATCAGCGCAACCGCGCTATCGTGCCAGCCGGCTTCGGAGAGAACCGAACAGGCAGCTTGCCGTACCCGTGCACTTGGGAATCCAATCTTCAAAGGCGCTGTTATTTATTTTCAGAATTGAGTTATCTGCATTAGGAAACGCGTTTGCACAGTGATCTTGAAACACTATAAGTATAAAGAAAATCGAAATCACCAGTCCGTAATGTCCTCTTTTGAGAGTTGCCGCGTTACCCAGCGAGAATACGTCTTCCTGTAGTCTAATGTGTGCACGCTACCTATTACACTGCCATTGGAGATTGTGAGCCAGTGCGCTTCCTGCCTTAATGAATGTGACGATTATTTTCAAATGGTTCAAATGGCTCTGAGCACTATGCGACTTAACTGCTGAGGTCATCAGTCGCCTAGAACTTAGAACTACTTAAACCTAACTAACCTAAGGACATCACACACATCCATGCCCGAGGCAGGATTCGAACCTGCGACCGTAGCGGTCGCTCGGTTCCAGACTGTAGCGCACAGAACCGCACGGCCACTCCGGCCGGCCACGATTATTTTGAACCTAACCTTCGGCATGGCACACGATGTCACCTGATCTTAGATGTGCTTGGACGCCCTGACGTTTGCTCGTCATGGACATCTGTTCGCCTTTATCAAATTCCTGGCACTAAAACGACACCTGTTTTGATAACTTCACATTCGCTTCGTTAATATCGACTGTTGGCGATGAATTGAAGATGGAGAAGTTTTCTTTAAACGCAAAAACCTATCACACTTCGCACTACTATTGCCGATTCGTCAGCGCCTCAATCTTGAGACTATTTCGAAGCACGACACAGCCACCTTTATCTACCGGCGGCGCTTGAAAGCTTCTATCGTCTCTTTTGTGTAGACATGGAATTTAATTCGCGTGGAGGATTTACAGACCCTCAAGGGCTCATTTTTCCTTACTTACTCAGTCGTTCCCGTTATTACAGGGTGACGATTATTGAACTATATGAAATAAAATCTTTATAACTTTTGAACGGTTTGCGTTTAGGACGTTCAAACTGCGCGGTTGGTTTCGCGGCATGATGGGAATTACCATGTACATGCATTTGCACGTGAAAATGTCACGGTAGAGCCTGATTGTGCCTGATTGTGTAGCGCTTGGGAAGGCCTATTATGCGAGCAATGACAGCCCAACTGCGGCTCAGAGGAAGTTTGCGACCGAGTTCAAGCTGAAGAGAGCCGGTCCAATTGTGCTAACAATCAAGGTTTTGATCCCAAGTTTGAGAGAACGGGTAGTATTCGTAATGACAGTGTTGGCAATGTCGGTCGTCCAAAAAGGGTGAATAGTCTGAAAACATCGAGAAAGACACGCGCTGTGTTTCAAACCAGCCCGAGGAAATCGATCAGATAAGCCGCACAACAGGTGGAAATCAACTTCGATACTCGGTGGCAAATTGTTGTTGAAGACATGCATGTCTTCCCATACGAAGTTCAAACCCATCAGCCATTAAACCCCAGGACCACGGAACAGCGGTTGTGTTTCGCCAGCACTATTGTTGACAGAATTTACGAACAGGGCTTTGATGTGAATATGGTTTGGTTTAGCAACGAAGCACACTTTCATCTCGGTGGGTTCGTCAATAAGCAAAATTGGGGCATTTGGGGGACTGTGAGTCCGCATGTCGCGATCGAGAAGTCTCTTCACCCTCAACGGGTGACTGTGTGGTGTGTAACGTCCAGTCACGGAATAATCGGTGCAATATTCCTCGATGGCAACCAAGTGGTACGCGTAAGTTTTGGAAGATGATTTCGTCCCCATTATCCAAAGTGACCGTGATTTCGACAAGATGTGGTTCATGCAAGACGGAGCTCGACCCTGTCGAAGCAGGAGAGTGTCTGAGTGTGTTTGATGTCCTGGAGGAGCACTTTGGAGACGCCATTCTGTCTCTGGGGTACCCAGAGGCCACTGTCATGGACCTCGATTGGCCGCCATATTCTCCGAATCTGAATACATGCGGCTGCTTTTTGTGGGGCTATATTAAAGATAAGATCTACAGCAATAACCGCTAAACCATTGCTGAGCTGAAAACAGCCATTCAGTAGGTCATTGACGGCACGTTCCGATACTTCAGCGGGTCATGCAGAATTTTGCTATTCGTCTGCGGCACATCATCGCCAATGATGGCAGGCATCTCGAACATGTTGTAACCTAAATCCATACATCTGTAGTGACGTTTACGTGTTGAATAAAGTGTGTGCACGCCGTAGTTTGTAAGTAATTTACGTTTTTTTTCATATAGTTCAATGATTCCCTGTGGAAACGTACCACGTGTGGATACAAATGTAAGAACCTGCAAAGTTCCGTTGCCAGCTACTGCTCGCCGGCTCATAACAAATTCAGTCCCTGATACGTTATCGCACAATCCGCCAGCTGCTTCCGAATTGTTATCTTCCCGCTGCCACCGGATTCGTCAATAATTTCTCTTTCAGCTTGCATAAATTTTGTTTCCGTTAGTGCGGTCGTAACGGCGCTACAAAAATGAATTGACTTACTTCGTATAAAAAGGTAGAAACTATTCGCTTGTACAATAATGAACGATCATCAGGATATAACACTCTGTTTTTTAAGAGGAGACAAATTAGGTATCTTCGTCTTAGTACCGATCATTGTGTTTATGAAGTTCAGATGATTCGATTAGTCATATACTTACATTATTCCTGTGTCCCCTCGCTTGTTCTTGAGCAACAATCCCACGTTGTCAATATTGATATTCCTTACTTGTGCCGGCCGGTGTGGCCGAGCGGTTCTACGCGCTTCACTCTGGAACCGCGCGACCGCTACGGTCGCAGGTTCGAATCCTGCCTAGGACATGGATGTGTGTGATGTCCTTAGGTTGGTCAGGTTTAAGTAGTTCTACGTTGTAGGGGACTGATCAGATGTTGAGTGCCATAGTGCTCAGAGCCATTTGAAAGATTTTGAACCTTACTTGTCTCCTAAAATTCAGCGTTTAACAACTTCTGCAAAATCCTTCCCTGAACTATGAAGATCGACGTTTATTTCTGTTACACTAGAAAGATTTCTCAAATTATATCATTTTATTTGGTTTGCATTGTACCTCCTAGACATTTCTCACAGCATGCAAGGCATAAATTTATATCAGCTTTGAGGGGAAAAAATCACTTAAAAGTGCAGATATTCCATCAAAATTCTATACAGGGTCAGCATTGATTCTACACAGAGTACGCGAAAGAACTTGCCCCCCTTCTAACAGCCGTGTACCGCAAGTCTCTAGAGGAACGGAAGGTTCCAAATGATTGGAAAACAGCACAGGTAGTCCCAGTCTTCAAGAAGGGTCGTCGAGCAGATGCGCAAAACTATAGACCTATATCTCTGACGTCGATCTGTTGTAGAATTTTGGAACATGTTTTTTGCTCGAGTATCATGTCGTTTTTGGAAACTCAGAATCTACATGTAGGAATCAACATGGATTCCGGAAACAGCGATCGTGTGAGACCCAACTCGGTTTATTTGTTCATGAGACCCAGAAAATATTAGATACAGGCTCCCAGGTAGATGCTATTTTCCTTGACTTCCGGAAGGCGTTCGATACTGTTCCGCACTGTCGCCTGATAAACAAAGTAAGAGCCTACGGAATATCAGACCAGCTGTGTGGCTGGATTGAAGAGTTTTTAGCAAACAGAACACAGCATGTTGTTATCAATGGAGAGACGTCTACAGACGTTAAAGTAACCTCTGGCGTGCCACAGGGGAGTGTTATGGGACCACTGCTTTTCACAAATATATAAATGACCTAGTAGATAGTGTCGGAAGTTCCATGCAGCTTTTCGCGGATGATGCTGTAGTATACAGAGAAGTTGCAGCATTAGAAAATTGTAGCGAAATGCAGGAAGATCTGCAGCGGATAGGCACTTGGTGCAGGGAGTGGCAACTGACCCTTAACATAGACAAATGTAATGTATTGCGAATACATAGAAAGAAGGATCCTTTATTGTATGATTATATGATAGCAGAACAAACACTGGTAGCAGTTACTTCTGTAAAATATCTGGGAGTATGCGTGCGGAACGATTTGAAGTGGAATGATCATATAAAATTAATTGTTGGTAAGGCGGGTACCAGGTTGAGATTCATTGGGAGAGTCCTTAGAAAATGTAGTCCATCAACAAAGGAGGTTGCTTACAAAACACTCGTTCGACCTATACTTGAGTATTGCGCATTAGTGTGGGATCCGTACCAGATCGGGTTGACGGAGGAGATAGAGAAGATCCAAAGAAGAGCGGCGCGTTTCGTCACAGGGTTATTTGGTAACCGTGATAGCGTTATGGAGATGTTGAACAAACTCAAGTGGCAGACTCTGCAAGAGAGGCGCTCTGCATCGCGGTGTAGCTTGCTCGCCAGGTTTCGAGAGGGTGCGTTTCTGGATGAGGTATCGAATATATTGCTTCCACCTACTTATACCTCCCGAGGAGATCACGAATGTAAAATTAGAGAGATTAGAGCGCGCACGGAGGCTTTCAGACAGTCGTTCTTCCCGCGAACCATACGCGACTGGAACAGGAAAGGGAGGTAATGACAATGGCACGTAAGGTGCCCTCCGCCACACACCGTTGGGTGGCTTGCGGAGTATAAATGTAGATGTAGATGTAGATAAAACGGGCAAACTGCAGGGATGGATTCCTGACTGGAAATGAAAGAAGAAAGGTCCTATGAACGTACGTCCGGAAACGGACGGTGCGCGTGCAACGACAACAAGTCGTCCCGGAGGTGCATGGCATCCACATCACAACACATGTCCAAAGTGGCCTCACGTCGCATCATGGACTGCCGCACTCTTTCGAACGTTCCAGCGCAGAAACCATCGATAATCCTTCCAGTAGAGGGAAATTCGATACTGATAATCCTTGCTCCCGTTGCAGGTGATAGGGATAGCAGCGGTTGTCACGCGGGATACGCATAATCGTACATTGGCCTACATCATGTTGGCGGGCCACTTGCCTGGAGCTTGTACTAGGGTTCGTCCCAGTATTCTGTAGAACCTGGTCCTCCAAGTCTGGTGGACGCACAGCCCACCGCCTCTCTGCACATTCGTCTGTCTGAAAGGATCCATGCTCACACAAACGGCCAAAAATGGGTTGTGGTTGGTGCCTGTGAGGCTACTTGTTTTGTGTAGCCGTGCTGCATCTCGACTGTTCCATCTGCTTGGCCGTACACAAATAACATCTCGTCTTGTTCCCGACGTGAATACTGGACCAGTCTGCTGATTACAATCCATTGCGTCAATCACGCAGCCTGCAACACACAAGCAACACACCGCACATGGTCAGAGGAACTTTCATTCGTCAGCGCCATCTACCGTGGCAACGATGCATTTCCAGACTCATGTTCATAGGACCAATTTTCCTCCATTTCTGCCGGCCGAAGTGGCCGTGCGTTTAAAGGCGCTGCAGTCTGGAACCGCAAGACCGCTACGGTCGCAGGTTCGAATCCTGCCTCGGACATGGATGTTTGTGATGTCCTTAGGTTAGTTAGGTTTAAGTAGTTCTAAGTTCTAGGGGACTGATGACCACAGATGTTAAGTCCCCTAGTGCTCAGAGCCATTTGAACCACGAGAAGCTCCTCTCACTTTTAAGCATACATCTGAACTTGACTACTTTTTTTTTTTAAATTCGTTGTAACTTAGTGTTTATTATTTCTAAAGCATAAATTTCGCATGCCATCGTTGTGTGGGATATCCCTAAGGGCTTCATCCATCTTAATCGGAAAGGATTTGTACATTCGCTCCTCTCGTTTAAGAGTCATAGTGTGACGGTTATGAATGTGTGGATTGTGTATCGTGTTTATAAAAATGAGAAAGAGGAGAGAGTGTGAAACCAGCTGCCAGCACATAGTCTACTGGAAGAGCACCAAGGGGAGCGCCGAGCTTAATTTCTTAACCCTACTGATAGGCCACCATCAAAAGTGTCATTCACTGATGAGCCAAAATACACTGAAGCGCCAAAAAAACTAGTATAGGCATGCGTATTCAAATACAGAGGTATGTAAACAGGCTGAATACGGCGCTGCGGTCGGCAAAGCCTGTACAAGACAACAAGTGTCTGGCGCAGTTGATACATCGGTTACTGCTACTACAATGGCAGGTTATCAAGATTTAAGTGAGTTTGAACGTGATGTTATAGCAGGCACATGATCCGTGGGACACAGCATCTCCGAGGCAGCGATGAAGTGGGGAATTTCCCGTGCGACCATTTCATGAGTGTACCGTGAATATCAGGAATCCGGTAAAACATCAAATCTCCGACATCGCTGCGGCTGGAAAAAGATCCTGCAAGAACGGGGCCAACGACAACTGAAGAGAATCGTTCAGAGTGACAGAAGTGCGACCCTTCCGCAAATTGCTGCAGATTTCAATGCGGGGCAATCAACAAGTGTCAGCGTGCGAACCATTCAACGAAACGTCATCGATATGGGCTTCCGGAGCCGAAGGCCACTCGTGTACCCTTGATGACTGCACGACACAAAACTTATCCTCGCCTGTGCCCGTCAGCACCGAAATTGGACTGTTGATGATTGAAAACATGTTGCCTGATCGGACGAGTCTCGTTTCAAATTGTATCGAGCAGATGGACGTGTACGGGTATGGAGGCAACCCTGTAATTCCATGGACCCAGCATTCAGCAGGGAACTGTTCAAACTGGTGGAGGCTCAATAATGGTGTGGGGCGTGTGCAGCTGGAGTGATACGGGACCCGTAATACGTCTACATACGACTCTGACAGGTGACACGTACTTAAGCATCCAGTCAGATCAACTGCATCCGCTCATGTCCATTGTGCATTCCTTCAGACTTGCGCAATTCCAGCTGGACAATGCGACACCCCAAACGCCCAAAATTGCTACAGAATGGCTCCAGGAGGACTCTTCTGAGTATAAACACTTGCAGTGGCCACCAAACTCCCCAGACATGAATATTATTGAGGATATTTGAGATGCCTTGCCACGTGCTGTTCAGAAGAGATCTACACCCCCTCGTACTCTTACTGATTTATGGACAGCCCTGCAGGATTCACGCTCTCAATTGCCTTCAGCACTACTGCAGACATTAGTGGAGCCTATGCCACGTCGTGTTGCGCACTTCTTCGTGTTCGCGGGGGTGCTACTCCATATCAGGCAGGTCCATCAGTTTCTTTGGCTCTTCAGTGTAATATGAGTGTATTGGTCCACATATGGAATGCAACATAGCACTGATCCTGCGAGGTATGTGTTCCATAGCCCCTTGTTAGGTTTCCAGCGGTACGTGGCAACAGGTGTCTACGCACAGGTCACGCAAATTACGTGTCGGTCTTCTGTGGGCTCGGAGCTGGCGCCTCATAGCGTCCAGGATGTGTTCCGCTGGCTGCAGATCAGGCGAATTTGGTGGTCCAGACATCAACGTGAGTTCACGACAACGCTGCTTAAGCAACTGTAGCATGATTCTGTCCTTGTGACACCGCTAGTGTCCTGCTGGACGAGGCATTCGCCGTTAGGGACGACATCAAGCATGAAAGGATGCAGGTGGTCCGCAAAATTGTGCTCGTAGTCCACAGCTGTCATGTGCCTGCGCCTGCCACCAAAGGCTGTAAGGATGTAGCCTTAGGGAGCATATTTTTATAACATTTTCCTTTCCTAATTATTATTATTTCGATTTCGGATACCTATGGACCACGCTCAGATGGAAACCCAGTTCTAAGCAAAGAAGGGAAAGCAGAAAGGTGGAAGGAGTATATAGAGGGTCTATACAAGGGCGATGTACTTGAGGACAATATTATGGTAATGGAAGAGGATATAGATGAAGATGAAATGGGAGATACGATACTGCGTGAAGAGTTTGACAGAGCACTGAAAGACCTGAGTCGAAACAAGGCCCCCGGAGTAGACAACATTCCATTAGAACTACTGACGGCCTTGGGAGAGCCAGTCCTGACAAAACTCTACCACCTGGTGAGCAAGATGTATGAAACAGGCGAAATACCCTCAGACTTCAAGAAGAATATAATAATTCCAATCCCAAAGGAAGCAGGTGTTGACAGATGTGAAAATTACCGAACAATCAGTTTAATAAGCCATAGCTGCAAAATACTAACACGAATTCTTTACAGACGAATGGAAAAACTAGTAGAAGCCGACATCGGGGAAGATCAGTTTGGATTCCGTAGAAATACTGGAACACATGAGGCAATACTGACCTTACGACTTATCTTAGAAGAAAGATTAAGGAAAGGTAAACCTACGTTTCTAAAATTTGTAGACTTAGAGAAAGCTTTTGACAATGTTGACTGGAATACTCTCTTTCAAATTCTGAAGGTGGCAGGGGTAAAATACAGGGAGCGAAAGGCTATTTACAATTTGTACAGAATCCAGATGGCAGTTATAAGAGTCGAGAGACATGAAAGGGAAGCAGTGGTTGGGAAGGGAGTAAGACAGGGTTGTAGCCTCTCCCCGATGTTATTCAATCTGTATATTGAGCAAGCAGTAAAGGAAACAAAAGAAAAATTAGGAGTAGGTATTAAAATCCATGGAGAAGAAATAAAAACTTTGAGGTTCGCGGATGACATTGTAATTCTGTCAGAGACAGCAAAGGACTTGGAAGAGCAGTTGAACGGAATGGATGGTGTCTTGAAGGGAGGATATAAGATGAACATCAACAAAAGCAAAACGAGGGTAATGGAATGTAGTCAAATCAAGTTGTGTGATGTTGAGGGTATTAGATTAGGAAATGAGACACTTGAAGTAGTAAAGGAGTTTTGCTATTTGGGGAGCAAAATAACTGATGATGGTCGAAGTAGAGAGGATATAAAATGTAGACTGGCAATGGCAAGGAAAGCGTTTCTGAAGAAGAGAAATTTGTTAACATCGAGTATAGATTTAAGTGTCAGGAAGTCATTTCTGAAAGTATTTGTATGGAGTGTAGCCATGTATGGAAGTGAAACATGGACGGTAAATAGTTTGGACAAGAAGAGAATAGAAGCTTTCGAAATGTGGTGCTACAGAAGAATGCTGAAGATTAGATGGGTAGATCACATAATTAATGAGGAAGTATTGAATAGGATTGGGGAGAAGAGAAGTTTGTGGCACAACTTGACTAGAAGAAGGGATCGGTTGGTAGGACATGTTCTGAGGCATCAAGGGATCACCAATTTAGTATTGGGGGGCAGCGTGGAGGGTAAAAATCGTAGGGGGAGACCAAGAGATGAATACAGTAACCAGATTCAGAAGGATGTAGGTTGCAGTAGGTACTGGGAGATGAAGAAGCTTGCACAGGATAGAGTAGCATGGAGAGCTGCATCAAACCAGTCTCAGGACTGAAGACCACAACAACAACAACATGGACGACGCGAAACAATTTCCTCACTTGTAAATGATAGATTTCAGCTATCAGTCGTCCTTCTTAAATTTTATTGGCAGATCCAAATTTCAGCTAGAAACTAGCCATTATCAATGCTAAGGATACAAGAGGTACATAGTTAGATGATGTCATAAAAAGGTGCAGATAATGGCTTAACTCATATGGTTTGTATATTACATACCAAAATTATAGTGGTATGTTGGCCTGTCTAGAATTTCTGTATTTGTAACTTTAATTTCTTCTAGGTCTTCCTTAACTTACCTGAACCAGCTGATTTGGGTATTGGGATTTTTGTCGAAATGGTCAAATATAACATATTTCCAGATTTTCGAGTATTTTTCTAGTACCTTCTTCAGTTTCTCCCTTTTTGTTGAGTACTAAACATTCCGTTGCCTAAATGCACACCAGTTTAATGACAGTGTCGTGTTGGATTTTTGTTTTTACAAAGACTGATTTTGTATTGTAAACGTCTTTCGTGGATTGATAAACCATTTCTATTTTTCGGGCACCATTTTTATTTGTTTCTTTATCTAGACCATTTGGCTGTATTATTTCCCCTAAAGACTTAAAATTTATTTGCTCTGTTTATTTTAGCATATCGCATGTTTAGGAATTTTAGAGCATTTTTTATGTTCGTTATGAATTCTGTCTTAAAATAAATTTGTAATCCAGCCTTTTCCGCCATCTCTTTCAAATGGCTCTAAGCACTATGGAACTTAACATCTGAGGTAATCAGTCCGCTAGACTTAAGACTACTTAAACCGAACTAACTTAAGGAAATCACACACATCCATGCCCGAGGCAGGATTATAACCTGCGACCGTTGCAGCAGCGCGGTTCCGGGTTGAGTCGCCTATAACAGGTGGGCCACAGCGGCCGGCCATCTCTTTCAACAGGTTGATTTGTTCAGTTGCTGTATCGATGTTATCGGAAAATATTGCTTAATCATCTGCAAAGGCTAGACCGTTGAGTTTGACATTCGAGGTTTATATCCCAGTCTGATTTCTTGGATTCCTTTTTATTGAAATGTAAGCTTTCATTTCATTAACTTTTCCAAAACGCAAAGGGCATGGCGAGAGGCCACCACCTTGCCTTACACTAGTTTTTATTTCAGCTGGTTCTGAAATTTCTTCACGAAATTTTATTTTGGGCATTGCTTCTGCCAATGTTGCTCTAAGTATTGCGGAAGTTTTTTTCCCTCTGTACCGAATTCTTCTAGTATATTGATTGAGTGTTTCTCTGTAAAATCATAATCTGTTCTAAACATGAACCATGAACCTCCCCCCATGAACCATGGACCTTGCCGTTGGTGGGGATGCTTGCGTGCCTCAGCGATATAGATAGCCGTACCGTAGGTGCAACCACAATGGAGGGGTATCTGTTGAGAGGCCAGATAAACGCGTGGTTCCTGAAGAGGGGCAGCAGCCTTTTCAGTAGTTGCAGGGGCAACAGTCTGGATGATTGACTGATCTGGCCTTGTAACACTAACCAAAACAGCCTTGCTGTGCTGGTACTGCGTACGGTTGAAAGCAAGGGGAAACTACAGTCGTAATTTTTCCGAGGGCACGCAGCTTTACTGTATGGTTAATGATGATGGCGTCCTCTTGGGTAAAATATTCCGGAGGTAAAATAGTCCCCCACTCAGATCTCCGGGCGGGGACTACTCAAGAGGACGTCGTTATCAGGAGAAAGAAAACTGGCGTTCTACGGATCGGAGCGTGGAATGTCAGATCCCTTAATCGGGCAGGTAGGTTAGAAAAATTAAAAAGGGAAATGGATAGGTTAAAGTTAGATATAGTGGGAATTAGTGAAGTTCGGTGGCAGGAGGAACAAGACTTTTGGTCAGCCGAATACAGGGTTATAAATACAAAGTCAGATAGGGGTAATGCAGGAGTAGGTTTAATAATGAATAAAAAAATAGGAATGCGGGTAAGCTACTACAAACAGCATAGTGAACGCATTATTGTGGCCAAGATAGACACGAAGCTCACGCCTACTACAGTAGTACAAGTTTATATGTCAATTAGCTCTGCAGATGACGAACAAATTGAAGAAATGTATGACGAAATAAAAGAAATTATTCGGATAGTGAAGGGAGACGAAAATTTAATAGTCATGGGTGACTGGAATTCGGTAGTAGGAAAAGGGAGAGAAGGAAACGTAGTAGGTGAATATGGATTGGGGCTAAGAAATGAAAGAGAAAGCCGCCTGGTAAAATTTTGCACAGAGCACAACTTAATCATAGCTAACACTTGGTTCAAGAATCATAAAAGAAGGTTGTATACATGGAAGAAGCCTGGAGATACTGACAGATTTCAGATAGACTATATAATGGTAAGACAGAGATTTAGGAACCAGGTTTCAAATTGTAAGACATTTCCAGGGGCAGATGTGGTCTCTGACCACAATCTATTGATTATGAACTGTAGATTAAAACTGAAGAAACTGCAAAAAGGTGGGAATTTAAGGAGATGCGACCTGGATAAACTGACTAATCCAGAGGTTGTACAGAGTTTCAGGGAGAGCGTAAGGGAACAAATGGCAGGAATGGGGGAAACAAATGCAGTAGAAGAAGACTGGGTAGCTTTGAGGGATGAAGTAGTGAAAGCAGCAGAGGATTAAGTAGGTAAAAAGACGAGGGCTAGTAGAAATCCTTGGGTAACAGAAGAAATATTGAATTTAATTGATGAAAGGAGAAAATATAAAAATGCAGTAAATGAAGCAGGCAAAAAGGAATACAAACGTCTCAAAAATGAGATCGACAGGAAGTGCAGAATGGCTAAGCAGGGATGGCTAGAGGACAAATGTAAGGATGTAGAAGCTTATCTCACTAGGGGTAAGATAGATACTGCCTACAGGAAAATTAAAGAGACCTTTGGAGATAAGAGAACCACTTGTATGAACATCAAGGGCTCAGATGGAAACCCAGTTCTAAGCAAAGAAGGGAAAGCAGAAAGGTGGAAGGAGTATATAGAGGGTCTATACAAGGGCGATGTACTTGAGGACAATATTATGGAAGAGGATGTAGCTGAATGTGAAATGGGAGATATGATACTGCGTGAAGAGTTTGACAGAGCACTGAAAGACCTGAGTCGAAACAAGGCCCCCGGAGTAGACAACATTCCATTAGAACTACTGACGGCCTTGGGAGAGCCATTCCTGACAAAACTCTACCATCTGGTGAGCAAGATGTATTAGACAGGCGAAATACCCTCAGACTTTAAGAAAAATATAATAATTCCAATCCCAAAGAAAGCAGGTCTTGACAGATGTGAAAATTACCGAACTATCAGTTCAATAGGTCACGGCTGCAAAATACTAACGCGAATTCTTTACAGACGAATGGAAAAACTAGTAGAAGCCGACCTAGGGGAAGATCAGTTTGGATTCTGTAGAAATATTGGAACACGTGAGGCAATACTGACCCTACGACTTATCTTAGAAGCTAGATTTACAATTTGTATAGAAACCAAATGGCAGTTATAAGAGTTGAGGGGCATGAAAGGGAAGCAGTGGGTGGGAAGGGAGTGAGACAGGGTTGTAGCCTCTCCCCGATGTTACTCAATCTGTATATTGAGCAAGCAGTAAAGGAAACAAAAGAAAAATTAGGAGTAGATATTAAAATCCATGGAGAAGAAATAAAAACTTTGAGGTTCGCCGATGACATTGTAATTCTGTCAGAGACAGCAAAGGACTTGGAAGAGCAGTTGAACGGAATGGATAGTGTCTTGGAAGGAGGATATAAGATGAACATCAACAAAAGCAAAACGAGGATAATGGAATGTAGTCGAATTAAGTCGGGTGATGCTGAGGGAATTAGATTAGGAAATGAGACATTTAAAGTAGTATAGGAGTTTTGCTATTTGAGGAGCAAAATAACTGATGATGGTCGAAGTAGAGAGGATATAAAATGTAGAATGGCAATGGCAAGGAAAGCGTTTCTGAAGAAGAGAAATTTGTTAACATCGAGTATAGATTTAAATGTGAGGAAGTCGTTTCTAAAAGTATTTGTATGGAGTGTAGCCATGTATGGAAGTGAAACGTGGACGATAAATAGTTTGGACAAGAAGAGAATAGAAGCTTTCGAAATGTGGTGCTACAAAAGAATGCTGAAGATTAGATGGGTAGATCACATAACTAATGATAAAGTGTTGAATAGAATTGGGGAGAAGAGAAGTTTGTGGCACAACTTGACTAGAAGAATGGATCGGTTGGTAGGTCATGTTCTGAGGCATCAAGGAATCACCAATTTAGTATTGGAGGGCAGCGCGGAGGGTAAAAATCGTAGAGGGAGACCAAGAGATGAATACACCAAGCAGATTCAGAAGGATGTAGGTTGCAGTAGGTACTGGGAGATGAAGAAGCTTGCACAGGATAGAGTAGCATGGAGAGCTGCATCAAACCAGTCTCAGGACTGAAGACCATAAGAACAACAACAATCTGTTCTAAGCACGACCGGGCCTTCCTAATTCACCACTGCTATTCAGAGAGCTCATGATCTAATTGCTCTATGAAATCATTCTGAAGAGCCTTCGATACGATTCGAACAGCCACTAAAGAGATTCCTCCGTACTTGTTGACATCTGCGTTACTTCCTTTCTTATGTAAAGAATATATGAGAGCGAATTTCCATTCTTCTGGAATTTTATGTTTTTCCCAATTTACTCCAAGAGTTTTTGAAGTTTTTTTAATCGCTGGTATTTGTCTACATTTCCGCGACATTTGAATCCTCTCCAGAAGTCTTGTAATTTTTGAGTTCTTTAATTATATTCTGAATTTCTGTTTTATCTGGAGATATTTGAATTTGGAGAAAAACTATTTCTGGTTTTACGACATAAAATCGTATCACTTGTTTCTTGCAGTTGAGGAGCTTCTTAAGGTACTCCGTTCATAATTCACAGTTTTCTTTATTACCGGTGGCTACTTCGCCGTTATCTTTTTTTAAAAGTAGACGTGACGGTTGTTTATTCCGTTTTGAATCTTTTACATGAATTCTCGTGTTATTTTTCCGGAAATCTTCTTCAATATCGTGTAGAAGATACTTTGAAATTTCTCTTAGCTGATCTCAACTTTTTTGCCGTTTGATTTTTTCCGTTTATGAATTCCAGAATAATCAACGTCTTTCTTTGTAGAATATCGTCTTTTCCATGCTGTCGACCTTACCTCCAAGGCATCTTCGCAATCCTGATTGCACCATCCGTACTTCTACATGAAATGTATGCACAGTTGCGGAAATGGGCAACCATCAGCTGTACAACGTGCCAGACCGGGACTCGAACCCGGATTGCCCGCTTATATCTATCGATTGGCTTACTATTAGTCATACGAGTTGACTTCATGGCCAGGCCCAGACTTCCATATGTCGTCAACCACGTGTTGCACTCGTACATCGATTATGTATATTCCCCTACAAGGGAGGCAGTTTAATTGAAAGCCGATGGCCAGTGTCGGCAGATAAATGCGACGTTGCAGTGCCTGTGTTGTTCAGAAGAACGATGCAGTGTTCCTTCGGACATGATGCGTGAATGTCCGAAGGAATGTCCTTAATAACACAGCACTGCAATAGCGTATCATTATCCGTTTTTGAGGTTCTTCTTCAATGGGCCTGTTTCCCTATTATTCTAGTACTGACGCCTTTCCAGTCGCTAGTTTCTAACATTTTAATTTGTTCTGAAAGATTTTTTTGTAGATGCGTAAGTTCTCTAAGTCAGTTTCAAATATTTTGTTTCTTTGTCTCCTAGTCCTGGACTGGGTAATAAATTTTATCTTAATCTAACGCACGGCTTTCCGGATTGGAAAGGAGCGCCTGGTCCCCGGCACGAATCCGCCCGGCGGACTTGCGTCGAGGTCCGGTGAGCCGGCCAGTCTGTAGATGGTTTTTAGGCGGTTTTCCATCTGCCTCGGCGAATGCGGGCTGGTTCCCCCTATTCCGCCTCAGCTACACTATGTCGGCGATTTCTGCGCAAACAAGTTCTCCACGTACGCGTACACCACCATTACTCTACCACGCAAACATAGGGGCTTCACTCGTCTGGTGTGAGACGTTCCCCGGAGGAGGGGGGGGGGGGGGTCCACCGGGGGCCGAACAGCACAATTACCCTGGGTTCGGTGTGGGGCGGCGGAGGGGTGAAGTGGACTGCGGCAGTCGTCGTGGGGTTGTGGACCACTGCGGCTGCGGCGGGGACGGAGCCTCTCCATCGTTTCTAGGTCCCCAGTTAACATACAATACAATACAATACAATACAATACAATGGTCTGTTTCAATATTCTCTCCTTTCTTCACCTTGACGTTCATTATTTCTTTAATATTTCTACTTGATATCACAACTTGATTAAGCTGGAAGTCTCCTAAATTTTAATTTGGTGATCTCCAACGTTTTTGTTCTGTGGGAAGCTTTTTGAAATATGTGAACATCAGTTTGAAAATTGAAAGCTTTGCACAGACTGATCAATCTGTCGCCACTTCTGTAGGTTCCTTATGTGTGCTTGGTAGGCTCTGAAGATTTTTCAAGACGCTCTCTTTTTTTTCTATTTCAGCGTTAAAATTTACGAACAATAATTTTACATTTTCCTTTCGGATCTTGGATACTTCATTTTAACGTTTCCCAGAAATATAGAAATATATGACCTTAACTGACTTCTGATTATTGACTTCGTTTTAGGAGCATTGCAGTTAATCAGCATGTAATTTTTGTTTCCACTCGGCAATGTTAGAAGTGGGTTCAGGATATTGTTATTATTATTATTATTATTATTGCTATTTATGAGTATTTAGGACTACCCAAACCACTTAGAGGTGGCATTTGCCTTCCTTTGTATTCATATTTCTTTCATTCTCTTTCTGTGGTCTTCTTTTCTCTCTCCAGAACATGTTGTTCCAGTTTTTCTTCTTTGATTTTTCCCTTTGGTCATCATGCCATGTCTGAATTTTAGGGCATAAGATTTCACGGTTTTAGATATCTTCTGGAGTAATTCTTGCCAATATCAGACCAGTTTTGATCTCGCCAGTCCATTTCACGTTTCTGTTTTTTCTTTACTCCCGTTGTCAAATAAAAAATCGACTGTTTGTTTTGTTTTTATAAGTCTGTCTGGTTCATTTTTTAATGCCTCCATAGAACCTTAACCTGCGTGTACTGATGTCACTGTGGATATTTGTGTATTGTTTGATTTCCTGGATGCTTCTGAGTCGTCGTTATTCATCTACAAGTTTTATGCCTAGAATTTCTCTTAACGATCTTGCGTTCCTTTTCCTCGTTGTTTTAAGCGTCTATGTTCCTGTTCAAAATAAGTCTTTCTAGCCCTTAGAGGCATTCTAGTTTAATTACTGTATTGTAATATCTTAGTTATGTGTAACTGGAGGTGCCGGCCGCGGTGGTCTAGCGGTTCTGGCGCTGCAGTCCGGAACCGCGGGACTGCTACGGTCACAGGTTCGAATCCTGCCTCGGGCATGGGTGTGTGTGATGTCCTTAGGATAGTTAGGTTTAAGTAGTTCTAAGTTCTAGGGGACTTATGACCTAAGATGTTGAGTCCCATAGTGCTCAGAGCCATTTGAACCATTTTTTTTGTAACTGGAAGTCTATTTCTTGTTGTAGATTAATTGGAGATCCATTTCTTGTTGTAGATATTTTATGTAAGTCAGTATGCAGTTTCCGTCTTTTGGCATCTAATTTCGTTTGTTTTTGTTTCGATTCCATTCTCATGAATGGTTTCACCGAGATATTTAAACTGTGGAACTCATTTTGCGGTTTCTTTCAAAACTTCATACTGATTTTGGCCCGATGAAATGTGGATTAGGCATTGAAGTGATTATTTGTCTCTAACTAAAGTGACTGGTTGGTACGTTTTGCGGATGATTTCTGTTTGCGCCGTTCTTCTCCCACTTTCTCAAGGACAGAGTTGAAAAATAATGGAGACAGCCCACATCCTTGTCCTTCTTCTGTTTTGATTTCGAAAGGGTCAAAGAGTTTTCACACAAATTTAACCTTTGACTTTGTATCTTTCAATGTCTGTCTCATGATTGCAAGTGTTTTCAGATCTTACCTCGTTTTTTTAATATTTGGAAGAGTGATTCGCAATCAACTGAGTCATAGGTAGTTCTTTGGTTGGTTGGTTCTTTTGGGGAAGGAGACCAGACAACGTGGTCATCGGTCTCATCGGATTAGGGAAGGATTGGGAAGGAAGTCGGCCGTGCCCTTTCAGAGGAAGCATCCCGGCATCTGCCTGGAGTGATTTAGGGAAATCACGGAAAACCTAAATCAGGATGTTCGGACGCGGGATTGAACCGTCGTCCTCCCGAATGCGAGTCCAGTGTCTAACCACTGCGCCACCTCGCTCGGTGGGTGAGTCATAGATAGGCTTTTTTGAAATTAAAAAATATGCAGTCCAAATTTTTGTTGCAAATTCTCTGATTTGTAAGGATTAGCTTTAGGTTCAAGATTTGCTCTGGTCTGAATCCTGCCTGATATTTCCCAATTTTTGGTTCAAGTTGTTTCTGTGCTCTAGCAAGGAGACGCACAGGGAGAATTTTGGACGCAGCTGATATTAGTGAGATTCCCCTGTAGTTATTTACATTTGTTCTGTCTCCAGTCTTGTGTAATGAGTAATTTAATGCATTTTTCCAGTCCTCTGTAATTTTTTCTGTTTGCCAAATCTGTTACATGATTTTGGTGACTTCGTGTACGGGGTAAATACTGACTCATTTGAGGACTTCTGCTATGATTCCATCTTCCCCCGATGCTTTATTCTTTTTGACTTTTGACCTGTCAGGCTATTTCTTCTTCATCTGGCGATAATGAATTAGGATTGGTGTCTTCATGCTCTTGTGATAGAATCTTTGTGTTGGTTCTGGGCATTTAAATAGTACATTGAAATATCTGGAAGGTCACTTTCTTGATTGTTTAGAACCAAATTTCTATTTTCTTTCTTGAAGCAGAGACTTTGTGGATGGTATCCTACGTGCTTGGTTTTGAAGTTGTCATAGAAATTTCATGTGTTGTTTCTTTCGAAGTCTCTCTTGATTTTAAGTAGTTGATTCTTCTCGAATTGCTTTTTAGTCTTTCTGATTAGTTTGGCTCTCTCTTTCCTCATTGTTTTAATGTTTTGGCACTAGCCTGCTCTCTTATTGCTATTCCAGTTGTTGTATGCAACATGTTGAGACTGAAGTACATACTCACATTCGTCATTCCACAAAGGGTGCTTCTTTTCTCTTTCTGCAAAGGAATTAGTGCTTGCGCTGTTCCGATCAATTTGCTTTTGAGTTGCTGCCCGTTGTTTGGTTATTTTTCCTCTATAAAGATATGGTTGGATACTGCTAGTGTCAAATTTGTGGATTTGTGTCTTCCTTTTAATTCTTTTGTTTATTCTTCGTGTCTAGTAATACAAGTAAACACACTGAGATATCATAAGAACATAAACGTTTCACTGGTTAACTTTGCTGTGAAGGGCAGTGTTGCCAGCCATCTCATTTTCGACCCTGTGTATACGACATGTGAAAAGCTCCCCGCCCAATTTGAAAGTCCCTAAAAAAAATAAAAAATTAAAAAAACGGAGCACGTATTGGATAGCAGCATTTACCTTTAACTAACAATTTTTTACATTGAACATTCACTGTTGTGAAATGAAATCATAGTATTATTTGCGAAGATTGCTGCTGTTAGTGTTTTGGCCAATTTTAAAATCGACGGAAATGTCTTATGAGCTCACCTATGTGATGTGGACAGTGAGCTCTCAGAAAATGTTGCCGCCAGTCTCACTTGAGTAGCTTTGTTCTCCTCTCCGAGCTTAAGACTTGCGGTGCTTTTCGTAGCAGCTTGATGCACCCGGGATTGCAGCACTGACTGTTTTTTAAATTGTGACACTAGACTTCCATGCGAATCGCGATTTGCGCGTTTCAAAACTTCGCTTCTCCAGCACACAAACTAACATCACACGCCCTGAAACGAGTACGATAACTGTCCTTGGATCTGCAATTAACCACCCTAAACTGTTTTTCCTTTTGCCACGCTTCCATAGATTTCTGTTTTCGCCTTTGACTGTCGCTGTTTTGTAAGGCTCTTTTCTTTCTCGGTGCCGAAGCCACAATAAAAAAAATTCTAATACCAGAGTTACAGCCCGCATCTCGTGGTCGTGCGGTAGCGTTCTCGCTTCCCACGCCCGGGTTCCCGGGTTCGATTCCCGGCGGGGTCAGGGATTTTCTCTGCCTCGTGATGGCTGGGTGTTGTGTGCTGTCCTTAGGTTAGTTAGGTTTAAGTAGTTCTAAGTTCTAGGGGACTGATGACCATAGATGTTAAGTCCCATAGTGCTCAGAGCCATTTTGAACCAGAGTTACACGCCCAAAAAAAAAAGAAACTTTAGTAGCGTATGTTAAAGGAAAAGAGAAGGAAGATAGAGGTTAACGCCCCGTCGACATCGAGGTCATTAGAGACATAGTATAGCGGTTCTGGCGCTGCAGTCCGGAACCGCGGGACTGCTACGGTCGCAGGTTCGAATCCTGCCTCGGGCATGGGTGTGTGTGATGTCCTTAGGTTAGTTAGGTTTAAGTAGTTCTAAGTTCTAGGGGACTTATGACCTAAGATGTTGAGTCCCATAGTGCTCAGACCCATTTGAACCATTAGAGACATAGTACAAGCTCGTATTGTGTCAAGGGTGGGGATGAAAATCGGCCTTGCCCTTTCAAAGAAACTATCCAGGCATTTGCCTGGAGCGATTTAAGGAAATCACGGAAAACCTAAATCTGGATGACCGGGCGCTGATTTCAACCGTGGTCCTCCCGAATGCGACTTCAGTGTGCTAACGTTGCGCACTTTGCTCCATCTAATGTTACAGTTAAAGGAGCTGAACTTGTCTGTACGACCTGTTCATTCTTTACTCTGAACGTGTGCACGCCCAACAAAGACAGAAACTGTTGAAGTCAAGAATGTAATTGTCAAAGAAACAATGGTGCAGAGATTAAAGCAGACGCGCTAAAAGTTGCCTGATGGGCCGTGACTTCGCTTGCCGCATGTCGGCCCCATTTGGTCCACTTCGCGTTGATTGTTTTCTGTTCACGATTGTTGCTGACCACTTTTCTTCTGCACCTCATTTCATCCCTAAGGCAGGCCTTTATAGGTCAACTTTCTGTACGCGATGATGACAGACGCATATATTGTCTGAAATGTATACAGTTCGGCAACCTTTTATTATTTAATTTTTGATTTTGTAATTTTTTTCTCGGGCAGAAAGTCGCTACGTTTTACAGAGGCACCGGAAATCCATCCCTGTATTTTGGAAAAAAAGAGCCAAAAGTTCCAACACGTAGGGACATGTCCCTAAGATAGGCAACTACGGTAAAGGGCCCCACACCGATCGACGGATCGCAGAGATCCATCGCATGACCGAGCGAGGTGGCGCAGTGGTTAGACACTGAACTCGTATTCGGGAGGACGACGATTCAATCCCGCGTCCGGCCATCCTGATTTAGGTTTTCCGTGATTTCCCTAAATCGCTCCAGGCAAATGCCGGGATGGTTCCTTTCAAAGGGCACGGCCGACTTCCTTCCCCGTCCTTCCCTAATCTGATGAGACCGATGACCTCGCTGTCTGGTTTCCTTCCCCCAAAACAACCCCAACTCCATCGCATGCGGTATCGCTGCAGTAGGTCGCCACGACGCCGCCACACACGAGCTATTTGCCAAGCAGTTTCAACCACCATTACTAACGCTGCTGTGTCGAGAAGTTCTGCTATGGAAAATGAACTATGTTTAGGAGCAGCCGCAGTTGACTTCCATATCCCCACTAATTCTCGCAAAACATGAATTTAGAAGATGGGAATCGTAATTTGTTAGACTTCTTTTGAAATACTTTTATTGAGAACTTTAAGGACTATTTTAAATTTTTCACTAACGCCAAGTGGGCTGTGTAAATATTTGCAATGTGCTAATACATATCGTTTTACATTTATTAGTCCTCAGTTCCTTCTTCATTCATTGGTCTCATAGTTTCATTTCAGGTATTGATACAATTTGTTTTGCAATCTCTATAGAAATGTTAGTAGCAGCACTGCTCTACACCATAGATCTTGTTATAAATGGTAGGAGAGAGATTTAGGTTATATGAAATGACAAGGGATTTGAGTATAGGTGTACAATAGATTTATCGTGAACATTTAATACATCCACTTAATATTGCGGTAACTACGTCATTCTGTTTGCAAGTTAAAAGCTTTAATAACAAGGTAATTGTTTCATAAGCAATTTAAAATAATGAGATGAAGCTCAGTATATCGTAACTATTACTATGAACTGCCCAACAACCCTACTTCTACAGCACAAGCTTCAAAATGTCAATCACTGCAAAATAGAGAATATACAGGGTGATTCAAAAAGAATACCACAACTTTAAAAATGTGTATTTAATGAAAGAAACATAATATAACCTTCTGTTATACATCATTACAAAGAGTATTTAAAAAGGATTTTTTCACTCAAAAACAAGTTCAGAGATGTTCAATATGGCCCCCTCCAGACACTCGAGCAATATCAACCCGATACTCCAACTCGTTCCACACTCTCTGTAGCATATCAGGCGTAACAGTTTGGATAGCTGCTGTTATTTCTCGTTTCAAATCATCAATGGTGGCTGGGAGAGGTGGCCGAAACACCATATCCTTAACATACCCCATAAGAAAAAATCGCAGGGGGTAAGATCAGGGCTTCTTGGAGGCCAGTGATGAAGTGCTCTGTCACGGGCTGCCTGGCGGCCGATCCATCGCCTCGGGTAGTTGACGTTCAGGTAGTTACGGACAGATAAGTGCCAATGTGGTGGCACTCCATCCTGCTGAAATATGAATTGTTTTGCTTCTTGTTCGAGCTGAGGGAACAGCCAATTCTCTAACATCTCCAGATACTGTAGTCCAGTTACAGTAGCACCTTCGAAGAAAAAGGGACCAAAAACTTTATTGGCTGAAATGGCACAGAAAACGTTCACCTTAGGCGAGTCACGTTCATACTGAGTTGTTTCCCGCGGATTCTCAGTGCCCCATATACAGACATTGTGACGGTTGACTTCCCCGTTAGTGTGGAAAGTTACTTCATCACTAAACACAATCTTTGAAACGAAAGATTCATCTGTTTCCATTTGAGCAAGGATAAAATCACAGAAATCGATTCTTTTAATCTTATCAGCTGCAGACAGTGCTTGAACCAATTTCAGACGATAAGGTTTCATAACTAACCTTTTTCGTAGGACTCTCCATACAGTTGATTGTGGAATTTGCAGCTCTCTGCTAGCTCTGCGAGTCGATTTTCCTGGGCTGCGAACAAATGCTTGCTGGATGCGTGCTAGATTTTCATCACTCGTTCTCGGCCGTCCAGAACTTTTCCCTTTGCACAAACACCCATTCTCTGTAAACTGTTTACACCAACGTTTAATACACCACCTATCAGGAGGTTTAACACCATACTTCGTTCGAAATGCACGCTGAACAACTGTCGTCGATTCACTTCTGCCGTACTCAATAACACAAAAAGCTTTCTGTTGAGCGATCGCCATCTTAGCATCAACTGACGCTGACGCCTAGTCAACAGCGCCTCAAGCGAACAAATGTACAACTAAATGAAACTTTATAGCTCCCTTAATTCGCCGACAGATAGTGCTTAGCTCTGCCTTTTGTCGTTGCAGAGTTTTAAATTCCCAAAGTTGTGGTATTCTTTTTGAATCACCCTGTACTTCTAAATACAAATGGCAACTCCAGCTTCGCTATGATTCGGCGCTCGTGTGTGGGACCCTTCAGAAAGTCTCTTTTCGACTATCGAAACTGAACAACTGTGTTGCCAAATCAGTTTATTTGGAGCTAACTGGCTTCTATTTAATAGCTGGCGAATGAGTGATTTAGCTGGGCTCCGGAAGTTTTTTTTCACAGTCATTTTTCTTTCTTTCTAGTTTTTTTCTTGAGTATAGAAAAGTATTAAAATCCATGTTGATTAAAGAAAAATTATTTGCTTTGAACTAAAATTTCAAAACACGCTTCAGTATTCTATGAAAATGTTTTACTAGATCGAATTAAAAAGGACAACAATGCAAACTGAAGCTGTTTTGGTTTGCGTTTGTCAGCATAGCTGACATCAGCAGATTATTGCAGCATCACAGTAGTGAAGGCAACTGTTGTAAGCAAAGCAGACTTGGATTTATGCAAGATGAATCAGAAGGCATGCGCTTCACAGTTGCAGTAAACAATGTGCCAGCGACTGAACTGATGAGAGGGACAGCTCACTTCCTGTTCAGTGCAATAGTTTCAAGTGTAAGAAATAACGTAGCATTACAGTGCAGATACTGTGAAGTTTGTTCTGCAAGTACGTAGCAGAAACATTATTTGTATTTTTATTGTGACGTAAGGGAAGTTATGAGGAGGGAACTGAAATGAAGATGTTTGTAATTCTGTATATTTTTGCGTCAAATTACGAGGTTTTAAAAATGGGCTGATATGTTATATGCATATCATAGACAGAAAGTCTCAGTTTCTGTCCACGATAAGTTGGCGATTGGCTCGGTGACTGTCGGGAACGTCCATGCCTCAGCATAATGACAACTCCACTTAGCTCCAAACAACTGGTTGTAATAGTACTGTCGTTATGCGCTGACAATTTCGTCGGATCGCCGTCACCTAATTTGTTGAAATATTCACGCTCGAGAGTTTTACCTACAACTTAAGCATTATTTATGTATAGAAAACAGTGAAAAATGAAAGTAGATGAATGTACAGGCTACAACACGAAGAATCTAAAGTCAAAAACTGATTTTTGGAATGTGTTTGCACATTGCATTTATTAAACACAGCAAAGCAGTATGTTTACAAAGTGTAATTAATTGTTCAAAAGTGGTTCAGATGGCTCTGAGCACTATGGGACTTAACATCTGAGGTCATCAATCCCCTAGAACTTAGAACTACTTAAACCTAGGTTAGGTTTAAGTAGTTCTAAGTCCTAGGGGACTGATGACCTCAGAAGTTAAGTCCCATAGTGCTCAGAGCCTTTTTTTGAAGAGCCTAGAACCGCTCTGCCACACTGGCCGGCGTAATTAATTGTGCCTGAAAGAATTGTCAGAATTATATTCACTAAAGATTACTTTATTTGTGTGTGATTCAAGGTAATTAACATCAGCATCGCTTTAGGACATTGCATTAATGATAAATTCATCAATGGCCATTTCCAATATTCCATCTCGTGTCCAAGCCAACTGCTGCAGATTCCTGCAGTAATCTTGCCAGTCCTATGCATTAACTGAAAGGAGAACAACATCATTAACGAGATTTTGAAATCTTTCCCCCGAAATGTCGCCGGGGACGTTGGTCTCCCTTAAATTGTGTTTTATTTCGGCGTACGCCAATTCTATCGGATTTAAATTGCTTAGAAGGGAGGTAAACGCACTACTTTGTTGCCTGTGCTCTCGGCGGTTTTATCCACGATGTGCACTTGCACAGCTGGTTTGTTTTCCTTTATTGTAGATAACAGTTCAGTCTTCCTCATTGAGTCGGTGCAGTTTATTTGCCCGCCTTGCAACCACTCCAACACCGTAATCCTGAAATCATATTTATTAGGCATTCTGTCGAACTTCCTGCTGCGGTATGGCGCATTATCCATACAATCACAGATTAAGGTGAAATACCACAAACCATTATATCTACTACCCCCGCCCCCCCCCCCTTCCCATCGACGTCCGGTGGTTCCGTCAAGTTCAAGAACCTCGCAAATTAGCGGTAACTGTTCCTTACATGAAACTGCTTGACAGATTAATACTGTGTGTCAGATCGGGTTCCTAAGCTGGAGTCTTGGTCCGGCACACAGTTCTAATGTGTTGGGAAGCTTGAAACTAGCGCACGCTCTGCTGCAGGATACAAATTCGTTCTAGTTTCTTGCATCTTGCTACAAGTATTTGCCCAGTTTACCTTTACGTGGAAGCTCTTCTCAAACTTACACAAGTTGTGTGTGTTCAATCTGGTATGAAACTATCATAGTTGAAAGGGAGAATGGCACGAAGACAGATGATCCGAAACATTGTACTGTTGGGAAACTCTAAAGACATACAATTGGCGCCATTAGTCAAGGAACTGCGAAATGAGTTTACCAATCGATTTGTTTCACCAGGAGGGAAAGTGGATTGGCAATACAGACGTCGTTAAATTTTACGTGATTTTTTTAAATTTTACCATAAACATAAATGCATTACATTTGTGATAAAAGTTGTAAACATTGCATTCAAAAATCAGAGAGTGATTAAAAGGCAGTCTCTTGGTGAGATACCACGCCGCATTTTTGTTTCCTGTTATCGAATACTAGATTATACAATAGACAGAAGATGTTCGAAATTTGTATACGACAGCTCAAAGTTTTCAATCTAAGTGAAGTCCTCAGATTTTAGTTAACTGAATAGTATTTCTTGGTAATATCGTCATGTACTCCTCTAATATATCCCGGCGGAGGTTCGAGTCCTCTCTCGGGCATGGGTGTGTGTGTTCGTTCTTAGGATAATTTAGGTTAAGTAGTGTGTAAGCTTAGGGACTGATGACCTTAGCAGTTAAGTCCCATAAGATTTCACACACATTTGAACATTTTTGAACTCCTCTAATATTTTTTTCAATTTTTATTTACTTTTCTGTTTCGTCACGATTTTTATTCATTAATAATAATTAAATACATTACACAGTATAATTATTGCAAAATAAAACTGTACAATAATACATCTTGTTTTATTCAACCTTTTTTTCTGTCTTTTTTGTTAGATACATTTACCTTATTTCGTTTTTGAGAGTTGGCAACACTGCTGAACAATCGTGTGTTTGTGAAGGGAATGCTGATTGTTGCCGGGTGCCATGGCAGATGTATTTGTTATAGAGATGGGCAAACTGAAACACGTAAATGTTTCGAAACAAATGAAACAGTACAATATAATGTTACGATACGGTGTTTCGAAACAGTGAAACAGTTTGTGTTTTGTAATCTAATAAACTTACACATTTTATCATCTTGAATGTCTACTGTATAAGTATGTCCATATAAACACAAATGAGGTGCGAGAGCGCTAATCATATCGCAGAAAGTATGAAACTATCACTTAGGCGTCTTGGCAGTTTCGTATTTCCTGCAGCAAATGCGCTGCTTTTGTTTCATGTGACTTTCACACTTTTCAATTGGCTGAGGAAAGCCTTCGCTGAAGACAGAAGAACCACCACGAACGGAACTGGAGGTTCTTCATTAGTATGGCTAATATACCCATCCTGCTAATTTCCATGCACACAAAGGGAATCATTGTGGATAATAGACACAGTGACTATAGACTCACAAATAACGCCAAATAATTTGAATAAATAGCAAAATATAACAGAAATTTTTTTTTGTGTTTCAAGGTGTTTAGAACCGTTACTATAAATTTACGATGCTTCCCGTTTACCATTACACTATCAGTGATATGTCAAACAGATTGCTTGCAATTATAGCTACATCAAATTTATGTACATGTCTAATAACTATCACTCTACGCCTTTTTTTATTTAAAATGTTGTAGTCTTACTTGCGTTTTTTAATATGATTACTGTACATGAACAGAGAAGCGTATGTTATAAAAAAAGTGTAATTTAACTGAATGATTTTCACATATTTATTATTTTGAATGTGAATAGTATGTGTTGTTTTATTGTTTGGTTAGTGTTTATAAAGCAGATGTAACGCCATTTCGGAATAGGACAGTCAGCTAGAAACGAAGCTTTATTTTCGGATATCTTAAGCTTCATGCTATTGCTTGTCTAAAGATTTCGACACTCTTGAAAGTGTTTCATGAAGTGGTATGTTGTGTTTCAGTACATGTGCCGAGCCCGAATCTCGTCCGACACAGAGCGGAATGAAACATCACTGTTTCGATACAATTACTCCGTTCCAGGCGCAGGTGGACTGAAACAGTCTTATTTTGAAACAACGATACAGTTTCTGTGTCTGGCTCGAGATCCGAGACAGGGGCGGAATGAAACACCACTGTTTCGAAACAGTGAACCATAGCCGTTCCGAAACACTGAAACAGTTCCAGGTATCGAAACATAGAAACAGTGGCCAAGTCTGATTTGTTATCGTGCGTATATCTGGATAAAACACTTAAATGAATATGTGCAACGTATCGTATGAGTTGTAAAAAGACAGTGATTAATACTGGGTACTGTGCGAGCTGTGCAATCTGCTTTATGCGTGGATGAACAAGACAGTTATCGCCTGTGCAATGCACGCAGATCGATGGGTCATTGGTGAAACATGCATATGACGATATCAGATTTACTCATTTCGAGGACCGTGCATTGATGTGGAAAAAGTCTTGAACTGTGTTGTATCAGTTATTAAAATGAAAATGTTTCGCGGGTGCCACGTAGTAGGACAGCGTGTAGACGAATGTTCTCCGTAAATATGTCAGTGCCGCGTGTTGGAACTGCAGTTCCAAAATATCAAGATCAAGACGACAGCTGTGATAGTACTAGATTTCTGTCATTACCTGCAACAGATGAATAACGGATCTGGAAATATTATATACGGCGCACAATACCAACATCGCGCCTCGTCGTCACCACACTGCCTGGGAATCCTGCAACCGTGGAAACTTTTAGTAGAAACTGCGAAGCCACTTCAGACTATCAATTTCAAAAGTAATGCAGTACCTGTTTGCTCTTTACAGTGTGATGTTGTTCCAGTCATAAATAGTACGTAATTTATGGACCTGTGACTATATTGTCATGATAACAGTACTAACGTAAAAATGTATTGTTTGCTCCACAACCCTCACTACAATTTTTCTTTTATTCAGTAGAATAATAGTCACATCTGCTTCCATTCATTCAGTGTATCTAGCAGTATTTACAAATTCTTGTTCCTCGCGTAGTAAATAACTGCGTCCTGTGAAAAAATTTGCAACCCCATATTATGCAGCTTGCACGCGAACGTATCGTAAATGTGCTTTGTTCTGATTGGCCGCGGACCGCAGCCCACGCGGTATTCGAATCTGACAGCTAGTGTACTGGGCGCGTCAGTGTGTTTCAAGTAGTTGAGTGCATTTCTGGGTGCCAGTGCACTTTTTATTCAACAGCATTGGTGCTATGTATTTGCGGCAACTATATATTGAATGCCAGAGAGTGATTTTTATTGTAGCTTTCTTGATCCCGTTTTTGAGTAGAGGTACAGGGCGAGCATATGAGTACAGTTTTATTGCTTTAAAAGTGCACAGTGAATTAATTTCGTTCTGGTGGTACAGAATGCCAGACGGGGCATTAATCCCCATGGAGACATAAATGTCGACCGTAGCAGAGGAAAGTCCACTGGACCTGACGGGATACCAATTCGATTCTACACAGAGTACGCGAAAGAACTTGCCCCCCTTCTAACAGCCGTGTACCGCAAGTCTCTAGAGGAACGGAAGGTTCCAAATGATTGGAAAACAGCACAGGTAGTCCCAGTCTTCAAGAAGGGTCGTCGAGCAGATGCGCAAAACTATAGACCTATATCTCTGACGTCGATCTGTTGTAGAATTTTAGAACATGTTTTTTGCTCGAGTATCATGTCGTTTTTGGAAACCCAGAATCTACTATGTAGGAATCAACATGGATTCCGGAAACAGCGATCGTGTGAGACCCAACTCGCTTTATTTGTTCATGAGACCCAGAAAATATTAGATACAGGCTCCCAGGTAGATGCTATTTTTCTTGACTTCCGGAAGGCGTTCGATACAGTTCCGCACTGTCGCCTGATAAACAAAGTAAGAGCCTACGGAATACCAGACCAGCTGTGTGGCTGGATTGAAGAGTTTTTAGCAAACAGAACACAGCATGTTGTTATCAACGGAGAGACGTCTACAGACGTTAAAGTAACCTCTGGTATGCCACAGGGGAGTGTTGTGGGATCATTGCTTTTCACAATATATATAAATGACCTAGTAGATAGTGTCGGAAGTTCCATGCGGCTTTTCGCGGATGATGCTGTAGTATACAGAGAAGTTGCAGCATTAGAGAATTGTAGCGAAATGCGGGAAGATCTGCAGCGGATAGGCACTAGGTGCAGGGAGTGGCAACTGACCCTTAACATAGACAGATGTAATGTACTGCGAATACATAGAAAGAAGGATCCTTTATTGTATGATTATATGATAGCGGAACAAACACTGGTAGCAGTTACTTCTGTAAAATATCTGGGAGTATGCGTGCGGAACGATTTGAAGTGGAATGATCATATAAAATTAATTGTTGGTAAGGCAGGTACCAGGTTGAGATTCATTGGGAGAGTCCTTAGAAAATGTAGTCCATCAACAAAGGAGGTGGCTTACAAAACACTCGTTCGACCTATACTTGAGTATTGCTCATCAGAGTGGGATCCGTACCAGATCGGGTTGACGGATGAGATAGAGAAGATCCAAAGAAGAGCGGCGCGTTTCGTCACAGGGTTATTTGGTAACCGTGATAGCGTTACGGAGATGTTTAGCAAACTCAAGTGGCAGACTCTGCAAGAGAGGCGCTCTGCATCGCGGTGTAGCTTGCTCGCCAGGTTTCGAGAGGGTGCGTTTCTGGATGAGGTAACGAATATATTGCTTCCCCCTACTTATATCTCCCGAGGAGATCACGAATGTAAAATTAGAGAGATTAGAGCGCGCACGGAGGCTTTCAGACAGTCGTTCTTCCCGCAAACCGTACGCGACTGGAACAGGAAAGGGAGGTAATGACAGTGGCACGTAAAGTGCCCTCCGCCACACACCGTTGGGTGGCTTGCGGAGTATAAATGTAGATGTAGATGTAGAGTATTGCTCCCAACGGCCAGCGTCCTGGGCGCGGTGCATGTTTGGAGCAGCCATTCGCCTTGATGACGGCTTATTCATATACGTGTGTGACCTGGAGTAACAAGAAACGTGACTCTTCTAACCAGACCTAACGTTTCCGTTGATCCACGGTCCAGTCTCTATGATCCCGTGCCCGATGGAATTGTAATTGATAATATCGTTGGGTCTGCATGAGAACACATGAAGAGGTCGTCCGCTGCAAAACCTCAGATTCAACAGTGTGTGGAGAACGATGCTCCAAAAGACTTGTCTGTACACCAGAGTTAGCTCTGTCGTCAAATCTGCCGCAGATACCCTCCTATCCTAGTGTACAGAGTTATTACAAATGATTGAAGCGATTTCACAGCTCTACAATAACTTTATTATTTGAGATATTTTCAAAATGCTTTGCACACACATACAAAAACTCAAAAAGTTTTTTTAGGCATTCACAAATGTTCGATATGTGCCCCTTTAGTGATTCGGCAGACATCAAGCCGATAATCAAGTTCCTCCCACACTCGGCGCAGCATGTCCCCATCAATGAGTTCGTAAGCATCGTTGATGCGAGCTCGCAGTTCTGGCACGTTTCTTGGTAGAGGAGATTTAAACACTGAATCTTTCACATCACCCCACAGAAAGAAATCTCATGCGGTTAAGTCGGGAGAGCGTGGAGGCCATGACATGAATTGCTGATTATGATCTCCACCACGACCGATCCATCGGTTTTCCAATCTCCTGTTTAAGAAATGCCGAACATCATGATGGAAGTGCGGTGGAGCACCATCCTGTTGAAAGATGAAGTCGGCGCTGTCGGTCTCCAGTTGTGGCATGAGCCAATTTTCCGCGGGCTACGCGTGAAACTTGCCTGCACGCGTTCAACCGTTTCTTCGCTCACTGCAGGCCGACCCGTTGATTTCCCCTTACAGAGGCATCCAGAAGCTTTAAACTGCGCATACCATCGCCGAATGGAGTTAGTAGTTGGTGGATCTTTGTTGAACTTCGTCCTGAAGTGTCGTTGCACTGTTATGACTGACTGATGTGAGTGCATTTCAAGCACGACATACGCTTCCTCGGCTCCTGTCGCCATTTTGTCTCACTGCGCTCTCGAGCGCTCTGACGGCAGAAACCGGAAGTGCGCCTTCAGCCGAACAAAACTTTATGAGTGTTTCTACGTATCTGTAGTGTGTCGTGACCATATGTCAATGAATGGAGCTACAGTGAATTTATGAAATCGCTTCAATCATTTGCAATAGCCCTGTATAGAGTGGGCAAGTCTGCACTCCACCTTTTGTGATGAATCGTGGACGTTCAACATCTTTTGCATATTCCCGGTTTCACCGTCCTATAGACACTAACAACTTCTGAGGTCATCAGTCCCCTAGAACTTAGAACTGCTTAAACCTAACTAACCTAAGGACATCACACACATCCATGCCCGAGGCAGGATTCGAACCTGCGACCGTAGCAGTCAGCGGTTCCAGATTGTAGCGCCTAGAACCGCTCTGCCACCCCGGCCGGCGAACAGCTGACCAGCTTCGCTGTATCCGAGATGCTCCTTCCCAGGCGCCGGGCAATAACAATCTCTTTGTCAAAGTCATTAATGTCAGTGGATTTCCGCAGTTGCGGCCTGTATCGTCACTAGAGTGATTTCCCATTGGTCTTTGCTCCGCTTATGTACGCCGTGTCACGTCGCTGCGATGCCACAAGGCGGCATGAGTCACATTTGGGAGGTTTGGAATTTAATACTTATCATTGTCTGTCAAATACTGGTATAGAAAACTTCATCCAGCAGCAATATTAGAACTCGCTACGTCGAAGTCGACAGTCACCGCTTTAGCCGCCTCGGCTAAGGAAGTGGTTTGCAGGGTCTCCATAAATGCCGTCTCTTTGTGGAGTTGTAAGATCTTTTTTGTCAATAACAGTTATATTTCCATCATTTATGAGTTTCTGACCTATCTGTACTTTGTAGCTTAGCCATAAAGCTTTCATAGGATGTTGATTCTACTGGAATACCGGGAATTCTCAGGGTATTACATTCTACCTGCAAAAATCAGGAAAATCTCATGGAATTTTATAAAATCTCGGTAAATTCTGTGTTTTTACCGTAGCACCATCATTTAATTTTTATGAGTTTTACAAATCACAAATTTTAAAATACCTAATACAGTATTTCACAGTGTGTTAATTAGGCCTGTATGAATATTATTCGATATCAGTTAACGATGTTTAAAAACTGCGGTCGAACTATTGCATGTGGCCAGATATCTCAGGCGAGAGGAAACATAAGTCGTTATTGCGAGATGATCCCGTCACGCTCAACGTTAATTTGTCTGTGACTTATTAAGACATCAACTTGGTCCCAGTACCTGGAATTCTAAGGGATTTTTGTTTTTTAAGTTTGAGCAGTTACCTTGTTTTAGAATTGCTGGCGCCGATCCATGGTTCAGGTTTGGAGGAGGAGGTTACTGTTTTTCATTGCTCCCTCTCCCGCGCCACAAAATTAACTTGCCCTCATCACCATATTTGACATGCCACAGATGTCTAGTGTTTTAATAATGATAATAATTTACATCCATGGATGGTAAAGTGGTTTTACTTTTTAGGCTGTATTACGACCCCCTTCCGTTGTATCCAGGCCTGTTCTTTTCCCCATTGATTTCCCGTGCTTGTTATCTTTTCCTTCCTTTTTTGCATCTCTCGGAATGAGGGCATTCAGTGGTTAAGATACTGCACTCTCATGAGGGAGAACGACGGTTCATATCCCCATTCGACCACCTCCTTTAGTTTTCCCGTAGTTTCTATTAATCGGTTTAAGAGAATGTCGGCTACATTCGTTTGGAAAGAACACGGTTGGATTCTTTTCCCAGTCGTAGCTTGTGCGCCGTCACTCATCGGTGGGACATTAAATTCTAACCTTCCTTCTATTTCCACATACTCTTCTATCTCAATACCTCCTTCTACGTATAGACTTCTGCTGACTTTCTTTGCATCAATTTCTTCGATAAGATTATCACTTAATTCTTGTACTAATGTTAATTCTGGGTGCCGTGACTACTGTCAGCGTAATTTTTATTGGTTGTTGCTGTGACACGAGAAACTTATCTTTGTATTTATTAACAGGACAATCAAAATTATGATTTTTGTAATTTTTAATATTATTTCTTTTATTGCCACTTTAACCCAAAGCAATAGCAACGCATTTTCCAAAACGCGCATATCAAGTGAAGGGTGTGCTTTATGCCCAGTCTAAAAAAGCAAAATTCGTTTGTTGTTGTTGACGTACATTAACAACATACTTTTTAAAGAGGTACTGATGTATTAGTAGGGTCCAGAACATGAAAATATCTTTCATCACTCTCTTAGCAACGTCAACGCACTTTTCAATAACGTGTACTATCAAGGGAGGAGGAGTAGGGGATACCTTATGACCACCACAAACAAAATTTAAAAAAATTGCGAATCTTGTTAATTGTTGTTGACTTTTACTCACAACATATTTGTTAAAGATTTATGGTATGTAAGTGAGGTCCTCAACCCGAAAATACTTTTGGAAAATGATTCCTAGTACTAAGAGTTAAATCATTGGTTTAAATTCAACAGAAAAATTTAAGACAATTATTGTATTTCTTAGAAGAATTCATTACAAACAAAAAAATATTTTTTCAAAATTTTAAAATATAATGTATCTGACTAGATCACAATATTTTCAAAAGTTGGACATGAAGTACCCTGCCCCCCTCCTCCCCACCGCGGTATTGAGAGGGTTAATGTTGTTGCAGTAGCACTTAAACAGTTATGGTTAGAGTAGTGTTATTTATAATGAAAACTCTGATGAAGACGTAAGAGAGGCCTCAGGGCAATAATAATACCAGATAAAATAAATGTGCTGATAAATAAATGAAGCCTTTCGGCTATCCATCATCGACGACAGTTTCATAAACAGTTGGAATCGTGTAACATCTTCTGATTAAATTAAAACAATGAAAATAGGGTATATGGATTCGAAGACTAAATAGCTGTTAATATTAATAATGTGACTTAATTTTAGCATTGGATTGCATTGTGTTTAAAAGATGCAGATATGAGGGACCAGTCAAACGATGTGTTGGTAGAAATCGTTCTTTGATGGAAACAAAAGTATGTTTCCGTAAATGTATGTGCTCAGTTCAGCTCAGCACGTCAATCGCGCTACGGGCCTTAGCCCTACAGTTCGACGTGGGAAAGCACTTATCACCCCATGATCCTTTTTCGCTGATAATCACGAGATTGATGGGCATGCTCAGAGGAAGAACGAGGTTTCTGGCATTTTAGGAATTGATGGAATTATCGCAACTCTTCAGTTGTTTTATCATTGATTGTTTACAGTGCGTGACTAGTGCCCAGTAGAATATATTCTAATCTTAAGGTGCGCTGAACATGAGTTTATACACTTCTGTCCAAAAGCTTGTGCTAATATCCATCCTGTGAAAATAGGAAGTTGACAAAAATCTTCATGAATCTTATCGAAAAAGCTATGAAAGACGAATGTGTGTAGGAAACCCTGCTTATCGTTGCTTGATGCACTTGTGCAGTTGAAGACGGAAGTGCAATACTTAGAGCCTTGAATCTTCACGAAACAGTTCACAGATAAATAATGTTGCACATTTATCACTCTGTAAATGTACTTTTCATATATATATATATTTTTTTGTAACATATACCGGGGATGAACAGAAATACGGAATCAGTGAAAACACCACATATTACCATACCTAATGCGGTGTAAGCACTGAAAGACCTGAGTCGAAACAAGGCCCCCGGAGTAGACAACATTCCATAATCACGAGATTGATGGGCATGCTCAGAGGAAGAACGAGGTTTCTGGCATTTTAGGAATTGATGGAATTATCGCAACTCTTCAGTTGTTTTATCATTGATTGTTTACAGTGCGTGACTAGTGCCCAGTAGAATATATTCTAATCTTAAGGTGCGCTGAACATGAGTTTATACACTTCTGTCCAAAAGCTTGTGCTAATATCCATCCTGTGAAAATAGGAAGTTGACAAAAATCTTCATGAATCTTATCGAAAAAGCTATGAAAGACGAATGTGTGTAGGAAACCCTGCTTATCGTTGCTTGATGCACTTGTGCAGTTGAAGACGGAAGTGCAATACTTAGAGCCTTGAATCTTCACGAAACAGTTCACAGATAAATAATGTTGCACATTTATCACTCTGTAAATGTACTTTTCATATATATATATATATATATTTTTGTAACATATACCGGGGATGAACAGAAATACGGAATCAGTGAAAACACCACATATTACCATACCTAATGCGGTGTAAGCACTGAAAGACCTGAGTCGAAACAAGGCCCCCGGAGTAGACAACATTCCATTAGAACTACTGACAGCCTTGGGAGAGCCAGTCCTGACAAAACTCTACCATCTGGTGAGCAAGATGTATAAGACAGGCGAAATACCCTCAGACTTCAAGAAGAATATAATAATCCCAATCCCAAAGAAAGCAGGCGTTGACAGATGTGAAAATTACCGAACTATCAGTTTAAGAAGTCACAGCTGCAAAATACTAACGCGAATTCTTTACAGACGAATGGAAAAACTCTCTGCTCACGACGTGATATTCTTAAATTACTCAGTGCATACTACCAAAGAAAAATCTCACCTGGTAACCTACAGAAACCTAAAAAATGTTAACCATGACGCTCTTCAAAAGGATTGCTCAGACATCCCTTGGCATGATATAAGCAATGAACCGACTTTAGACGGAAAAATTCGGGAATTATGTCGCAAAATTATTACACTGTATGATAAACATGCTCCTCAACGCACTGTCAAGGTAAAGAGAGCTCCCGCTCCGTGGCTCACCACTGCATTACGCCAGTTAATGAATAAACGTGATGCTGCACATAGGGCCTTCAAGCGTAACCCAACTCCCGAGGCGTACGAAGCTTATAGGAAACTCCGAAATAGAACCAAGCAAAGCGTGAGGAATGCCAAAATCAGACATGCCCGCTCTGTCGTATGCGGTATAACAAAACCTGCTGCACTGTGGAAAAAGCTGCGCAGTTTCGGTATAGGGAAGCGAAGATCTGACGCTGTTTATCAAGTGTCTGCAGAAGAATTCAATGATTTCTTCTCAACAGCTATAAACTGCCACGCAGCGACGAATTACCAGCCCCAAGATATCAATCTCTCGAGAGACAAGTTTTACCTAAAACATGTAACTACTGGCACAGTACACAAGGCAATTATGAGAATCTCTTCCGAGGCAGTAGGAAATGATGGAGTGAGCATTGGCATGATTAAGAACGTCGTAGACACTATTACTCCAGTTATCACAGACATCTTCAACCTGTCTCTTGTCAGTAGTACATATCCTACTGAGTGGAAGCAAACTTTAATTCAACCTATAACCAAGACTGACAACCCTAAGTCGCCAGGTGATTACAGGCCGATCAGCATACTACCTGCAATATCTAAAGCCCTAGAATACATCGTCCATGAACAGCTGACGGATTACCTCAAAACTCATAACATCCACAACAAATATCAGTCAGGTTTTCGAAAGCACCATAGTACAGCAACTGCATTAATCAAAGTAATTGATGACATTAAACATGCTATGGACAGACGTGAAGCTACCATCCTAACACTGCTTGACTTTAGCAAGCCTTTTGATACAGTTGACTTTGATATATTACTAATTAAAATGAAACAGCTGAATTTCTCAAACAGCGCTATACACTGGTTCGACAGCTACCTCAAAAACAGAAGTCAACAAGTCATTTGTGGGTCGGAAAAGTCATCATGGAAAAACGTGCGCTCTGGAGTTCCCCAAGGCTCCGTCCTTGGTCCATTACTCTTCTCACTGTACATTAATGATATTTCTTCAGTGATTCACTCCTGCAACTACCATCTATATGCCGACGACATCCAACTGTACATAAGTGCAAGCCCCAAGAACATTGCTGACGCAGTAGCGAGTATGAACGCAGATCTTTGCTCTGTTTCTCGATGGGCACAGAACCTAGGTCTGAAACTAAACCCCAAGAAATCCCAGGTCATACTTATATCTCATCCAAAGTTAATCAGTCGGTACTTTCGCGAAACAGTCCCTCAAATACTCCTCAATGGTACCCAACTACCATACCAAAAAACAGTAAAAGACCTTGGAATAATCTTGGATGAACACCTAAACTGGGAAGAACAAACAGTCACAGCTTGCCGGAAATCGCTCTCCTCCCTACATGCAATTCAAAAATTTAGAAAAATATTTCCAACCCATGTTAAACAAAAATTAGTCCAAACACTAGTCTTGCCTAATCTTTACTACTGTGATGTAGTTCAACACGGCACAAATAGTGAAAATTCGAGATGCCTCGAGCTAGTGATGAATGCTTGCGTTAGATACGTATGCAATATACGGTTGTATGATCATATCAGTCCTTCATACTCCCAGCTAGGTTGGATACGCCCACATAAGGCACGCGATCTCCACACGATGTGCTTACTTCAACGATTTCTTAGCCACTGGTGCCCCCAATACTTATCTTCTCACATTAAACACCTATCATCATTCCACAACCGCAATACCAGATCGGATACATCTAGCATCTTGGCTGTACCTTTACATAACACAAAATCTTTCTCTGTGTCATTCTCCATCTCAGCCATACGACTATGGAACGCGCTCCCCTGTGATCTGCGTCTTATCCAGAACCACTTAAAATTCAAGAGGGAACTCAAGACTTACATATTAGGGACGGTATAGCCACCATTGTCGTGCCCCTCTCATCTTTTTCTTTCTCCTCTCCATCATAGCTTCGAATTTTACCATTCTATTTCTCCTCCTCTAACTTATCTACCTTTTCTATATCTCTTTCACCCCATTCTATCGTCTTATGTCTCTGCTTGATGAGAATAACTCACAAGCTGCAAGAATATAACGAGAAAATTCCCAACTAGCAATAGGACTGACATTCATAGTCATTACTATTATTATTATTCTTGATTATTATAATTACTTCTTGATTGTTATAATTATCATTGTAGTACTTTTATAATCTCTAATTTTTTTCTGTAACATTAATGCTGTATAACATGTTATATGTCCTTAATGTTCTGTAGAAACTGAAATTTGTTGAATCTGAGTATGCCTGGTTAGGTGTAAGAGAGGGCCTGAAGGCCCTAATCTTGCCAGGTAAAATAAATGCATAAATAAATAAATAAATAAATAAATAAATAAAAACTGGTAGAAGCCGACCTTGGTGAAGATCAGTTTGGATTCCGTAGAAATATTGGAACACGTGAGGCCATACTGACCTTACGACTTATCTTAGAAGAAAGATTAAGGAAAGGCAAACCTACGTTTCTAGCATTTGTAGACTTAGAGAAAGCTTTTGACAATGTTGTTGGAATACTCTCTTTCAAATTCTGAAGGTAGCAGGGGTAAAATATAGGGAGCGAAAGGCTATTTACAATTTGTACATAAAGCAGGTGGCAGTTATAAGAGTCGAGGGGTATGAAAGGGAAGCAGTGGTTGGGAAGGAAGGGTTGTAGCCTATCCCCGATGTTATTCAATCTGTATATTGAGCAAGCAATAAAGCAAACAAAAGAAAAGTTCGGAGTGGGTATTAAAATCCATGGAGAAGAAATAAAAACTTTGAGGTTCGCCGATGACATTGTAATTCTGTCAGAGACAGCAAAGGACTTGGAAGAGCAGTTGAACGGAATGGATAGTGTCTTGGAAGGAGGATATAAGATGAACATCAACAAAAGCAAAACGAGGATAATGGAATGTAGTCGAATTAAGTCGGGTGATGCTGAGGTATTAGATTAGGAAATGAAACACTTAAAGTAGTAAAGGAGTTTTGCTATTTGGGGAGCAAAATAACTTATGATGGTCGAAGTAGAGAGGATATAAAATGTAGCCCGGCAATGTCAAGGTAAGCGGTTCTGAAGAAGAGAAATTTGTTAACATCGAGTACAGATTTAAATGTCAGGAAGTCGTTTCTGAAAGTATTTGTATGGAGTGTAGCCATGTATGGAAGTGAAACGTGGACGATAAATAGCTTAGACAAGAAGAGAATAGAAGCTTTCGAAATGTGGTGCTACAGAAGAATGCTGAAGATTAGATGGGTAGATCACATAACTAATGAGGAGGTATTGAATAGAATTAGGGAGAAGAGGAGCTTGTGGCACAACTTGACTAGAAGAAGGGATTGGTTGGTAGGACATGTTCTGAGGCATCAAGGGATCACCAATTTAATATTGGAGGGCAGTGTGGAGGGTAAAAATCGTAGAGGGAGAGGGTTGGGTTGTTTGGGGAAGGAGACCAGACAGCGATGTCATCGGTCTCATCGGATAATGGAAGGATAGGGAAGGAAGTCGGCCGTGTCCTTTCAAAGGAACCATCCCGGCATTTGCCTGGAGTGATTTAGGGAAATCACGGAAAACCTAAATCAGGATGGCCGGACGCGGGATTGAACCGTCGTCCTCCCGAATGCGAGTCCAGTGTCAAACCGCTGCGCCACCTCGCTCGGTCGTAGAGGGAGACCAAGATATGAATACACTAAGCAGATTCAGAAGGATGTAGGCTGCAGTAGGTACTGGGAGATGAAGAAGCTTGCACAGGATAGAGTAGCATGGAGAGCTGCATCAAACCAGTCTCAGGACTGAAGACCACAGCAACAACAACAATACGGTGTAAGAACACGTTGGCATTCAAAATAGCTTCCAGTCGTCTCGGAATGGATAATTACACCAAATTACAGTTTCCAAGGGATTGTACGATTCTTCGTACAAAATAGAAGTGGATAGCGATCACGCACCGTTCTCTCCAGTGTCAAGCTCAATATCATTGAGATCTGGCGACTACAGTGGCCAGGAGAGATGCGACAATTCATCCTCAGCTCACAAAACATCTCCTGGACGATGCGAACTTTGTGAACAGGAGCCAAGTCGTCTTGGAACGTAGCATAACCATTGCGCAACAAACATTGCACCATCAGTCAAAATGATACACAATCATTGTTACAAACGCGACCTTTCAGAGTAACCATGGGGCTCATGGAATACCAAGTATGGCTGCCAAAATCATCACCGAACCCCCAACATGTTTCACTTTTGGGACTTAAAAACTCGGCCCGAAGTTGGAAATGGTGTAAAACGAGACAGCCGACCAACTTTTCCCACTGCTACGTAATCCAGGCTGTATGGCTTTGTCAACACGTTTTCGTGTTATGGGAATTTTGGAATTCCATGTCATCATGTAATTCCCTGCTTATGAAGCTCCTTCGTGTTGTTTTGGTACTGACAGGGTACGCGAGTGCAACATCAGTTCTGCAGTGACTTTTTCAGCTGTCTTATTATTTTTCGACACAATTCTCTTCAATATCCGTCTGTCACGGCCACTCAGCACACACTTTCATTCGAATTGTGACTCAGCGGATGATGTTTTTCCGGTTTCTGTGTATGTAGTATAAATCTTCGGTACAGTGCCTCTTGAAACAAGAAACACTTCGGCTGTCTTGTTTACTATAGCAGCCACCATACGAGCACCAACAATTTGTCCACGTTCGAATTCACTTAGCTCTGACGTAATTCACTCACAACTTCAGAATAGTGTTCTGACCACGATTGATACTTGCAACGTATTGAGGACAATGCTCAAGTGATGTTCGTAGTCAAATACAAAAGCACAACTTGCATTATGCTCAAGATAGACAGATATTCAGCGATCACAGGCCCTGCAGACCACACGCTGCATCCACGATCTGCCTCCATTCCTTCCTGTCTTGTACCCAGTTCCTTCAGGTGTCTTCAATTCCCAGGGCTGCTAGTTGCTTCGCCAGGTCGTCCATCCGGCGCTGCCTTGGTCGTCTAATGGGGCGTTTGGTTTCCCCGCTAGTGCCATCTTCGCCTGTCTTCTATCTGGCATACTGGCTACATGGCCCACCCATTGTATTCTTTTGATCTTTATCTTCTATAGGATAGTTGGTTGTCTCATCAGAAGGTAGATTTCCTCCTTTTTCCTCCTCCTGGTTGTCTCATCAGAAGGTAGATTTCCTCGTTTTTCCTCCTCGTCCATTCTCCGTTACCTAAAACTGGTGACCGTATCGTCCTCATTACTCTTCTTTCAAATATTAATAGTTTTATGTTCAAGCCTGCGTTTGTTATTGCTTTCAGCATAAGCTTAACGCAATGTTACATGTAACAAGAGGTCATGGACAGTATGTAACAGATACAATATTCATGTGCCGAAAGTATGTGTAAGAGTAAAATGTTTACTAAAAGGATTACATTTGGATAAAGTATCTCCTTGTGCTCAAAGGCACATTATATATATATATAATTGTTCCTGTTGATTACAGGATTAAAAAGAAAATATACAGGGTGATTTTTTTCCACCATGTACAAACTCTAGGGACCGATCTATGAGAGGACACGGAACAAAAACGGTCTAATAAACTTCCATCCGGAAATGCATGTTTTCCTTGCTAGAGACGATTTGTTCAGTCATATTTTGCTACAGACACTGCGGCCTAATATGCGCTGTACCATGCAGCCACAGTTACAGTATGCATAGAGGGTACTACTGTTCCTCCTACGTGCCAGGCCCTAGCGCCCTCTTCTGTCATAGTAATTGGTAATGTTGCGTCCGATTCTCTTCACTTGCTGTCACACTCATAGGGGATGTGATACAGCGTTGTACACAATAGTCCCGTATTCGAATCGAGAGCTTGCCGAGATGGTGTATACTTACGGAAAGGCAAATGGCAACAGGCGGCGGGCAGCAAGGTTGTGTCCGGAGACGTATCCCCTCCAACAACCTCAGCATTCACTGTTCGCAACAGTGTTTCGCCGTTTATCTGAGACAAGGTCGTTTCAGGAAGCAGAAAATCACGAAGGATGTACTCGAAATGTTCGGACACCAGACTTGGAGGAAAAGTGATTAACACTGTGGAAGGCGACCGCCATGTCAGCCCCAGGCAGATGACCCGTCAGTACAGGGTAAGCCAAACGACCGTGTGGAACATTCTCCATGACAATTGTTACTACCCTTAACACTTACAGCGTGCGCAGGGCTTACTAGGGACAAACTTTACACATAGGGAGCAGTTTTGTCACTGGTTCCTTCACCAGGCAACCGCGATTCCGGTATTAGTGTCATCCATAAAAAAAAAAAAATGGTTCAAATGGCTCTGAGCACTATGGGACTTAACTTCTAAGGTCATCAGTCCTCTAGAACTTAGAACTACTTAAACCTAACTAACCTAAGGACATCTCACACGCCCATGCCCGAGGCAGGATTCGAACCTGCGACCGTAGCGGTCGCGCGGTTCCAGACTGTAGTGCCTAGAACCGTTCGGCCACCTCGGCCGGCAGTGTCATCCATCCTATTCACAGATGAGGGCCACCTTTACGCGGAGTGTTATTTTCAACTTTCATAACAGTCATCTGTGGGATAGTATGCAGAACCCCTATGGTGTGGTGACAGCGAATCATCAGCATCGGTGCAGCCGGGATAATTTGCGACCGTCTTTTGGGACCAGTCTTTTTTCCACGGCACCTAACATGGCGGAACTATCGGCGTTTCTTGCGGGTGGCTTTGCCCCCTTTGCTGGAAGAAGTGGTATTGACAATTCGAAGGGTTATTTGGCTGCTACATGACGGCGCTCCAGGGCATTTCGCCGTTAACGTATGGACGCATCTGAATCGTGTCTTCCCTGGTCGATGGATCGGACGAGGGGGTCTACTTGCATGGTCTGCTCGTTCATTTGATGTCAAGCCGTGCGATTTCTGGTTAAGGGGCCATTCAAAAGCATCGTGTATGCAGAGGTCATTCCAGATGGGGAGGCACTGGAGCAACGTATTCATGCTGTCTTTGACACTCTTCGGGTGCAGCCTGGCCGATGTGAACGTGTGAGACAGAACGTGCTACGGCGCATACACGCATGCTTCGAGGCACACGGAAACCATTTTTAACACACACTTTAAACTGGCTGCATGGTACGGCGTGTATTAGACCGCAGTCTCTGTAACAAAGTATGTCTGAATAAATCGTCTCTAGCATTTCCGGACATAAGTTCATTAAACCTTTTTGTTCCGTATCCTGTCATCGATCAAACCCTAGAGTTTGTACACGGTGGAAAAAATTACTCTGTATTAAGTGATATTAACCGCAGCAAGCAACTGTGTTTCCTTATGGAGAATGCTTTGGTAGCAAAGAGGGACATGGTTGCAAAACAGCTCTACTAATATTGCATCAAAATTTTGCTGCTAGGCAATATATAAACATTATTTCAGTTAGTGGTATAGTATGTTACATATAACCAGCTTTGTGCATTAGACATGAGAAGTAACAGGTGTGAGGAAACGGCGAGGGCGGTGGAGGGCGATAGAGAGTGTCGAGCATCGGAAGATTTGTGGTTAACCATTCGAAACTAGTTATACGTTGTAAATAAACAACAGGAAATCAAAATGATTGCTTGTGGTAGTTAATATATGAATATCCAAAATTTGTATTCCACGGCCACGGAATGTTCCATGTAGCATATAAAAGATAGGCCGAACAGAATATCCATCTTTTGATTTGCAGCTCTTTGTATTGGCCGTGTTTGCAGTTAAAAATTTTTGGATATGAGGTCCGCCAGTTATGGAAAACACCGTTTTTCTCAGTACCCAAACATGTTTCGGCACCACTGTGCCATCATCAGTGGGTTTTCGTTTTTATTTATTCTGCAATGTGAACATTTTTGTTAAATGATTATAAAATTATGTGCATTTTTACTTCAAACAACAGATCACATTTCTTTTTGTAAATACCTCTACATTTGGTGTGCATTAACTTTCTGGGTCACTTTTGTGTTAATTACTACAGGTAGCTTGTCATCTGCAGCCAAACGATGTTGATGAGAAAGGCTTTTTGCTGGGAGTTAAGCTATCTTCTACAATGTAATTTAGTTTTTCGCGATGTTTTCGCGCCTATTTTCGTGTTTGCTTACGTTTTCGTGTGGCAAGCGCTTCCATTCTCCACATCATGCTGTGATGTGATGCATACGTAACTGTAAAGTGTTTTACTACGTTATTTGTGGACAATACTAATTATAGTTCCGTATGCATCACAACATCACAGCATGATGTGGAGAATGGAAGCGCTTGCCACACGAAAACGTAAGTAAATACGAAAATAGGCGCGAAAACATCGCGAAAAACTAAATTACGTTGTAGAAGATAGCTTAACTCCCAGCAAAAGCCTTTCTCATCAACATCGTTTGGCTGCAGATGACAAGCTACCTGAAGTAATTAACACAAAAGTGATCCAGAAAGTCAATGCACACCAAATGTAAAGGTATTTACAAAAAGAAATGTGATCTGTTGTTTGAAGTAAAAATGCACATAATTTTATAATCATTTAACAAAAATGTTCACATTGCAGAATAAATAAAAACGAAAACCCACTGATGATGGCACAGTGGTGCCGAAACATGTTTGGGTACTGAGAAAAACGGTGTTTTCCATAACTGGCGGACCTCATATCCAAAAATTTTTAACTGCAAACACGGCCAATACAAAGAGCTGCAAATCAAAAGATGGATATTCTGTTCGGCCTATCTTTTATATGCTACATGGAACATTCCGTGGCCGTGGAATACAAATTTTGGATATTCATATATTAACTACCACAAGCAATCATTTTGATTTCATGTTGTTTATTTACAACGTATAACTAGTTTCGAATGGTTAACCACAAATCTTCCGATGCTCGACACACTCTATCGCCCTCCACTGCCCTCGCCGCTTCCTCACACCTGTTACTTCTCATGTCTAATGCACAAAGCTGGTTATATGTAACATACTATACCACTAACTGAAATAATGTTTATATATTGCCTAACAGCAAAATTTTGATGCAATATTAGTAGAGTTGTTTTGCAACCATGTCCCTCTTTGCTACCAAAGCATCCTGTTGGGTACTGAGGAAAACGGTGTTTTGCATAACTGGCGGACCTCACATCCAAAAAAGAAAAAGAAAGAAAAAAAAAAGATAACAGAAGACCGATTAGTTGGAATTAGCTGGTTCACTAAATGGTCGTTGTGACACTAGCTCGCCTTACATGTTTTGTTCACATCTGTGCCTAAGGTTTTCTGAAGGTCCTGTGTCCGTAGTTAAAGACCGAGAGCCGCTAAGACAGCTGCGGCAGGCGGGCACGTCCAGCTGGAATCCGCTCGTCAGGTTAATGACCCGCGGCCGGCGTCAGCATTGTCTCCCTAACCAGTTTCCAGCACATGTGCAGCTGTGTGTGATGCTCGTTCGTCATTTCTTCGTTAAATACACGCTACATTAACAAGTGAAACACGAAAGACAAGAAACCTCACACGCGAGAAAGGCCACACGATACACAGGCACCTGGCACGCAAGCTTCTTCCCATCTTTGCATCTGACGAGGGCACTCTGTGCAGGGTAGTTGCAGATCGGCAGAGATATTATCAGCTCCGGCAGTATGTTAATATACTGGAACTGAAGCAGTCTCAGTAGCCTTGTAATCCAATAGACCAATACGGAAGACCAAAGTACTGAATTCGTTCTCCGAAATAGGTGCACTGGAGAATATCGTAACACAGTTTCTCGTGTCAATCGCCGCACTAACCCCCAACTGCTAGATGCTGAGGTAAGTGATTCCGAAATAGACTAGAATCGTTCGACAGCGGAAGGTTCTACCTGTACGATTCTGTACAGATTATGCGAAAGACTTAGCTTCCCTTACAGTGGCAGTTTATCATAACTTTCTGGAGCCCCGAAGCGACTGGAAAGAAGCACAGATCATTCGCGTTTCCAGTAAGGCTCTTTGGGCAGATGCAAAAAACCGACCCAACTTGTAAAAAAAAAAAAAAACAGCTCATCTACTAGTAAAAAAAACCATCAGGAAGCCATACATACCTGCGCGCAGACTGATGCCATGTTCTTTAATTATTGAAGGACTTTTGCAACAATTCCGCACCGTAACCTAATGGACAAAATACGATCTTGCGGAATATCAGATCAGTTTTGTGACTGGAATTAGGGCTTTCTTACAGACAGGACGCAACACGCCGTTTTTAACGGGGCGAAATGGACAGGTCCTAAAGTAATTTAAGGCGTATCCCAGAAAGACAGCATCAAAAAACGAAGAACTTCGAGTATAGGAGCTAAGGGTCGTAGTTACATGTTTTCGGCGCTACATGAACGTAATTGAAATCTGACTGCTGCTAGTGTTTACCCAAAATAAAAAATAATTCACAGAAATTTATTCATAAACAATATTTTTGTAACAGCTAACCATCACGATGAGAACAAGAAAAACTTAACGCAGCACCTGCACGTGTGTCGTACTTATCAGGCGCAACATACAGCACTTCTTTAGAAATGAAACAATCACATGTCCATGTTTCATGTTACAACATGTCCTCAACATATCAAAGTAAACGTGAAATGAGTATGCTATGGTACACAGACTTGCCACAACTTAATTAACATGAGTAGATCGTAAACATACCATCCGTCACACAGCTGGAGTTGATGAGCGCCGTAAATATGCAGGTGCGACCCCTAGTGCGAACACGCAAATTCCTTCGTTTGATGTGCCTTTCTGCCCTACAGTTTTGGTCAAATTGTTTTTCCACACTAATGTGTGGAGTGTGTGTGTGTGTGTGTGTGTGTGTGTGTGTGTGTGTCAACGAAACACCTATAAACTATAGGGACACAAAAAAACAAGAAAAAAACAATCCACAAGGGCTCTAAAGCACATACCTTAAGAGATAAGTTTTATTTCACACTAACGAAGATGAACAAGTGTTAATAGTTCTTAAAGTATGCATTTTAGACCCCACATTTACTGGACTTTTTTTTTCTCGCTTTGGTCAATACTTCCTCCTTCCAAGATATGAAAAGCAAAGACCTTACAGTAGAAGAGATCTGTTTCATAGTATCGAAGATGAACAAGATGCATTTTTGTGTTTTAGAGCACATGTTTACGATATTTTTATTTATTTTTGTATAAGGAACCTGTTCCTAAAGTTTGTCAGTGTTTTTTGGGGACACCTGCATATATAAAGGGTGGACAATTTTAATCCATAATCAGGAATAACTTGGGATAGAATGAGATACAGCAAAATGTTTTAGATAAAAGTTGTAGGTGACACAGAGGGTCATGCATTGATATTAATGGCCATGATCTTGAACGTGATTTTCAAGGTGATTTGGAAGTTGAAGTCATTTTTTAAATGAGAACCCTAGTATTTGGGATTTGAAAAGAGCTGCAAATTTTACGCATAAAATGATACATTATTCACTGAAGGTCGAACAAGCAAATATGTTTTTAGTTCTAGTAGGGATTAACTCGGAATAGAGGATGGATAGAGCAAAATACAATATTACGTACAAATTTGAAAGGACATCCCTAGGAATGAGAGGCGGAGGGACCCAACAAACGACTTGTAAATCAACAAACTACGTTTTATTTGTGTTTGTTACCCTTGAAAATGTCAAAATAGCATTTATACTTTGTGGTGTATTTATCTGTGACAGTAAACGCTTTAATTAAAAATTAAAGTTCAAATATCTTTACACTCTTCCAAATCCGACGTCACAAATAGGGATTTCCATGAAACAAAACCCAATCTTCTATAAGGAAATCTCCTGGATTTTATTCTACTTTGTTTCCACAAATCATTGTTATTTGCTCAGAAGTAAATAGTGTACTTCTAAATTATCGCCCTAGGCGTTGTTTCCTTTTTATGCACAATATTTCTGGACCGACCCAGCCGTCTTCTTCAGGTGCAGCGAGTTCTGTGGTTACATGAACTCGCTGACTGGATTCCTGTCACGCTGTTAACTATTATTGATATCGTGCCGCTTTTATAGCCGATTGTGAGTTCGACTCCCATTGCCCATCACGCCCCTTGATACTCTTTCGTTTCACAGAATCCGCTCTGATGTTCAGTGAAACGCACATTCTCGTACCGCTCCCCAGCTCTGGCGGATCTGATCACAAATTTGAAAGGGCATCCCTAGGAATGAGAGGCGGAGGGACCCAACAAACGACTTGTAAATCAACAAACTACGTTTTATTTATGTTTGTTACCCTTGAAAATGTCAAAATAGCATTTATACTTTGTGGTGTATTTATCTGTGACAGTAAACGCTTTAATTAAAAATCAAATATCTCTACACTCTTCCAAAAATAAGTTGAGTACCGGCTTCCAAGCTTTGTTTAAGTTTTAAATTGAAACATGTGTCTCTGTTTATTTAGTTTTCAAACATATTTATTTCTATAGACTCCTTTTTTATGCTGTCCAGAAACTTGGTATCTGCACCACGATACTGGTCTAAAAATGGTTCAAATGGCTCTGAGCACTATGGGACTTAACATCTATGGTTATCAGTCCCCTAGAACTTAGAACTACTTAAACCTAACTAACCTAAGGACAGCACACAACACCCAGCCATCACGAGGCAGAGAAAATCCCTGACCCCGCCGGGAATCGAACCCGGGAACCCGGGCGTGGGAAGCGAGAACGCTACCGCACGACCACGAGATGCGGGCGATACTGGTCTCATGGTATTTAATTTGGTGATTATATTGTAGGCTGTGGTTGTCGGCAGCTGATTAGCTTGGTCGTGTTAGTCGGATGTGTCGCTGTTGTTCCATGAATCGCTCATCGACTGTTCTAATAGTCTGCCCCACGTAGTGCATGCCACATTCCAAGCGAATTTCTGTTCAAATGGCTCTAAGCATTATGGGACTTAACATGTGAGGTCATCAGTCCCCTAGACTTAGAACTACTTAAACCTAGCTAACGTAAGGACATTACACACATCCATGCCCGAGGCAGGACTCGAACTTGCTACCGTAGCAGCAGCGCGGTTCCGGACTGAAGCGCCTAGAGCCGCTCGGTCACAGCGACCGGCCGGCTTTCTGTGATCTAGATCGCCTATGACATTACAAAGGTTTCTTATCTTTGTTGACGGGAGCAAAATACACTCGATGCCATGTTTCCGAAGGAATCTACCTACCTTCTTGGACATTGAGCCAGTATAAGGTGGATAAGCGATTCTTGGCTTATATTTCTCTGTCTCGATCTCAGACATCCTTGATATTGACCGCAACACCAGCGCAATTTGATGATCTGAGTAGCGATCCTTCGGAACGCTGTCCGTAGGGGCAGCCCCGGATCAACGATATTTCCGAACCGGGGCAAAAACTGGACAGTTACGCTCCCCGTCCCCTCGAGCGCTTGAGATAGGACAGATAGCGCGTCAAAAATTAAAAAAAAAATTTCAAAGATGTGTTCATTTTGTAGCGAACATCTTTCTGAAAAGTTTGATATATAAGACACGTATATTCGATGAAATGTAAGACGTGTTATTGGGTGTTAAATGTGTCGAAGTGCAATACCACGCCTCTTCACGCAGCGTTCTTCTACGGCACGCACTACATTTTGTTCTGTGGAGCTTAAACGTGTCTATTTTGTAATGGAAGCCATTAAAACTATATTCAGGACAGTGGGAACTAAAACTTCGTGTGGTGCCTCTCCTGCTTGCAGTCAGGCAGTTTGACGTCCTGCATCCCCCCACCCCCCACCCCCACGCCTCCCCTTTAAAAAAAAAACTAACAATTAATTCTGGGTGGGATTATTTGCGACCAGGTGATTAAGATCTTTTCAGAAAATTTTCACACTTTTATTGCCTATTAGCTAATAACTTTCTCTTTTATGGGACGTAAAATGAAGTATAGGAAACGTACGAGTGAAAGCAGTAAAAATGGTTCAAATGGCTCTCAGCACTATGGGACTTAACATCTGAGGTCATCAGTCCCCTAAACTTAGAACTACTTGAACCTAACTAACCTAAGGACATCACACACATCCATGCCCGAGGCAGGATTCGAACCTGCGATCGTAGCGGTCGCGCGGTTCCAGACTGAAGCGCCTAGAACCGCTCGAAAAGCAGTAAAGACAAGAGACAAGCAAGACAGTACACATTTCTTCAATCCTTAGGTTCCAGCATTTTTTTTCTCTCTTATCTTCCGACAGCTTTACAAGGCATGGTTACCTTCCTGCGAAAGAATCTACTACCTCATCAGAGTTCGTCAAACGTTTTGCTATGTGAAAAATAACAATGTTGTCAAAACAAAAAAAAGCCGTTAATACGAGTAGTACCCAAGACTGGTGTGGTTTCTCGATTTGATTACGTCTATTTTGTCATTTTCTCCTAGATAAAATGGAATAGGCCTTTCTAATTTTGCAGCAGTTGTAACACGCGCCAAATAAGCGAGACTGTTTTGGCACAAATAGTCATTTTTATCTACCTCATTTACATAAATAACACCACAAAACATAATTCACGAAGTACCAATATCAAATGCCTATTAGGCCTACTACAAGCAAAGAGTTTATGTTAGAAGATAGTTTCACATTTCATTCGTATGCTCCAGTTTCATGAGATCGAAAAGTAGTAGTAGTACGAAATTTTTATATAAAGTCGGAGTCGTCATATTCTTCCGTATAATTTGCGTAATGTCTGCTTTGCTTCTCCATTCTCGTTCTAAGAAAAAACCTTGTCATCACTAATTCTGTGACTATTCCTGCCATTGTCAAAGCTTATTCTTCGGATGGCTTTCACTAACCCTGCCAGAATCACCAGTTTAATTATCCAGCGTTTGTTCTCCCATTACACGTTATTACCTATTCATACAACGCGTTTAATACGCTATTCAAAGAATAGAATTAAGTGGCTGGTAACCGGGCACTGTACAACTGGCCCTTTGTAGTGTAGCGATATGGCAAAAATTTTCTCTCAAAATTTCATTTTCTTGGGTACACACAGAAGATAATATGTAATCTTTTTTACCCGTTATTCCTGTTAGACGTTTATTGCCACTCTGCTAGTCTGAATCTATGGCTTTCCGTAATGATTATGACAACACTATCTGCCCCGGGTAGCTGAGTGGTCAGCGCGACAGAATGTCAATCCTTAGGGCCCGGGTTCGATTTCCGGCTAGGTCGGAGATTTTCTCCGCTCAGTGACTGGGTGTTGTGTTGTCCTAATCATCTTCATTTCATCCCCATCGGCGCGCAAGTCGCCGAAGTGGCGTCAAATCGAAAGACTTGCACCCGGCGAATGGTCTACCTGACGGGAGGCCCTAGTCACACGACATAACAACGCTGTATCATTTGCACACCCAATCAACCACATAAACAAAAAGGCGATTGACATTCACCCGTTCGGGTTTATTCGGATCAACTCGTATAGCCCCATCCCCATTTGTGTGCGGGAAAGTTGTTGTTGTTTCTTTTTTTTTTTTAGATGCGACGGGACTTCCTCTGGCAGAGACATGACACACTATGCATGCATTCCAAAATCAACTTACGATTCGTTCAGAAATCAACTTAGAATGTGACCAAAAATCATATGAAACACTGATAAACCAAAGTGCGCTGGATGCTAGGCGCTTTGTGAAACAAGGTTTTTTTCTTCAAGGATATGAATTCGGAGCCATCTGAAATTACAGCCCGGGGCAGATAACCCAGTTTACTCGCCCTGGATTCGGGCCTACGTAGGGGTTGTAAGTCTTCAGCGAGGCGCCCCTGGTCTGAAAGTTTTTGAGCTCTGTGGACCAGAGCTTTTTGCATTTTTCGTAGGGCGGATGATGGTTGGAGGCGTGGAGATAGAGGTGTGTGCATAGGTTTCCCGTGTACACTGTGAGCAGTGATTCTCTGGTCTTCTATTAAATTTTATGTCGAGGAAATGTACCTGGCCCTCGTTTTTCAACTTCCTTGGTGAATTTTATATTAGGATGGATAGAGTTTAAATGTTCCAGGAACTCTTAAGTAGTTTTCGTTCCGTGTGGCCGCACCACAAACGTGTCATCCACGTACCGACAGAAACTTGTTGGTTTCAATTTGGTAGATTCTAAGACCTTTGCTTCGAAGTGTCCCATGTGTCGCCATCCGATTCGCAACAAATTCAATTGATAAAACCATGACAGACGCTAACAGATTACACACCGCCACGCTCTTGGTTTCTTAATAATATTTTCTGTCGAACAGGAAACAAGTTGACTTCAGAACGTGCCTAAAAAGTTCAGTAAAACAATAATCGAACTTTTTCCGTCATTTCCACGCATTGAGGAAGTGGGAGACTCATAAAGAGGGAAACTACATCGAAAGTAACCATAATGTATGCGTGCTGGATGCGTATTTGAGTGAGGTGTTATACAAATGGAGTAGAGCTGTGGTATTCACACTTCCCCAGATAGTCGCTTAGGATGCGTTTATGGTATTTGGCCAGCTCGCATGTAGGGACGCCAATATTACGAACTGTCGGTCTTCAAGGAATGTCTACCAAGTGTACCTCGGGAAGGCCTTGTAGTCGTGATGTTGACATAAGTGCTCGTGTTCTAAGACCTTTTGTGACGTTCTTTGACGAGCCTGACTGACTGAGAAAAGTCATCATCTTCCTCTCGATTTTATTTGTGGAATTAACATGTCTGTATACAGTGCCATTAAAAACATGGAAAATCTTATTGTAGTCCAAACATGACGTTAGGACCACAGCTTTACTCTTGTTGGCTGACAGTATTACAGTTTCCTTGCCCATCTACAGTGCTACTCGTTCTCTGCTGGAAACGTTGGCGCGTGATTAGCTGCTCTACACGTTTCGCAGCAGACCTCTTCTGCCGCCTCCAGTGGCTGCGAAGTTGCAACTTGCTCCTCGGAAATGATGTAATCTGTTATTGGTTGCACATTTGGAGTAGGCGTGAAATGTAACCCTTTAGCAAGGATCTTCACTGTATCCACGTCCAGATGTTTGTCAGTCAGATTAATTGGCACGCTGCTCCCTGTATCTTATCTTGAATTTTTGTGCAAGCATTTTGCTTCCTGATGTGCAGATATTATCAGCTGCATTGCAACTACAGAAATAAATAGCTTCAGATATCCTCTACATATCTCACAGTTCCTGTACTGTAAGACATTGGTTCACAACGAGACCACCAGTGGTCCACAAGAGCTACAATATGCTCCACGAAATATTTTAAAATTTCAGGATCTTATTCGTTTAAAATTACATTGACGGAAAACAATCGTAACACCAAGAAGGAGTTGTACGACATAAAGAAAAGTTGGTAGGCGTGTTTCTACATCTGAAAGACTGCGTTTATTCAAATTTCGCGCCAGTCGTGTAACAGTGGCGCAAGTAACGCCACTATGAGCTGGCAAATCAGGTTTGCTCCGCGCTGTAACGGTCGTGAACGTTGAGATTGGACATGGTGAGCTGATGTTATTCAGGAATGCCTTTAAGGTAGTCAGGAATGCCCGTAAGGTGACAAAGTCGCCATTGGCAACACCTCACTGAATTTGAACGAGGTCGTGTAATAGGTCTACGAGAAGCTCGATGTTCGTTCTGCGAAGCTGCAGAAAGACTTGGTAGGAATGTGATCGCTGTACACGATTGCTGGCAGCAGTGGTCACGAGAATGAAGGGTGGCAAGAAGACCAGGCTCCGGACGGCCACGTGGCACTGCCGGGAGGGGAGAGCGTCGTGTTCGGCGTTTGGGTATGGCGCATGGTTCTGCATCTGCTACAGCAAACTGAGCAGCCGTTGGCACCGCAGTGACTCAGCGAACTGTTACACACCGGTTACTTCAATGACAGCTCCGAGCCAGACGCCCTGCAGCGGACATTACACGTACCACAAACCATCGCCATTTGCGACTTCAGTGGTATCAAACGAGAGCGCATTGGATGGCAGGGTGATGGTCTGTTGTGTTTTCTGATGAAAGATGGTTCTGCCTCGGTGGCAGTCACGACCGTGTGTTAGGACACCAACCTCTCTGCCTGCTATACATACTGGATATACAGGGCTATTACAAATGATTGAAGCGATTTCATAAATTCACTCTAGCTCCATTCATTGACATATGGTCACGACACACTACAGATACGTAGAAAAACTCATAAAGTTTTGTTCGGCTGAAGCCGCACTTCAGGTTTCTGCCGTCAGAGCGCTCGAGAGCGCAGTGAGACAAAATGCCGACAGGAGCCGAGAAAGCGTATGCCGTGCTTGAAATGCACTCACATCAGTCAGTCATAACAGTGCAACGACACTTCAGGACGAAGTTCAACAAAGATCCACCAACTGCTAACTCCATTCGGCGATGGTATGCGCTGTTTAAAGCTTCTGGATGCCTCTGTAAGGGGAAATCAACGGGTCGGCCTGCAGTGAGCGAAGAAACGGTCGAACGCGTGCGGGCAAGTTTCACGCGTAGCCCGCGGAAAATTGGCTCATGCCACAACTGGAGACCGACAGCGCCGACTTCATCTTTCAACAGGATGGTGCTCCACCGCACTTCCATCATGATGTTCGGCATTTCTTAAACAGGAGATTGGAAAACCGATGGATCGGTCGTGGTGGAGATCATGATCAGCAATTCATGTCATGGCCTCCACGCTCTCCCGACTTAACCCCATGCGATTTCTTTATGTGGGGTTATGTGAAAGATTCAGTGTTTAAACCTCCTCTACCAAGAAACGTGCCATAACTGCGAGCTTGCATCAACGATGCTTTCGAACTCATTGATGTGGACATGCTGCGCCGAGTGTGGGAAGAACTTGATTATCGGCTTGATGTCTGCCGAATCACTAAAGGGGCACATATCGAACATTTGTGAATGCCTAAAAAAACTTTTTGAGTTTTTGTACGTGTGTGCAAAGCATTTTGAAAATATCTCAAATAATAAAGTTATTGTAGAGCTGTGAAATCGCTTCAATCATTTGTAATAACCCTGTACACATGGAGTTATGGCCTGCGGAGCGGTTTCGAATGGCAGGGGGAGCATTGTAGTGGTTATCCCACGTACCCTGACTACAAAATGGTACGGTAATCTGGTGATTAAATCAGTTGCGCTGCCATTCATCAACACCATTCCAGGGGGTGTTTTCCAGCAGGATAACGTTCGCCCACATATTGCTGTTGTAAGCCAGCATGCTCTACAGAGTGTCGACGTGTTGTCTTGGCCTGCTCAGTCACATCTGTCTCAAATCGAGCACATACGGGACACCATCGGACAGCAACCCCAGTGACATCCATAACTAGCATTAACCCGTCCCTGTATAGACGGACCAACTGCAACAGATATGGAACTGCATCCCACAAACTGACATCCGACACCTGTACGACATATTGCGTGCTCTTTTGAATGCTTGCATTCAACATTCTGGCTGTTACACTGGTTATTAGTATACCAGCATTTCACATTTGCAATGGCGTATCTCGCGTTTACATTAACATGTGATCTTGCAATGTTCACCACTTAAATATGTTAACTAGACAAATGTATTCCAGAAGTTTCATTACTCTACATTAATTAAATTTTGGTGTTGCGCTTTTTTTTCGTCAGTGTATTAATCGCTTGTTACGCGGGCGGTGTAGCACCGCGCGCCCTGTGACTGTAGGCACGGGTGGCCATGAGGATGGCAAGTGCTCGACGTCACAGCTTGATATGACCCGCTCAGTCAGCCGTACTCTGTGTCCACGATAACTTGACGAATTCACTGGTGCTCTCAGAAGCGGAGAAAATCGGCGGTAGTTGGAAGATATTCGTTTGTCTCCGAGGGTTGCCAACGTTAGGTTGCATCTAGGCGGGAAGTATTACTGTACACATGTTAATAATAATGGTGCCAACACTTAAGGACGCAACTGACGCTGCCTTTCCGTCACCGCTCTTTTCCATTGGTAGTCCTTCTCCTTCACATTGGTTCGTTTGCTGTCGAAAGGTAAAATGCTGGGAAGATTATGTGGGCTCAGACGAGAGGCTGAGTTATTTCTAGCTGAGTAAAACCGAAAGACTTAGTAGCGCAGTTTCCTGACTTGTTCTCAGATGTGTTTGACTTACCTTGTGGCTGTTTTCACACACTTGAATAACTGCAAGGTTCCGCAGAGAGACGTATAAAAGGCGTTGCGAATATAGTATCATTGGTGATAAACTTCGTGTCTTTATTTGTAAACTTTAATCACGGATAACTAAAATTGGCGAAAACAATCATTGTACATTCGCGTCGTTGAAAATACTTGTTGATGATGAAAAGTATTACACAATTAGGGTAAACATATAAGAAAACGTCAAGTCATCTGAAAATGTTTGCTGATGAATCAATCATTGCTTTCCAGAATATAACAAAACAGAAGCTAAAGTTGACCAAAAACTGATTCGTGATCCTTTTAGCACTAATGCCGGAGAAGTTACAGAACAACTCCAGGAAGAGCTCATCGAATTCCAAAATGATAGAAACTGTAAGGATGCATTTCAGTCTGATTCTCTTGTGCAGCTTTGGTTTAAAAAAGCAACTTCATACACTAAAATTTAAGAATCACCTTGCGCTGTCTTTTTCTTTTCTCCACTTCTTAATTATTTATGCGAACAAGGGTTTTCTGCTTAGCTGGTAATTAACAACAAGTTCAGGAATCGATTGTAAGTAAATAAATGATGATACGCATGTAGCTTTGAGCAGTAATACTAGCCCCACGATTACCGAACTTATACAGAAGGTGAAAGTTCAAAAACCATACTGATGCAAACCGAATTTAATTTTCTCCAAAAAATGTTGTGTTCTGTATTATATCAGTACTGTTATACGTTACTTTTGTGTTTAACGAATATGTTAATTTTGCTGAAGTTTATTTTTAAATTCACGCAGTTTATTTTTCTTGAACCTTGTGGTCCCAGATAGCAGGAAAGGTACGAAAGTGGTCCTTGGTTAAAGAAAAAAGTTGGGAACCGCTGCTTTAAGAAAAAAAATGGCTCTGAGCACTATGGGACTCAACTGCTGTGGTCATAAGTCCCCTAGAACTTAGAACTACTTAAACCTAACTAACCTAAGGACAGCACACAACACCCAGCCATCACGACTGCTTTAAGAGGAATAATTTAGAATTTCAGTGGCGGCCCTTGATAAGACGCCGGATGTGTTCGTTACTGTCAATTCCTGACGAATTCGTGGGCCATTGTGGCACTCCATGCTTCTCAGACCACTGTAGCAGGACGCGGACGTGACATGTGAAATGTTCCTTCCGTCCGAGCGTCAGAGTTTCCGTGGCCCCGTGCGACGTCACAATCGCAGCCGTGGCCAGAGTTCACGCACTCTTGGCGATGAGCGACGCGGGGAAATTACACCTCATTCTGAGACACGGATTGTATGGGAACGTTTATTGGCAGATCTGAAATAATGCTCTACTGTGCTACACTATCAAATCAATCTCTTAGAGGTGACAAAAGTCATGGGATAGCGATACGCACACATACAGATGGCGGTAGTGTCGCCTTAAACAAGTTATAAAAACGGCAGTGCCGTGGCGGAGGTATCGTTTGTACTCAGGTGATTCACGTGAAAAGGTTTCCGTTGTGATTCGGGCCTCTCGACTTTGAATGCGGAAGGGCAGTTGGAGCTAGAAGCATGGAACATTCCGTTCCGGAAATACACTCCTGGAAATGGAAAAAAGAACACATTGACACCGGTGTGTCAGACCCACCATACTTGCTCCGGACACTGCGAGAGGGCTGTACAAGCAATGATCACACGCACGGCACAGCGGACACACCAGGAACCGCGGTGTTGGCCGTCGAATGGCGCTAGCTGCGCAGCATTTGTGCACCGCCGCCGTCAGTGTCAGCCAGTTTGCCGTGGCATACGGAGCTCCATCGCAGTCTTTAACACTGGTAGCATGCCGCGACAGCGTGGACGTGAACCGTATGTGCAGTTGACGGACTTTGAGCGAGGGCGTATAGTGTGCATGCGGGAGGCCGGGTGAACGTACCGCCGAATTGCTCAACACGTGGGGCGTGAGGTCTCCACAGTACATCGATGTTGTCGCCAGTGGTCGGCGGAAGGTGCACGTGCCCGTCGACCTGGGACCGGACCGCAGCGACGCACGGATGCACGCCAAGACCGTAGGATCCTACGCAGTGCCATAGGGGACCGCACCGCCACTTCCCAGCAAATTAGGGACACTGTTGCTCCTGGGGTATCGGCGAGGACCATTCGCAACCGTCTCCATGAAGCTGGGCTACGGTCCCGCACACCGTTAGGCCGTCTTCCGCTCACGCCCCAACATCGTGCAGCCCGCCTCCAGTGGTATCGCGACAGGCGTGAATGGAGGGACGAATGGAGACGTGTCGTCTTCAGCGATGAGAGTCGCTTCTGCCTTGGTGCCAATGATGGTCGTATGCGTGTTTGGCGCCGTGCAGGTGAGCGCCACAATCAGGACTGCATACGACCGAGGCACACAGGGCCAACACCCGGCATCATGGTGTGGGGAGCGATCTCCTACACTGGCCGTACACCACTGGTGATCGTCGAGGGGACACTGAATAGTGCACGGTACATCCAAACCGTCATCGAACCCATCGTTCTACCATTCCTAGACGGGCAAGGGAACTTGCTGTTCCAACAGGACAATGCACGTCCGCATGTATCCCGTGCCACCCAACGTGCTCTAGAAGGTGTAAGTCAACTACCCTGGCCAGCAAGATCTCCGGATCTGTCCCCCATTGAGCATGTTTGGGACTGGATGAAGCGTCGTCTCAAGCGGTCTGCACGTCCAGCACGAACGCTGGTCCAACTGAGGCGCCAGGTGGAAATGGCATGGCAAGCCGTTCCACAGGACTACATCCAGCATCTCTACGATCGTCTCCATGGGAGAATAGCAGCCTGCATTGCTGCGAAAGGTGGATACACACTGTACTAGTGCCGACATTGTGCATGCTCTGTTGCCTGTGTCTATGTGCCTGTGGTTCTGTCAGTGTGATCATGTGATGTATCTGACCCGAGGAATGTGTCAATAAAGTTTCCCCTTCCTGGGACAATGAATTCACGGTGTTCTTATTTCAATTTCCAGGAGTGTAGTTGGGGAATTCAGTATTTCGAGACCGACAATGTCAAGAGAGTACGGAGAATACCAAATCTCAGACACTACTTCCCTCTTAATTTATCTTTGGACCATCAGTCTATCTATGCACGGATATTTTCTTAGTACGCAAGTTGTAACACGGAAACTGCCGAACGTGGCGTTTTAATTTTAGGACGATGGAATCCTAGAGTACGTAGAAACAAATTAGAGTTGTCAGCTAGTGCCACAGGTAACCAAGCGACGAAATTCCAAGCAGAAGTGGGACAAGAAGCGTTTGAGCAGCACAAACACCGAGCACAGCGTTCATAAGTCATCGTTGCTACACATGTGCAGTGACGCCTGTTTCCTGGAACTTGAAAGCAGCTCTCTGGCAGCTTCTCGAACGAACGGATTATTAAGATTTAGGGCGTGCAGCCAGTCAGATTAAGGGGCAGAAGGTAGACATTTCTATTGGCAATTCCCTATAAGATACTGCTTGTTGTCAGAAATTTTAAGAGTTCCTTTACAATGAGTGTTCGAAATTACTGGCTTGCTTAGGTAAATAACCGACCTTGAGTCGGCCTCATGTGCCCATGCCATTACCCGTTCAAGAGGGTTAGGGAAAGACCTGTCCATTATCTTCAGACCGGGCAATAGCCCCTGAACGGCGAAGTAGCCACAGTAGCGAATTGACCTACACACATGTGCAGCCAGAAAGTTACCTGCTACGCACGAAAAAATGTGTCCCGGGAAAACTGTTTTCAACGGAGAACATACTGGGCAATAACATACTGCTTTCACAGTTCTCTCTGTATCTATATCTACACAAACACATTAAGCGAGGTTCAGGTGGATATCCCCGCTACTGCAATCTTGTATACCCCTACGCTGCAGTGGAGAGAGGTAGTGCGATTCATCTTTACAAGGCTACTTGTACCGTTGTTTGTTGTCTAGTCACCTTGCTACCGCAGCTGAACATGCCGTTGACTCATCAGTGGCACATATATGAATGAAATGGTGCAGAGCGACTCTTTCGAAAAAGGGTAGCGTGAATGGTGTGCCGTGAAATATACGCTAGTCATAAACATGTAAACGTGTGCTTGAACATAAATGCAGATGCTAGCCAAGCTTCAGATTGCGCTATTGTCTTTGAGCAAGTACGACACACCTGTACATTGTTCTCAATACACTGCAAATGTCGGTCGTGGTCAGACCAGTGTTCTTTGTAGTTATGAGTGCATTATGTCGGAGTTCGAACCTAGGCAAATTATTTGTGCTCGTGTGGTGGGTGTATCCGTAACCAAGGAAGCCAAAGTGTTCGGTGTTTCAAGTGGCACCGTATCTGAGATTTATCTCGCATGCAGGGAAATCAGAAAAAAATAATCATCCGCTAAATCACAGCGCGGACGAAAGTGTGTGTTCAGTGAACGTGACAGACGGTCATTTATGGGGATTGTGACAAGAAATAGAGAGGACGACTGCTGCAAAAGTCACCGCAGAACTGATTGGCGCACTCGCGAAACCTGTCAGCACCAAAACGACACGAAGGGAGCTCCGTAAGCATAGATGCAAATGCCCGTGATAGGTGTCCGCCGCTCGTGGTCTCGCGGTAGCGTTCTCGCTTCCCGAGCACGGGGTCCCGGGTTCGATTCCCGGCGGGGTCAGGGATTTTCACCTGCCTCGAGATGACTGGGTGTTTGTGTTGTCCTCATCATTTCATCATCATCCAGGAGAGTGGCAAAATTGGACTGAGCAAAGATTGGGTAATTGTACGGGCGCTGATAACCACGCAGTTGAGCGCCCCACAAACCAAACATCATCATCATCATCAGCCCGTGATAGGAAAACGTGGTAGAGAAGTCGCAAATCTGGACTGTGTAGCAATGGAAAAAATCGTTTGGTGGAAGGAGTCTTGTTTAACTCCGTTTCCAACTTCTGGGCGAGGTTACGTCCCAAGAGAGAAACATGACGAGGGTGCGGTGACGATTTGAGCAGCCATGTCGTGGTATTCCGTGGGCTCCATATTTACTCTCCAAGGTCGCGTTACTGCCGCTGATTATGTACCGTTCTGGCTGATCAGGTCCAGTCCATGATACGGTGTTTGTTCCCGAACGGTAACGCTGGGTTCCAAGGCGACGGGCCCCTCCCTCTTCACACGGGTATCATCGTCCACGACTGGATATGTATGCACGAGGATAAATTGTCTCACCCCCTGGCCAAGACAGTCGCCAGATCTCAATATTATAAGCTTTATGGTCTCCTTTAGAGAGAGGGGTGTGTGATTCGTTACCCGAACTTGCCACTATTTTACACGAAGTATTGTATAAGATTCCCTTCAAAACGATACACGACCTTTATTTATCCATTGCTAGGCGATGGGAAGCAGTTTTTTCCCACACAGTATTAGGCACGGCGACACATTCTGCGGTGGCATTGATGAGACCACCTGTCAGAAGCATGAATAACCATATTTTCTTGCGCGGACCGCTGCGAGACGTGCAGGAAGAGAGTCAGCACTGGGAAGTATCGACAGGGGTGTGAAGCCAGCCCACTCCAGCGCCGTGGCCATCTGCGCTAGGTTTCTCGATTGAGGAGCCGTGGCGTGATCGGAGTAGACCGGCGGGTATAAATTGTGGGAATTTGGTGGCCAGGGGTGTACGGTAAACTCATTCTGGTGCACTTCGAACTAATACACGTATACTGCAAGCTGTGTGGGAAGCCTTATGCTGGTGGTAGATGCTATCGTGCCGAGGAAAAACAAACCGCGTGTTGATGCATTGCGCCTTACAGAATGACGAGATCACCCAGGGAATGTCCCCCAGACGGTAACGCACCCTTCCGATGACCGCTGCAGTATATTTACTTTCAGACGTTTCACGCCGATGGAGCATGGACAGTTGCTCAACAGTTGCACGTCTATTCGTCGGTACACGTCTCCGCAGCCGACGTTCATTCCTGTCATCTGTAGCCCGTAGTGCATGAAGTTGCCTCGGCGCCAGTTTAGGATAACGCCACTTTGCCATGCACGGTATACGATACTTTAATCATGGCTGCACGCAAACAATTTAAAAACTTCGCTATTTCGGAAATGCTTTCACCCTTGGCCCGAAATCCAATTATCATGCCCATTTCATCGACAGATAAATCGCTTCGTTTCCTCATCACGACAGTGACTGCACTGTTTTCTTCCCCCCTCCCCCCCCCCCTACACACACACACACACACACACACACACACACACACACACACACACACACACACGCCCTCCACGACACGCTTTATATGCCGTCTACTTCAAGTGCTGCCATCTGTGAGTGATTATTGCACGGTGACGTCGAACAGAAGCGGTGGTCACATCAATGTGACTGGATTGTGTGTGTAGTGTTTTTGACATTACTATATTTTTTTGTGCTCATTCTTTTTGTAATCTTTTTATTCCAATGCTATTTGAGCCACAGGTTAGCAAGTGCTCTGCTTTACAAAGGTGGCAAGTCTCGTATATACACCGTCATTATGAAGCACATTACCTTATCGTGTACTAGATGTTCTCCCTCATTCGTTCACTAGTAACAGCGAGGTGTTGACAATTTCAGTCATTTCCTAGGTACTCTTTCTAAAGAGCTGTGCTTACGCGATCAGTCGATTCATAATTTAAGTACGGCACTTTAAGAATTTTAAAATTAAAAACACGCTGTTGAACTCGAAATAATCTAAAAGGGACAAAAATAGTAATATTCGGCATTGTCTGGGTTTTGTAATGCTTTTGAATCCATTCCAGCAAACTATTTTGGCAGACCTTGGTAAGTAAGGCATTGATTTGATCCTGCTTATTATACTGAAGAATATACACGTCACTGCTACTATTTCCGTTAGACATTATCAGGGAAGACAGAAAATCAAGGAGGCAGGCAAATAGATTCCGCATCAGCAAAACTATTCTCGGCAGCCCTGCAGCAAGACGTTGAATCCATAAACTGAGAAATGGGAATACATGCCATTGGAGAATACCTGAAGGACCTTTGTTTCGATGATGGCCTTGTACTATTTGCCTCCTATTTAATTTAAATTTCAGCAACCAGTAGCACAATATAATAGAGCAAATGTAGAAATACGTTAAAAGACAATTCCATTTTCCACCTTGGATGTATCACGACCATTATCGTTTATTTCAATTGATCAGCTGATTTAAAGGACACTGACGAGTATATAACATTGTAAACCGAGAACTTCGTTGTCACGAACGTCAGAACATTGCTCTCATTTCAATCTACTGTGAGAGACGTACATCTTGAAATGGCATATCGCCGAAATCAGCTGATCGTGTGATGCGATGATAAGTGCGGGACGAAGGCGCGAGAAGATCTTAGACAGTCACACATGCGGAAACAATTTTCAAAAATGATTTTACTTTTGTATGGAGCGACACTCATATAAACCTTTTTGAAATATATAACCGCCATTTGACTGTACAACAGGTATTATTCCACAACCTAGATTTCGGCCCTAGGCCATTATCAAGTGTTATGAGTATTATAAATCATTAGACTTGAGTAGAACCCAAGTCATCCTCAAAACGTGTATACATGCCAATTTTGTCAAAAGTAAATGCGAGAACATTTGTGTAACATGCTAATTTACTGGCAATTAGCATGACTCGCTTGATATGGTTGTGGAATAAAATAGATGACAAAGTCACAGCATTTGAACTTTGCTACATTGTGTAGCCGAAAACTGTAACGCACAAAAATGTCTGTGAGGCTTTTATGCAAGAGGAGATGTGAACTGCGCGATACCTGTTTGTGTAGCGCAACACTCTGCAAGCTAAGTTGCGAGACAGGAACGCGAGCCAGATCGACGTCGAATCTGTGCGGTGTTAGTGATGACATGAATTTGAGGGTGGCTATTTATCGACTGTTCACTGCCTTGTTGCCACAACGGATTTTTTACAGCAAAGTCACGCCGAAGGTTAAGGAAAAGAAGTTGTGTTTAGTTTCAGAGGAATTCAAGAGTCAGTTTATCGAAACGGATGGCATCATTATGCAATGTGCCGTCTACGGAGTAAATATTGCATTCCATGACAATCATCAAAGATACAGAACAAAAATACGGTTATATGGCTCTAAGCACTATGGGACTTAACATCTGAGGTCATCAGTCCCCTAGAACTTAGAACTACTTAAACCTAACTAACCTAAGGACATCACACGCATCCATGTCCGAGGCAGGATTCGAACCTGCGACCGTAGCAGTAGCGCGGTTCCGGATTGAAGCGCCTAGAATCGCGCGGTCACAGCGGCCGGCGAAACAGAACATACCAGCACATCCAGAACAACAAACATGTAAAGAAAATAGAGCTCCGCAAGACAAAACCATAAGGTAAACAAACCAGCATTAAAATAAAACAATCCAGCATTCAAATAATTTCTTGAGACGTACATAGGGAGGTCAATACCGGATGAGAGCACTCTGAGAAAAAGTTACATACAGCCTGCTTATGTTTAGAGAAAATAAAAGAGGCGGTCGGGAAACGAGAGATTTTAGATGATACTACTCACGCAATGATATATTTTGAATGTTTTGGTTTTTTCATTGTCTGTGTTCTTTCTTAAATGTACCAGCTCGAGAAATAAATGCCTGGACGATAATGCAGTCATTCAACGATTCATGTACGAACCTGTGGCCATGGGCATACAACATGAAAAGTCAGGCTTCTGATGTCTGATGAAGCACGCTACATGCTTTCGACTTTCCAATTGTTGAAGAGCATTTATCCAAACCTTAACCACGTAACATGTATTGCACATGGTCTACACCATTTTTGCGAAAGTATCAAGGAGAATTACGGAGAGTAAATGACTTCATTGCTGCTCTGTTGAAGATTCTGGTAAAAGCTCGTAGTCATCAAGCTTTGTATCAAGAAATGACAGGGCTCCACCTTCTCCAGCTTCCTGTCACCACAAGATGCGGTACTTGGATAAGATGCGCAGTTTTCTTGCTAAACACGAACTCGAATTAACTTTTAAGAACAGTCCAGACGTGGAAACGTTTGCAACTTTACCTGAAATTCTATTACTGGTGCCGATAAGATATGCTCAGTTGGTTTTCTGTATATATCGAGCGGAGGTATTGAGCTCTAAGCGCCAGCGAATTGGTGTGTAGTCAAGTACACTATGTGATGAAAAGTATCCGCACAAGCCCCAGACATATACGTTTTTCACATTAGGTGCATTGTGCTGCCAGGTGCTCCATATTAGCGATTTCAGTAGACATCGTGAGAGAGCAGAATGGGGCACTCCGCGGAAATCACGGAATTCCAACGTGGTCGGATGATTGGGTGTCTCTTGTGTCACACATTTTTACCCTCCTAAACATCCCGATGTGATAACGAAGTGAAAATGTGAAGGGACACGTACAGCACAAAAGCGTACAGGCCGATCTCGTCTGTTGACTGTCAGAGACTGCCGACAGTTGAACAGGGTCGTAATGTGTAATAGACAGACATGTATCCAGAGCATCACACAGGAATTCCAAACTGCATCAGGATCCACTGCAAATACAATGAGAGTTAGGCGGGAGGTGAAAAAACTTGGATTTCGTGGTCGAGCGACTTCTCTTAAGCCACACATCACGCCGGTAAATGCCAAACGACGCCTCGCTTGGTGTAAAGAGTGTAAACATTGGATGATTGAACAGTGGAAAAACGTTGTGTGAAGTGGAGAATTATGGTACACAATGTGGTGATCCGATGGCAGGGTGTGGGTATGGCGCATGCCCGGTGAATCGTCATCTGAAGAGTGTGTAGAGCCTTCAGTAAAATTCGTAGGCGGTGATGTTATGGTGTGATCGTGTTTTTTTTTTTCATAGAGGGGTTTGCACCCCTTGTTGTTTTGCTTGGCACTATCACAGCACAGGCCTACATGGATGTTTTAAGCACCTTCTTGCTTCCCACTGTTGAAGAGCAATTCGGGGATGGCGATTGCATCTCTCAGCACGATCGAGCACGTGTTCATAATGAACGACGTTTGTCGGAGTGTTTACACGACAATAACATCCCTGTAATGGACTGGCCTGCACAGAGTCCTGACTTGAATCCTATGGAACACCTTTGGGATGTTTTGGAACGCCAACTTCGCGTAGGCCTCACCGACCAACATCGATACGTCTCCTGAGTTCAGCACTCCGTGAAGAATGGGCTGCCATTCGCCAAGAAACCTTCCAGCACCTGATTGAACGTATGCTTGCGAAAGTGGAAGCCGTCATCAAGGCTAAGGGTGGGCCAACACCATACTGAATTCCAGCATTACCGATGGAGGGGGCCACGAACTTGTAAATCATTTTCAGCCAGGTGTCCGGGTACTTTTGATCTCATAGTGTATAACAAAACCCTGTAAATGGAACAAAGGAAGTTAATGTAGCTGGTTTAAATCCAAATAAAGTAATTTTAAAAAAAGGCTCTGAGCACTATGGTATTTAACTGCTGAGGTCATCAGCCCCCTAGAACTTAGAACTACTTAAACCTAACTGACCTAAGGACAACACACACATCCCTGCTCGAGACAGGATTCGAACCTGCGACCGCAGCGGTCGCGCGGCTCCAGACTGTAGCGCCTAGAACAGCTCGGCCACTCCGGCCGGCCTAAAGTAATTTCATCAGTACCTTTTTTGCACATTTTTGTATGTATTTTCAGAACTTTTCCCCCACTTTTCTGACCATAATTCGCACCTTAAAATCCCTTCACTATTGATTACGAAGTTACATGTATTTATTGAGAGTTGCGCTTGCTCGTCACACAGGACTGGGGCGATTCTAATGTTGTTGCTGAAAAAGCGCGTGTCTTTTTTGGGCAGCACTTTGTTACCGAGTCAGATGTGTGCTACTGTTCGTGATACTGTGAATCTTTCTCACTGACAAGCACAGTCGCCTTTAGAGTGTTAAAGGAGAGAGAGAGAGAGAGAGAGAGAGAGTCGGCGGTGTATACGCGGCAGACAGGAAGTCGTGTATTAACGATGCAGCTGCCCCCAGGTGGCCAGTGGCCGCGACGGTTGACTGCGCGTGTTTTCACCTCCACCCCGCCACACGCAGGCTCCCCGCCCCCTCCCCACCCTCGGCGATCACAATTCGCGAGGCCGGCTGTCCCCCGCTGCGGCAAATTGCTGGCTGCATTCAGCGCGTTACCCTAGCCGCCGGCCCCGGAAGTGCCCTCGACGAGCCACGCCCACCCTCCTAGCGAGCCGCTGCGCTGCCCCGTGCTGTACTGCACTTCGTCCCACAGAGCATCAAAGTAGTGCAAGGCCCATGTTACGATACGGAAACAAAAACCAATAGTAGCGCTCCGACCTGCGTGGCCGTGAATTGCGAATTCAGGAAAATCTGACGCTATGATCGCTATTGTTGCTTTGCGAAATACGTGTACTATACTCCGTCCATCATAAGAATAAATTTGATATAAACAAACACAAACACGATGATGGTCTGAAGCCGTAGCACACGTACATTGGTCTTGCTACGCTCTTGGAATTAGGTCCTACTTATGTATTAGATATCTTATTACTAAGTTACGTTAAATGAAAATTTAAGAATGTGTTAACACTTTGCCGTCCGGCGACACCACAGTGGTGTCGTGAGCTTAGTGTCGCGCTGTGGCCGGTGACAGCACTTCAGTGTCTTTTTCATTCTGTTGGTGTTTTGTTTAGGTAACAATAAGTTACACACGTCAAGAAGTTTTTTGTTTTTGTAAGTACTTGTGCACTTTCGCCTTGGCAGACGAAAGAGACGATACGGCTATTTACGATGGATGAGCGGACGCGTTGTCTGATGTTCCGGACAACTTGGCCGATTGGGAAGAAGAGATTGAGTATAAAAAAAAGTTTGAAAGTGAAGCAGAAACGGAAGATAGTGAAATACGTCAAAGAAGAATTCGGCGAACGCTACGGTTGCCAACTGATTCGGATGAATCAGACGAAAGACAGACTATGATTAACTGAGAACCAATAATAAAATTTGAAGGATCTCCGGATCCACATATGTTTCCCAAAGATACCCAGAGCGCCGTGGATATCGTAGAATTATGTATTGGGAACGATCTATTTGAGTATATTAGCATCGAAACCAACAAGTATTACAGTCAAAATTGCAATAGAAGGAAACTGGATTTGAAAAATGCCAAATTTGTCGACGTTACGGGATCCGAACTTAGAAAATGGTTTGGGATTGCTATCCTTATGGGAATTGTAAAAAAAGGAAGAATCGATGATTACTGGTCAACGAATCCGTTGATAGACACGCCGATATTTCGCTAAACGATGTCCCGCAACCGATTAAAACAAATATCATTTTTACATATTTCCGACAAAAACAATAAACCGGATAATGTCGACCGACCTTTCAAAGTGCAATTCGTAAATGATTATTTTTCCAAAAAGTTTAAAGAAACGTTTAATCTAAGTCAGTACATCTCAATTGATGAAGGAATGATACCGTGGCGTGGACAGTTAAATTTTAAAGCCTACAATCCGTCGAAAATTACGAAGAAAATGGAAGAGGATGTAGATGAAGACGAAATGGGAGATAAGATACTGCGTGAAGAGTTTGACAGAGCACTGAAAGACCTGAGTCGAAACAAGGCCCCGGGAGTAGACAACATTCCATTTGAACTACTGATGGCCTCGGGAGAGCCAGTCCTGACAAAACTCTACCATCTGGTGAGCACGATGTATGAGACAGGCGAAATACCCTCAGACTTCAAGAAGAATATAATAATTCCAATCCCAAAGAAAGCAGGTGTTGACAGATGTGAAAATTACCGAACTATCAATTTAATAAGTCACAGCTGCAAAATACTAACGCGAATTCTTTACAGACGAATGGAAAAACTAGTAGAAGCCGACCTCGGGGAAGATCAGTTTGGATTCCGTAGAAATGTTGGAACACGTGAGGCAATACTGACCTTACGACTTATCTTAGAACAAAGATTAAGAAAAGGCAAACCTACGTTTCTAGCATTTGTAGACTTAGAGAAAGCTTTTGACAATATTAACTGGAATACTCTCTTTCAAATTCTGAAGGTGGCAGGGGTAAAATACAGGGAGCGAAAGGCTATTTACAGTTTGTACAGAAACCAGATGGCAGTTATAAGAGTCGAGGGGCATGAAAGGGAAGCAGTGGTTGGGAAAGGAGTAAGACAGGATTGTAGCCTCTCTCCGATGTTATTCAATCTGTATATTGAGCAAGCAGTAAAGGAAACAAAAGAAAAATTCGGAGTAGGTATTAAAATTCATGGAGAAGAAGTAAAAACTTTGAGGTTCGCCGATGACATTGTAATTCTGTCAGAGACAGCAAAGGACTTGGAAGAGCAGTTGAACGGAATGGACTGTGTCTTGAAAGGAGGATATAAGATGAACATCAACAAAAGCAAAACGAGGATAATGGAATGTAGTCAAATTAAGTCGGGTGATGCTGAGGGAATTAGATTAGGAAATGAGACACTTAAAGTAGGAAAGGAGTTTTGCTATTTAGGGAGTAAAATAACCGATGATGGTCGAAGTAGAGAGGATATAAAATGTAGACTGGCAATGGCAAGGAAAGCGTTTCTCAAGAAGAGGAATTTGTTAACATCGAGTATAGATTTAAGTGTCAGGAAGTCGTTTCTGAAAGTATTTGTATGGAGTGTAGCCATGTATGGAAGTGAAACATGGACGATAACTAGTTTGGACAAGAAGAGAATAGAAGCTTTCGAAATGTGGTGCTACAGAAGAATGCTGAAGATAAGGTGGGTAGATCACGTAACTAATGAGGAGGTATTGAATAGGATTGGGGAGAAGAGAACATTGTGGCAAAACTTGACTAGAAGAAGGGATCGGTTGGTAGGACATGTTTTGAGGCATCAAGGGATCACAAATTTCGCATTGGAGGGCAGTGTGGAGGGTAAAAATCGTAGAGGGAGACCAAGAGATGAATACACTAAGCAGATTCAGAAGGATGTAGGTTGCAGTGGATACTGGGAGATGAAGAAGCTTGCACAGGATAGAGTAGCATGGAGAGCTGCATCAAACCAGTCTCAGGACTGAAGACCACAACAACAACATCCGTCGAAAATTACGAAGTATGGCATACTCATTCGGATGCTGTGTGATTCGAGTATGGGATACATTTCTTCTTTCGAGATATATTCCGGCGCTGGACAACCTTTAGAAAAAACAGTGATGGAACTATTGACATCTTCTTATGGAAAGTGGCATCAGGTCTACATGGATTATTATTATGACAGTGCAGAACCTACAGAGAAGTTACTTGAAAAGAAAATTCGAGTTTGTTGAACGATACGGCAAAATAGAGGATTTCCGGAAAAATTAAAGCGCGCAAAAGCCAATGTGTTTGAAGCTTGTCATCAACGGAAAGTTGACAAGCGGCCGGCGACAAGCCAAGTAATCCGAATTAGCGCTGCCGGCGCCAAGCGAATAAATTTATACGAGACGTGTGGACGGCAAAATGTTAACCAAAGACCTTGTAAAAAATAACTAGACTCACTGATGGCGCTGCAGTCGCGGGATAATTTGAACCTTCGGTTGGACGCCATTATAGTGGTTGTAGTCTGATGTGTTGTGTAGTATTGTTGTTTATGAAGACCCTGATTCAACGTTGTATATTTGTTGGGGCGTACATACAGTATTCGTTACTCGTAATTCTACTGTCTGTACGTTCCAATCAAAAGAAGAACAATGGTAAAGTGTTGTGCAGCGATTAATTGTACAAATAAATTCGAGAAAGGAACGAATATTACATTTCACAGGTATGTGAATATTTTAAGTTGTTTTGTATGTCAGTGCACTTGCTTAATAAATGTTTTTGTAACACGGTATTAGCATAATGTCTATGCATCTATTTGCAGGTTTCCTTCCTCAAAACCACAGCTGTTACAAAACTGGTTACACGCTGTCAGGAGGCAAGATTTCCGACCGACAGAATACCATTTTACATGTTCTGATCATTTTGAAGAAAGTTGGCTGATCGGTAGTGTTTTCATGGTCTAGGTTAGGTTGAAACTTGATAATTTGGTCTTGAGTTGCCAAAGCACTATGCCATATGTAACGCACTTCTCGTCATAAAATCTAAAGCAAGGTAGAATCAGAAAATATCTATTAATATAGGGGGTAAATCTTCGAGTATTTTGATGCATTTTGTGTACATCTATCGTAAATGAACTACGAAAAATGCTAGCGGTCCGGTACATAACTTTTAGCTACGGCAGATTCCATGTAGTACGTAAGATAAATTCACAAACAGTGACTAGTTGCTGTTTTTCATAAATTAAAAAGTATATTGTAGTAACGTATTTAAATGAGGCATTATGTTTGCGACCTAACTGAAGGGAAGACATTTTATAACCAAAAGCGATGTATAAATATTCGAACTCCGCTCGTCAGTTTACCACTCTAATGGCCGCCGGCCAGCTATTCAATTTGTCCGCTCTTCACAGTCGACCACTCGTGCGGTTGTGGGGGCCTGGTGTTAACAGCCATCAATGTTTTTCTTAACCACACTTCAGCTATGTAGTTTTTATTTCAGCATCGTGTACAGTCACAGTCATTCTACTGTCGAGCTCTGATTGTTAATAAGCAGTTTACGAAAACGGCGGAGGCTGCTTCCTGCTCCGCAGTGAAACACGAGTGTGGAACACTGCTAAAAAGTGCCGAGAAATAGATTGTTCCTAATGTTTTTCATAAATTTACAGAAAAAATCGACTGTGAAGTTTTCCAAGTGACTGTATTTGATAGAGTTGAGATGCGGATTCACCTGCAGATACACTTGGGGGACATAACAGAATCGGTAGCGTAGTAGACATAATATGGGGCAGTTTATGGAATCTTTGGTTCAAGTCTCGCTTGGGTCATCGTTTTATTTCATTCAATTTGAAATACCTACATCTCGTAAGTGTAAAATTCATCATCATTTTTTGTGAACAATGCACGTCTTCTTTATTCTAGTTACAGTTGCACGTGAAGTTCCCGTTTTCATTTCAAATTAAATAATTAATTATAGAAATTTTACGAAAGATCGTTAATAAGGGTTGCTTAAATTAAGAAAACGTAACAATTTAATTTTTTAGGACAAAGATGAAAAATTAAATACTCTTTATTTGGATGATGTGCATAATTTTATACCATAGATGTAATCTTATACGAACCAGAGTGATAAGCGTCGTAGCAAAATGAAAAACAATCATTTTCACAACATCGAGCACACCATACAAATGCTGCATTTTTACATTTGCGACAGTACCATTATAATATTAAGCCAACAGAACCGAACTGGAGCCAAGTTAAGGGATTTGTCGCAAGAAACAACAAGACGCACTGGGACAAAAGCAGTTTTTTCACATGTCACCGACAAACGATGGAGGATTATAGAATGACACGTCATAAAAAAAATTGAGGAGAAAATGCGGCGCCTGGGTGGCTTCGTGGATTTTTTTGTGTTTGACTCGTTATCAGCGTAGCAGATGACAGTTCCCAGAACTGAAAATGTATTTCTCGGATTCGCGTAAGGAAGGAGTTAAGAGATTACCAGACGACTGACTGTAATTAATACCTACAGTGGCACCAGTACTCAGCAATACGGTGCAACCCCTGCAGTACGCTATCACATCACATAGCTCACTCAGAAAAATTACCAAGCGTTTAAGTTAGGAATTTTCATCTCTCATGTTTGTTAATAGAGTACTATGTTAGGTGAGAACGAGAGCATTTTATGGTTTCAGTATGGTCATCTAAGAAGTGTGCGGTAGTGCTGAGCTTTGCCGAAAATTATTTCATTCTCATTAAAATTTAAATGACATTCGAAGCTGTACTGTTTCTCTGCTCGTCTCTTTTTACGTCTGTACTGTAATTGACCACATCATCGCAGGTTAGATGCGCCGGTAAAGCTGTTGTCCCGCATTATCACTCAGTCTATGTGCGCGAGACACAGCATAAAACCTATCCTTATGATCGTACTTGACTGTACTGGACACAGTTTGGTTTCTGCTTCACGTGAAACGAAATCCAGTAAGACCCAAGTGTACGCGGAAGAATACATGGTGTAATGTTTACATCAGGTTTATTCTTATGATGAATACATTGTAGAAGTTAATATTCAAGATGAGTCGAAAAGGACGGCAGACCCCACCATTTTGGTTCTGTATGACGCGGCAGACACCACCGGTAATCAGTCTCTTCCCACACTCGCAGAAATCGGGCGTAACTTGTGCAACGGCAGCGTAGATTCGATTTTTCAGGTCGGCTAAATTGTTTGATAGAGGACGAACATACACCCGGTCTTTAATGAAACCCCAGAGAAGGAAATCCAGTAGTGTTAAGTATGGGTAGCGAGGTGGCCATGCGATTGGCCCTGGCCATCTCGCAGTGAACCCGTCTCAACAAAATTCTTATGACGAAAAGTAAAGTGTAGGCCTGCTTGGAGATTTATTATCGTATTTGGTGCGAAAATTATGCCGACCAATTGCAGAGTTCGTTTCATGAAGCCGAAACACTCAGCGAGCACCCTTTATGCCAGTGAAAGTAGCCATTGTAACTGTGCACTACGCTGGCGCTCCTGGTGGCGGAATGGGGTACTGATGCACTACGTGCATCAAAAATGAGGTTGTTTGCTGCAAAATGACACATCTACCAGTTCTGTAAGTTATCTCAATAAATTTCCATATCATTCCAGAATTGTAAAATCCTTTTTGTCTCAACCTGTACACTCTATGTTCTGGTTGGGTCTGGTAGGCTAGTGGTAAAATGTTCAGCCAAGTGGCTGTTATGAAGTGGAAGTTATGTTCGTGGTACCGACCTTCTTGTGTGTTGCACTCTTTGAATTGCATTGTAAATGTATTGCTCGTACTCTGCTTAATGTTTGCTCTCATCCGTTACATTAGATGGGTAAATGATTCTATATTTGTTTTTGTTTCGTGAAACTGGCGTTGGTTTCCTCGAATGGTATTCTCTGGACTCATGTTAATTTATTACAACTTACGAATTCCTGTGTGAACTGCTCAATTTATATGCGCTGTAAGTACAATGCTCCTGTTCTACGTTATTTTTTTTCCTATCCTTTTTCGTACTCTCGCATCTTATTTAGGCCGCCGAAATTTTCATTGAAGTCTGCTAAAATGTACTGTTTGTAGTTCCTCTTAATAACGCGTGAAGACCTTTGCGTAACTACTGTCGAATTTTAAGCACTTGCAAGGAAGAACGCTCTAGTCATCAAGTCACAAAGCATAGAACCTACTCATCGACGTCTACATTCATACTCTGCAAGCCACTGTGAAATGCATGGTACTCAGTGACAAGAAGCAACACTATTCAAAGCAAAGCATACTCATTCGGTGATGACAAGATGTAATAAAGTTGACTACTTGTATTGCCAAAACCTGCTGACATGGAGTTGTCCATTAAATACTTGAAAGTGCGGAAAACGAAGGAAATAAAAAATAGAGTAAAAGCAATATAGTTACAACTCATTTAAATCGAGAAGCTTACCTAAAGATTCATAAGCAGTAACAAATGCAGCTAAGTCCACAGAACAGCATGCAACGAAGGCAGCTTCTGTTTTATATGAAACAAAAACAAATATGGAATCTTTTACCACACCCAATATTTTAGATGCGAACAGAACGCAATTATAATGCGAGTAATGTATTTACAATGCTATTCAAAGAGTGCAATACACCCGAGAATTCGTAACAAGCAGCACAATGTGACGAAACCAACTTTCGTTAACTGCGAAACAAGACAGACGTGGAAGGCTGAAAATCGGGCAGTAAGAAAGCTAGATGATGGACTGATAAACTTGCAGCGTTCCAGGTGGTCTGGCAGTGACTAGGTGGTCAGGACTGCACGTTAAACTGTAGATCCTCTTTCCCAAGTAGGATCATTGGCGTAAGTTAGAAACACGCAAGTCACCGGAATGGTGTCGAAATGAAAGATTTGCACTCAGCCACACAAAATAATTATTATTTGCCAAACCAATCATACCCAGTTACGAAAAAAAGTAAAACTGCAACTTCTACAATGTTAAACAACGCTGTTACATTGTTAATTGTATTAAAGAATAAAGCTTGTAATAATAATTTAGCCACGTGTGACTACAGTAGCTCTTCACCAAACATAAATTTATAGATTACACAGTTTGCAGCCAAGTAAAACTTTGTTAAACTATTTTATCTGAGGGACAGACGGGCTATGGGACTACAGATAGGGGAAGACATAATGGAAACACTTTCATGGGCTGCACATTGTTTTATAAGGTGAAATGCTATTGTCGTAGGATATACATTATTTTATAAGATGAAATGCTATTGTTTTTTTCCGATCTTTGAAATCACTTACCCAGCCAGTCTTAACCTCCTCACTCCTGAGCTTAGATTTTATGCATGAAAAGTTTATACTGGCGATCAGTGTATTGTTCTGTCCGCCCCCGGTAGCTGAGTGGTCAGTGCGACAGAATGTCAATTCTAAGGGCCCCGACCTCTGTGGCCGAGAGGTTCTAGGCGCTTCAATCTGGAACCGCGCTGCTGCTACGGTCGCAGGTTCTAATCCTGCCTCGGGCATGGATGTGTGTAATGTCCTTAGTTTAGTCTAGGGGACTGATGACCTCAGATGTTAAGTCCCATAGTGCTTAGAACTATTTGAACCTAAGGGCCCGGGTTCGATTCCCGGCTGGGTCGGAGATTTTCTCCGCTCAGGGACTGGGTGTTGTGTTGTCCTAATCATCATCATTTGATCCCCATCGACGTGCAAACCGCCGAAGTGGCATCAAATCGAAAGACTTGCACTCGGCGAACGGTCTACCCCATGGAAGGCCCTGGTCACACGACATTTACATTTTTTTAGTGCATTGTTCTTGGACAAAATAAGATTGAAGTACTAAATTTTTAAAATTGGTGTGAGTCACGAAAATTGGAATGTGAAAGTATCGGTCGTTGCCAAACGTCAACTCAGAGGGGCATTGAAAAAATATATATTGCCGAATTGTTGTAATGAAGTAAAAAAGTCACTGATTCAGTACTGCTAGGACATAATACAGTATTTCCTAATCGCACTCTACTCCAAAATTACTACAAAAGAAATTACCTTTATTTCTCGAAGAGCTGCTCACAATGCTATAAACAGCTTTTTTTAAGCAGATGCTGCCACCTACAGGGAACATGCAAAAATGGAAACAGGTTATACACAGATATCACAAGGTGTAAAGTGCATGCTACAATCCTGAGTTAGGAAAAAAAAATTGGTGTAGCATGTATGCCACACAAGGACTGAGGAACTAACAATTTAAAATGGGTACCATACGACGGTGCAACTTACATTTATCATGTATTAAGTCCGTTGCCAGAGGTGAAAGAAACGAACAGGAACAACAAAAAATATTAGTGCACACTGAGGACTGGACTGTGAATAGTTGAACTAGTAGTCTGCTTCCTACCCACATAGCAATCATGCTACGCGTTCTTTAACAATGACCGATGGAAGATGAACTGGAAGCGCTTGAAACGTAGTGCTAAGGATTGTGTACAGTATTAAGTTACAGAAATGTAGATGCTCTAAGACTTGCATGCAAAGAAACACGTCAGTGTAATGCACTTTCAAAATGACACAGATTACTAGAGCATCTGTTAGTTCAGCCAGGAATGGAGATGTATATCATCTACTCGTATCTGAAAATTCGCTGTCCCAGGAGTAGCTAACGTTGCCCTGGGAGGATGTTATATTGGCACATAGTTTGACGCATAACTAACCGGAGGATAGTGCCATCCAGTTCTCGGCGAGCCGTTGCAGTAGGAGATTCGTGTAACGTTTAGCTGCGCATGTATCACGATGAATTATCCCAACTGGCAGGTGGTAGGAAAGAATTGTGGATATTTAGGGGGACTGTCTGTTCTGTATTCTCCCGATGACCAAGGGAAATTTGAAAGCTTTGCGGGGAAACGGGGTCCTAGAGTACTTAAATTTGTGTCTGGGGTAATGTCCATTGTCCCAGACAAGAATAAAATACCTGTGCGCGCACGCAACGTTGGTATTTACGTTCAACCGATAATTACTATAAATGGTAAACATACGCATCTGCGAGAGACTGTTAGGTTGGTGCGGCTGGTCCCGGCGGAGGTTCTAGTCCTCCTTCGGGCATGGGTGTGTGTGTGTCTGTCCTTAGGATAATAATTTAGGTTTAGTAGTGTGTAAGCTTAGGGACTGATGACCTTAGCAGTTAAGTCCCATAAGATTTCACACACATTTGAACATTTTTTGTTAAGTTGGCTGTTCAGTGTTCTAGTATTTTGAATAGTCACATTCGTTTTTTAAACCTGTTATTATCCAGCGCTTCCAGAATGACTAATTAGAAAAGTACTTGTTTTAAAATTTTCCACAGCTGAAGGTTATACTTGTTGATGATTAGTGCGAGAAATATACACCGTCACTGCTTACATGGGAACTGTACGAACTTCCCCTCACCAGTTTGATTCCTACTGATAGGGTGTGTTAGGCACGACCAGGACATCAACATAGGTAGACAAGAAGACGTAACTTTCAACCGTTCTCTAGAAAACAGAGTTCGAAAATTATAGGCGTGTATTTAGAGTCCGCGAGTAAGCGCTTAATTTCGTAAGTGCGAGGTTTCTGGATCGAATCTAGCTGTTAGTAATTTTTTCATATCCAATTAATTGTAAAACAAATTTATTGTGACTGTCCAAGTTATCAGTATTTAATGATTTGGTCATTATTTTCATAATATTTGTCCTGAAAGAGGAGAGATTTTGTTTTCGTAACGAGATTGGAAATAAAGAAAAGGGCACTCGAGAAGTTTCAATCAAATCAGTGTAACCATTTTATTTGTATTATTTTATACATATTTGTGATCAGTATAATACGTAATCTATGGAGCACTGCACGAATCAGGATGATACTCGTTGTAGAAACATGGAAAACAATTATCGCGAGATATAGTACATGTAAAGAAAGCGAATTTTTGCATGTGGACGGTTTTTTCAATCAGCCCTTTGTAAAACATTAGTGTTTTGCGTCACTAAAATGTTCTTGGTCATCACACAGCTGGGTTGGGTGGTTGATTCGGAAGAGGGCATCAAACAGCGAGGTCATCAGTAGCATCTGATCAGGGAAGGTTGGGGAAGGAAATCGGCCGTGCCCTTTCAAAGGGATCACATAGATTCGTGGCACACCACGCATATCGAAGCATATCACCGAATAATGGTGCACATAACTGATGGTGTACGATTGACTGAATTTTTCTGCAGTATTCTCTAGAATCTATGAGTCTATTCTGTTTCATGATGTAGGCCCATGTTGTAGTCGTTTTATGGGATTCTTCATCTGCCTATAAATATAAAAGTTGCAACGGTGCATCAGCGGGGTATATTTTGGATGAATTCCTTAGATACTGCTCGTTGGCGTAATACTATTGTAATGGAAAAAAGGATTGACAGCAAAATTCGATCAAGAGAACTCGCACTTTCGAATCTAGGCGCTTACCCGCTCGGCTGCGGACTCCTTGAATACTAGCGACCATACAGAATACACTGTGCGACAAATAACCCGATGAACCACGAAGGAATTATCCGAATTGGACGGAAATCGGTAGATGTGATGAATCTGTATAAACAAACAAATGATTACAATTTCAGAAAAGCTGTATCTTGTATTCAAAAGAAAGAGTTTCACAAATTGAGCAGGTCAATAACGTGTTGGTCGACCTGTGGCCCTTATACAAGCAGTTATTCGGCTTGGAATTGATCGATAATATTGTTGGAAGCCCTCCTGAGGGATGTTATGCCAAATTGTGTCCATTTAGCGCGTTAGGTGGTGAAAATCTCGAGATGTTGGCGGGCCCTGCCCATAATACTCCAAACTTTCTCAATTGGAGAGACATCCAGACGTGCCAACTCTCCTGATTTAAGCGGAGACTCCCGATTCTTTCTTCTTCCTCCAGATCTCCCGACAATGAAGACCGATCTCCCGATTTTCAGAGCGGTTTCAATACTTTCCTTACTATTTGAAAATCCTGCGCCTTCGATATATTGGTGGGTGACAAGGAATGCCTGCTATTTGTCTATGTTAACTTGGGAGATTGGTGCGGTGGCTGTCGGGAGCGGCAGTAGGCGTACCTCGTGCTTCGTATGTACAAGGAAGTAAGGAACTTATCGTTGGCAGCGTTCGGAGACAAATGAATATCTTTCAACTAGTGCCAATTTCCTCCGCTTCTGGTAGCACCAGCGCAATCGTAAAGTTATCGTGGACAAGGAGTAGTCGATAGTTGTTCCAAGCGAAGTGATTAGCATTGTTGTGTCTAAAAGGCAGTGTTGCCAAGTTAGGGGATTTCCCCCTAAATTTAGGGGGCATTAAGCTGCCTAGGGGGAAGTTAGAGAGATAAATGATTCAGGGGGAAAAATATTTAGGGTTACTACCGTCCCCTCCCCACCCCTCCGCACGACAATTTCATTCTTGACTCCCTTTAACGCCCCACTAACCCGCTTGCTTTCCCGACGGTGTGATAAATTATTTAGGGGCATTTGAAGTGCAATATAGGGGGAAACGATGAGCGAAGGTTGGCGTCACTGCTACAAGACCATTGTCTAGAACGTAGGATCATTGTGTACTCAGTTCTGTTGCGCGATTTGTGTACTCAGAAGTAGTTGTTGGCTGCGTGTCTTGGAGGTGTTGATTATTTTTTTGAAGAAGGCTAAGTGTGGTTCATGGTGTGGGTTCCTGTAGTCATGTCCTAGTTCATGAACCACGGGCAACGTATGAGTGGCCAAGTAAGTGGTCCCGACAGTCGGAATACCAGTTACTTTGGAATAAGGCTGGGCATCTCGGACATATTCTGAGTCGTGGTCACCTTTGTGCTCATACGGCAAAGACTACCAAATCCACCGGTTAGTCCCTCAGCCGTTAGGGGTAAAACCCAATGGGACTCGGGGCAAGTAAGGCTAGCAACCTGCTTCCCTGGTACTTTAAATATGATGCTGGCAACAATCAGAGCAAAATGCCTCGGACCTTTGGAGGTGACGGAGTCCCACCTCTAACTGACAAACCAGGGACTCCTAAGATACGACTTGGCAAACAAATGGTAATGAGATGGGGAGCTATTAATATCAATGGGGGCTACTCTGGGAAGGAGGTAGAGCTGGCAGAGGCTGCAAGTAAGATGGGGCTGGACGTTTTAGCTGTTAGTGACATTCGGGTAAGGGGTGAGAAAGAAGAGGAAGTGGGAGAATACAAGGTCTACCTGTCAGGAGTCAAAGCAGGAATAGCACAATGGGGTGTAGGGCTTTACATCAGGAAAGAAATGGAACCCAGCGTAGTTGCAATAAGGTATGTAAACGAACGACTGATGTGGATAGATTTGACAGTGTCTAGCAAGAAAATTAGGATTGTGTCAGTATATTCGCATTGTGAAGGGACAGATCAAGATAAGATGGATAGTTTTTATGAGGCACTCAGTGATGTAGTTGTTAGAGTAAAGGACAAGGACAGTGTTCTGCTCATGGGTGATTTTAATGCCAGGATTGGAAATCGAACTGAAGGGTATGAAAAGGTTATGGGTAAATTTGGAGAGGATATGGAGGCCAACAGGAACGGGAAACAACTCTTGGATTTCTGTGCCAGTATGGGCTTAGTAATCACAAACTCCTTTTTTAAACATAAGAACATTGACCGGTATACATGGGAAGGCAGGGGAACCAGATCTGTCATTGACTATATAATAACACATCAGGAATTCAGGAAGGCTGTGAGGGACACACGTGTATTCAGGGGATTCTTTGATGACACTGATCATTATTTAATCTGCAGTGAAATTGGGATTGTGAGGCCGAAAGTGCAGGAGGTCAGGTCCATATGTAGGAGGATAAGAGTGGAGAAACTTCAGGATAAGGAAATCAGGCACAAGTACATAACAGCGATCTCAGAAAGGTACCAGTTAGTTGAATGTAGTCAATTACAGTCATTGGAAAAGGAATGGACAAGGTACAGGGACACAGTACTAGAAGTGGCTAAAGAATGTCTTGGAACAATAGTGTGTAAAAGTAGGATAAAGCAAACAGCTTGGTGGAATGATACAGTCAAGGCAGCCTGTAAAAGGAAAAAGAAGGCGTATCAAAAATGGCTACATACCAAAACCCAGGTAGACAGAGAAAGTTATGTTGAAGAAAGAAACAAAGCCAAACAGATAATTGCAGCATCCAAGAAGAAATCGTGGGAAGACTTTGGAAACAGGTTGGAGACTATGGGTCAAGCTGCTGGAAAACCTTTCTGGAGTGTAATTAGCAGTCTTCGAAAGGGAGGTAAGAAGGAAATGACAAGTATTTTGGACAGGTCAGAAAAACTGCTGGTGAATCCTGTGGATGCCTTGGGCAGATGGAGGGAATATTTTGAAGAGTTGCTCAATGTAGGTGAAAATGCGATCAGTAATGTTTCAGATTTCGAGGTAGAATGGGATAGGAATGATGATGGAAATAGGATCACATTTGAGGAAGTGGAAAAAATGGTCAATAGATTGCAGTGCAATAAAGCGGCTGGGGTGGATGAAATTAAGTCGGAACTCATCAAATACAGTGGAATGTCAGGTCTTAAATGGCTACACAGGATAATTGAAATGGCCTGGGAGTTGGGACAGGTTCCATCAGACTGGACAAAAGCAGTAATCACACCAATCTTTAAACATGGAAACAGAAAAGATTGTAACAACTACAGGGGTATCTCTTTAATCAGCGTTGTGGGTAAAATCTTCTCAGGTATTGTTGAAAGGAAAGTGCGAGTATTAGTTGAGGACCAATTGGATGAAAATCAGTGTGGGTTTAGGCCTCTTAGAGGTTGTGAGGACCAGATCTTTAGCTTACGGCAAATAATGGAGAAGTGTTATGAGTGGAACAGGGAATTGTATCTATGCTTTATAGATCTAGAAAAGGCATATGACCGGGTTCCTAGGAGGAAGTTATTGTCTGTTCTACAGGATTATGGAATAGGAGGCAAACTTTTGCAAGCAATTAAAGGTCTTTACATGGATAGTCAGGCAGCAGTTAGAGTTGACGGTAAATTGAGTTCATGGTTCAGAGTAGTTTCAGGGGTAAGACAAGGCTGCAACCTGTCTCCACTGTTGTTCATATTATTTATGGATCATATGTTGAAAACAATAGACTGGCTGGGTGAGATTAAGATATGTGAACACAAAATAAGCAGTCTTGCATATGCGGATGACTTAGTTGTGATGGCAGATTCGATTGAAAGTTTGCGAAGTAATATTTCAGAGCTAGATCAGAAATGTAAGGACTATGGTATGAAGATTGGCATCTCCAAAACGAAAGTAATGTCAGTGGGAAAGAAATATAAACGGATTGAGTGCCAAATAGGAGGAACAAAGTTAGAACAGGTGGACGGTTTCAAGTACTTAGGATGCATATTCTCACAGGATGGCAATATAGTGAAAGAACTGGAAGCGAGGTGTAGCAAAGATAATGCAGTGAGCGCTCAGCTACGATCTACTCTCTTCTGCAAGAAGGAAGTCAGTACCAAGACTAAGTTATCTGTGCACCGTTCAATCTTTCGACCAACTTTGTTGTATGGGAGCGAAAGCTGGGTGGATTCAGGTTACCTTATCAACAAGGTTGAGGTTACGGATATGAAAGTAGCTAGGATGACTGCAGGTACTAGTAGATGGGAACAATGGCAGGAGGGTGTCCACGATGAGGAAATCAAAGAAAAACTGGGAATGAACTCTATAGATGTAGCAGTCAGGGCGAACAGGCTTAGATGGTGGGGTCATGTTACACGCATGGGAGAAGCAAGGTTACCCAAGAGACTCATGGATTCAGCAGTAGAGGGTAGGAGGAGTCGGGGCAGACCGAGGAGGAGGTAGCAGGATTCGGTTAAGAATGATTTTGAAGTAATAGCTTTAACATCAGAAGAGGCACCAATGTTAGCACTGAATAGGGGATCATGGAGGAACTGTATAAGGGGGGCTATGCTCCAGACTGAACGCTGAAAGGCATAATCAGTCTTAAATGATGATGATGATGATGATGATGATGATGATGATGATGATGATGATGAAAAGGCTAAGTCAGCAACTGGTGTGCAGAATAACTAACTACCGTAATCAGACAAATTCAGACTGATGAAGTATTCAGATTATTTACTAAGCCCTAACATGAACATCCTGTATAAAATTGATTTAAATTTGGGAAAGATGTCTTACGGATATAAGATGCCATGCAAATATGGGTTGCATTATGAAATGGAAACATGTGATCATTTAACAGTGATTTATTCATGCAAAAACTGTGCTAATGTCAAAACAGAAATCTAATATACGTTAATTTGTTTCCTCGGATCGTAATTTCAAACTGTAGTTCTCTCGAGAGTGCTTCATTTGAATGTGTGTGAATCCAAAGAAACCTGCAGAGCTCATCATTTATATTGTTCAGCATGTTGAATGATAAATTATACAGTCCGAAGGCTCAGATATGTCCATTATTTAGTATTTACATGTAAATAATAAAGCAAATGTAATTGAATTGTTACAGTTATTGAATTATCGCAACTTTAATCGTCAGGGATGTGTTGTAATTCACAATAGTACACCGCTAAAATTCCCCAGAATTTTCACTTTTGAAAGTTGGCATGTCTGAACATCTGGCGGCGACCTTGCTGGCCAAGGTATGGTTTGACAAGCGTGACGACTAGCAGTAGAAACTGTTGCCGTGTGCGGGCGGGCACTGTCTTGCTGAAATGTAAGCGCAGGATGGCTTGTTATGTAGGGGTACAAAACGGAGCGTAGAATATCGTCGACGAACCGCTGTGTTGTAAGGTGTTGCGGATGACAACTGAATGGGTCCTGCTATAAAATGAAGTGGCACCTCAGACCGGCACTCACGGTTGTTTGGCCGTGTAGCGGCCGACAGTCGGGTCGGTATCCTATTGTAACCTCCCCCTCACTTATCGACCTTAATGACAGTGAAAAATGAAACCGCGTGTACCTAATGGAAATTTGGGAAAAGCAATCGTCACCGAAGTTAATCTGTCGGTAAAGAGGGAGGAAAGGGTTACATCTAAATGAAAGGAAAAATGCTAATGAAACTGGTGGAAATTAATTTTGAAAAAGGGGTAAAGCTAATAAAGAAAGTAAATGTGCGGCCGTTACGTTAACAATCAATTAGCGGTAATTAGATATTTGAGATTTGGGGGAAATTACGGTCGCCAGTCCTAAGGACAATTACTATAGTAACTGAAAAAGAAAGATTATTACACATATAATTAGCACTAGAAGCGTGGCAACTGAAGGTTGACACGTGCAGTGTGAAAACTGAAAGTTTGTCAGAAGCAATAAATTTCGCTACATTCTGACTTAATTTAGCAAAAGAATTAATAAAACCGGAAAATCTAAAGTTAATTTAGTGACTGAAGTTAATAGTGAGCTTTCTTTCTGAAGCACATGGAAATTCAGCAAAATGCGGTTAATCTTGGACTACCTCAACAATCATTTCAAAAGCTACTTGAATCTACGCAATTTAGAAATAAGAGATTTAACTTTGAACTTGAATTAAATGATTCTGAACAATTAACAATAGTAAAATTTAGTACGTACCAAGCTGAGCTGCAGTCACAGGTAAGCTAAAATATGGTAACAAAACTCGCACTCTTGATTTGTGCTTGTGTAATCTAAATATCGTAGCCAGCTATGAATACCTTAACTGAACTTTGAAATTCAAGCAGTGAAATGCTATATTATTACTTTAATGCTGGCGTTTGAATTTCAACGACACTCGGGTTCATTTCGGAAAAGGAAGGGATCCTGCTTGGCAATGCAATTGGGACAATGAGCAACAAAGGTTCATGCTAAGTTGCTGTAATTATAGTTACGAAAATGGTACAGTTTGAAAAGCTGAGGTCTGCCATACAGTTCTAAAACTTTACGTGCTCCCAGTCTTCCTTGTGGGTTGATTGAAGGTTTGAAGCCGTCGATCGAGGAGGTGGCGACAGTCACTCATTGTCGGCCGTCGCTGTTGCAGAAGCTGGGTGTTGGCGCGCCTTCTTCTCGACACGGTCACCAGACGAAACGGGCTCTTGATGTGCGCTAGCTAATGTTTCCCGTCCGCGACACCATGTCAGAAACTATCATCGCAAGTCGAGCGCAATTACATGCTGCCAAACCCCGAAAGCGCGGCAACTCGCGGGAGCTTCACACAACACACCTGCTCCACTCGCTACTCCCGCCAGACTCCCCCTGCTCAGCCCGCGCTCCACGCGGCAGAGTTTAACACCAAAGATCCTACACACTTTGATTCTTCACACGACCTATCGATGTAATCGTTCGATAGCAGTTTTTCCTAGGCAAGACCCAGCGTAAAATTACAAATAATATTTACGAAACAAACCAATTATACATCGACATAAATGCATAAATATATATATACAAATAGTAAAACAATTACAATATACGAAGACACAGAAATGTTATATATTCAGGTAACAAAATAAGGAAAACAAATTTATAGTACAATAGATGGAAATAGGAGGATATGCATTTCCGGCGTTACACTATCGCTGTCTGGCGCATCTTCAGATACGTCTTTGCTGGTCTTCGAGGCTCAGTTCGAAGCGGGACTCATCACTGAAGACAGTTCCACGCCAGTGGCTGGATTCCAGGCCGCAGACACGTCCGGAGACGCCCCGGACACTGGTGGGATAACAAGCTGACTGTCGCCGGCGATATGGCCCTACAACTACAAGTGATGGTCTGGGGTGTCATTTCTTTTCATAGCAGGATCCCTTTGGTTGTTATCTGCGGTACCCTTACAGCATAGCGGTACGTCGACGATATTCTATGCCCCATTCTGGCCTTGATGGCCAGCCATCCTGGGCTTACATTTCACCGACATAATGCCTGCTAGAACCCAGCGTGCTTGTCCCCGTGCTTGCCAAACTGAACTTTGGCCAGCAAAGTCGATGGATCTCTCCCCAATTGAGAATGTGTAGAGCATTATGGCCCGCCAACCAGCTCGGGATATTAACGATATAACGTCCAAGTGGACAGAATTTGGCAATGAATCTCTCTGGAAGACATCCATTAACTGTGTCACTCAATGCCAAGACGAATAACTGCTTGCATAAGGACTAGAGATGGACCAATGATTTACTGTCGTGCCCATTTGTGAAGCTCTTTCTCTTGAATACATCATCCAGTTTTTATGAAATTACAATCATTTGTTTGTCTATACATACGTATCACATCTATCAATTTTCGTCCCATTCGGACAATTCCTTCGCGGGGCGTCTTCCTCTCTTTTCTTTTTTTTAAAAAAATAGTTTATATAAGCACGCCTAAAATTTTCAAACTCGAGTTTCTCGAAAACGGATGAGAGATGTGCCTTATTGTTTCATATGTTGAGGACGTAGCCGTGCCCTCACTCACTGCCAATATGAATCAAATCGTTAAGAGGAAGTTCAGAATGGTGAAATGGCTCTGAGCACTATGGGACTTAATATCTGAGGTCATCAGTCCCCTAGACTTAGAACTGCTTATACCTAAGGACATCACACACATCCATGCCCCAGGCAGGATTCGAACCTGCGACCGTAACAGCAGCGCGATTCCGGACTGAAGCGCCTAGAACCGCTCGGCCACAGCAGTCGGCAGAGGAAGTTCATACGGTTCCCTTGTTAGCAGAGCAGAGGACTGAAGTCCGTAGCAGTTATGAATATGTTTCCCCGGTGATCTCAGGAGATGCCAGCCAGTTGCACCGTATTTGCCGGGAGTGGCCTACGTGATAATTTCTCCCCACATTGGGGGCAAACGCTTCTCGCAGTGGAGTCATTCGACAGTGCTGGACTCCCATTCGTTTTCGGTGTCGGAAACAGTCCACCGTGGCAGCTGTATAGTGCCAACTATACATGCGAACGGAAGGACAACACAACATTTAGTTTCCGAGCAGAGAAAATCTCCTACCCAGGCCGGGAATCGAACCCGGTTCCCTTCGCGTGGCAATCGACCGTGCTGACCGCGCAGCTACCGAGACGGAATTTACTCGAACTTTAAATCAGGCTTTGGTTGTCACTCTGGATACTTAAAAGTGTCGATAGTAGTGCGATTTCCAGAAGCCCACACTGCTCGTTGTTTATAACAGGCGGCTGATCGACATGGGCGGCGGAGCGTGGCGTGACGGCTGACTTCCGCGTGTGGCGTCCGCCCCCCCTATTGTGGCGCTCATCTGCATAGCGCGCGTCGCCCGCCGCGGGGAAGCAGGTAGCATCTGAGAACAGCTCGCTGGCTGCGCTTGCGTGCATGCTGATCGCGTCGCCGGCGATCTGCGCCGCTCCGCTTAGGCAACCCGCGCAGCGCCCCTAATGGCCGCCCGACATGCGTATCCCGCCGGAAATGTAAGCTAGCTTTCTTGCGTCACCAGCTGCGCTTCCTGCGTTTGTAATCTCTTGCGCTACTCTGCTCCTCTAGCATATGTCGCCCACCGCTCCACGTGCGATGAGTCGGAGGGAGCTGCCTCTAGACCTACATTCTGGAGGCATGGGGTTCAAATCCCTGTCCGCACATCTACTTTTCCGCAGTCGTCGTACATCACTTGAGACGTATGCTGGGATTGTTCCTTTGATACGCCCACGTCCAACTCATTAGTTGCTGCTTCAGCGCTAATTACCTCTTTATGACTAGAAGTCAAATCAGACATTTTTTACATTCAGCTACCACGCGACTTCATGATGCTTGGCTTTATATATTAACATGCATTAACACACATATTTTCGTTCTTATATTGTTAAGGCAGCACACAAGGCACGCTATATTCTAAGGAAATGTAATTCTACATCTCTGTCTACATCTACACTGATCAGCCAGAACATTATGGCCATCTACGTCATAGCTGATTTGTCCATCTTTGGCACGGATATCAGCGGCGAAGCGTCATGGCATGGAAGCAGTGAGTCCTTGGTAGGACGCTGGAGAGAGTTGGCACCACGTCTGCACGCACAAGTCACCTAATTCCCGTAAATTCTGGGGAGGTGGGCGATGAACATCCCAGATATGTTAGATCGGGTTCAGATCTGGCGAATTGGGGGGCCAGCACATCAATTGGAACTCGCCACTCTCTTCCTCGAATCATTCCATCACACGCCTGGCCTTGTCACATTGGGCATTATCTTGTTGAAAAATGCCACTGTCGTCGGGAAACATGATCGTCATAAAGGGGTTTTACCTGGTCTGCAACCAGTGTACGTTACTCCTTGGCCGTCGTGGTGCCTTTCACGAGCTCCACTGAACCCATGAATGCCCTCGTGAATGTTACCCAGAGCATAATCGAGCCGCTGCCAGATTGTCTCCATCGCGCAGCACAGGTGCCAAGGAGCTGTTCCCTGGAAGACAACCGGTTTGCGCCCGCTCATTGGCATGATGAAGAAGATATCGGGATTCATCAGACCTTGCTACGCTCTGCCACTGCAACAACGTCCAGTTCCGATCGTCACCTGCCCATTTCAATTGTAACTTGGTGACATTGGAACACGCATGGGTCGTCGGCTGCGGAGACCCATCGTTGGGAATGTTCGGTGCACTGTGTGTTCAGACAAACGTGTACTGTGCCCAGCACTAAAGTCTGATGTTAGTTCCGTCACAGTTCAAAAAATGGTTCAAATGGCCCTGAGCACTATGGGACTTAACTTCAAAATGGCTCTGAGCACTATGGGACTTAACATCTATGGTCATCAGTCCCCTAGAACTTAGAACTACTTAAACCTAACTAACCTAAGGACAGCACACAACACCCAGCCATCACGAGGCAAAGAAAATCCCTGACCCGCCGGGAATCGAACCCGGGAACCCGGGCGTGGGAAGCGAGAACGCTACCGCACGACCACGAGATGCGGGCTATGGGACTTAACTACTGAGGTCATCAGTCCCCTAGAACTTAGAACTACTTAAACCTAACTAACCTAAGGACATCACACACATCCATGCCCGAGGCAGGATTCGAACTTGCGACAGTAGCGGTCTCGCGGTTCCTGACTGTAGCGCCTAGAACCGCACAGCCACTCCGACCGGCCGTCACAGTTCGCCGCCTGATTCATTTTACCAGTCTGTCCAGGCTACGACGTCCGACATCTGAACTGAGGGGTGGCCACCATCCCCACGACATCTGGACGAGGTTTTGCTATTGTTTCGCCACGTGTTGAAGACACTCACCGCAGCACTCCTCGAACACACGGCCGGCCGTGCAGTTTTCGAAATGCTCGTGTGGACGTGCGGGCCATCACAATCTGCCCTCGGTCAAATTCAGATTGCGCGCCTTCCCCATTCTACGCACGGACAGCATGCTCACTGACTATATGCACTGTGCGTGTGTCGGACTAGCAGTCATTCCTCGCCAGGTGATGCTACTAACGCCTGGACGGAGTTATATCGATAGTAGACCAGTGATCATATGTTCTGGCTGATCAGTGTATACCCTGCGAATCACTGTGAACTGCATGGTAGAGGATACGTTCCACTGTACCAGTTAACAGGGCTGTTTCCCTGATATGGAATGCGGGTTGAATGATTGTTTAAATGCCACTGTGAATACTGTAGTTAATTTAATCTTGTCCTGCGATTCGTATGGGTTGCAATGTAATCCTTGACTCATCATTTAAGCCTGTTCTTGAAACTTTGTTAGTAGACTTTCTCGAGGTAGTTTCCTTTTATCTTGGAGAGTCTACCAGTCAATTCTTTCAGTGCAGTTTGGTACGGGTCACACACAATCGAGCAATATTCTAGGACGTGTCTCACCTGTGATTTGTAAGCAATCTCCTCTGTAGACTGATTGCATTTCCCAGGTACCGTATCAACAAAACAGAAGTCCGCTACCTGCATTACCCACGACCAAGCCCATGTGATCGTTTCACTTCATGCCCCTACTATGTGTTGCAAATATTTGTATGATTTCACAGACTCCAGTTGCGCCTCACTAATATTAGCCCCATAAGATAATGGTTTTTTTCGTTTTGTGAAATGCACAGATTTACATTTTTGAACTTTTAAAGCAAGCCGCCGATCATCGAACCACTTCTTTAATGTTATGAAGGTCTGACTGAATATTTGTGCAGTTTCGTTCTGACTGTATTTCATTGTAGATAACTTCATCATCTGCAAAAAGTCTGAGGTTACATCTGCAGGGTCATTGATATACAACATGAACAGCAGGGGACCCAACACATAGGTTTGGCACTGAGTCAAAGCTTTTCGGAAATCAAGAAATACTGCATCTACCTCATTACCTTGATCCATGGCTTTTAGAATGTCGTGTGAGAAGTGCAAGTGGGGTTTCACGTGATCTGTGGTTTCGAAATCCGTGCTGCTTGGCATGGAGGAGGTCGTTCTACTCGAGGTACCTCATTATGTTTGTGCTCAAACCATGTTGCAAGATTCGACGACAAATCGATGTCAAGGATATTGGACGGTAGTTTTGTCGATCACTTCTGCTACCTTTCTTTTAGACAGATGTGACCTGTGCTGTTTTCTAGCTACTGGGCACGGTTCGAGGGAAATTATTGTTAAAGAAGGGCTACCTCAAACCGTAAATTGGGGTTAGAATGTGATAGGAATTCCATCGGGCCCTGTGGCTTCGTTCAGTTTTAACGATTTCAATTATTTCTCAACGCCACTGATACTTATACCTGTTTTACTCATCTTTTCAGTGGTACGAGAATTGAACTGGGGTATTTCTCCTGGATTTTCCATTGTGAAGGAGCAGTTGAATTCATGCACGAAAGAGGAAGCTTACAAAACTGTCTTTTCGGTTGAATCTTGAATATTGCTCGGCGTGTGTAATCCCTTATTAGGTAGGATTAACAGAGTGGATAGTACAGATAGCAAGAAGAGCAGCGCATTTCGCCATGGATTTTTTTATTAAGCGCGAGAGCGCCAGGGAAATATCAAACTCCAGTGACAGATGCTACGAGAGGATACGGTGATCCATCTGCTTAAACATATCACTCGAAAGTGAATATGTTGTCAGTCCGTCTCCAAAGCAAATGCGCTTCGCGGATCCCTTTTCTCTGTCACCACTGATTGCTTGTAATTGTCTCCATTTGTACTGGAGTAGTAGTAGTAGTAGTAGTAGTAGTAGTAGAATGTGTTTTTTTGCCGCCATCAGAGCTCAACAATGAAATTCTGAATATATCCTCCCTCCTGGCGTCTTCAAATGATGTTCTACTCTCTGCACGGAAGTAGCAATCAAGTCACGTATCAGGTTTTCTTGATGTGAGGCTTTAAGGAAGTCACTGGCGACTGTGGTAAGGCTCGCTATGTTTACCAAATGAAAATTCAAATTTTACGCGGTTAGAGTGGCTTTTTAACAGCACTTGTATTAGAAAGATGCATCAGCTAATCACAAAAGTTGTAGTGAACCCATAATTACAAAGTCACGCGTGAAGTAAATGAAATATGGTACACTTACAATCCTGGAACATTGTAGCGTTGCAGAAATAGTGGTCACAAATCGAATTATACATCCTGATCTGTGCTCCTCTTATCATTGCTCGTGGAATCCCTATTTCTTAAGACTATCATGTACAGCGCGCAACTAGACTGTACTGTGCGGTCCCCCGTCTAGAACTCCACCGAGCGGTACGGTCCCTCGTCTAAGGCTGCGTTCATAGCAACACCGACAACGGTCGTCAAACGCCGTTGCCAGAAGTCGCCCGGTAACATCTGCCGACAGGTTGGTCATAGTACGTCCGATACCCTTCATCAGTTGTTTGCGGGGAGAGGTAAGCTTACGTTAGAATCTACTTTATGTATGATGTATGTTAGGTTTTAATCTCCGTGGGTGGGATGTATGCCTGGGATGGATACCACTACGCATCTGTGCTTGAAGACGAGTGCTGCAATGCGGCGTTTGCTATTGAAATGATGCAGAATGCATAAAAATGAGCCGGCCAGAGTGGCCGTGCGGGTCTAGGCGCTACAGTCTGGAGCCGAGCGACCGCTACGGTCGCAGGTTCGAATCCTGCCTCGGGCATGGATGTGTGTGATGTCCTTAGGTTAGTTAGGTTTAATTAGTTCTAAGTTCTAGGAGACTGATGACCTAAGAAGTTAAGTCGCATAGTGCTCCGAGCCATTTGAACCATTTTTGAGCCATTTGCATAAAAATGAGTTACGTCTGTCTCGAAGAGAACGTGGATAGTACTGTACACTTTCTCTTTACTTACTAGAATTGCTATACAAATTTTTCGAATATATGAGGTGAAAGGAGAAACGTTCTGTTTCCTGAAGAGCGAGATAACAAACAGTCCCTTTGCTGAATTTATTTGAAGCCGTGCAGACATACGTCAGTTAACATTCTGAACATTTGAGAGAAACGTTCTGTTTCCTGAAAAGCAAGATAACAAACACTCCACCGGCCAGTGTGACCGAGCGCTACTAGGCGCTTCAGTCTGGAACCGCGCGACCGCTACGGTCGCGGGTTCGAATCCTGCCTAAGGCATGGATGTGTGTGACGGCCTTAAGTTAGTTAGGTTTAAGTAGTTCGAAGTCTAGGGGACTGATGACCTCAGATGTTAAGTTCCATAGTGCTCAGAGCCATTTGAATTTTAAAAAACACTTCCTTTACTGAATTTATTTGGAGCTGTGCAGACATACGTCAATTAACTCCCTGTGAATGTCATTCAGCATACGTATGAAAGACGAACGTAAAGGATAAGATACTCTGAATATCTAAAGCACAGGAAAGTGGAAACACATGGACCATAGTTGCAAACAACTCCATGAAACCGAATCACCACTCCCTGTTGGCATAAAAACGACAGTAAGCAGTAATAATAATAATAATAATAATAATTCTTATTATTATTATTGCATGTGGCTCAATGGCCTGGTACAAGTCCTTCTAGTGGACGCAACTTTGCGTGTCTCAAACCTACACCAGTAATCCAACAAAGGAAAGGGGACCTACAGTTTAATGTGGAATCCGAACCACGTGTCGTTTCTGGCGACTCCTCACATCGTTGAGGGATGAAGGCTAAGCTGAACTGCAGAATGAAAACTCCATGATCCGACCGGGATTCGATCCCGCGACTTCGCGGTTTCCAGGCAAGCACTTTATCGCTAGACGACCAAGCCCGACGTAAGCAGCAATGATAAACAGTAAAGAGCTAATGCCCACCTACCACAACCCCTCTCCCCCCCCCCAAAAAAAGAAAAAAAGTAATGCACTGCAGTAACTTTATACATAAGAAACGCCACCCTTCTCACTTGAACGAAGTTTTTTTGAGATTGTAATTTATGCCTAAAATTTCCGGTAAAGATTTCGCCTGATTGTAGTTTCCAATAAACCTGCAGTTTCAGCTCGTAGAGTCCGAACTGTATTCCGACTATGAGATTTTTCATCCTCTGGATGCCATAACCTCCTTCTTTGACTAAACTAACCTGTTTCTCACAGTCAGTATTTCGTCTCGTGTCGGTCGGTGTGACCGAAGAAAATAAACTGATACGAATTTTGCCGATTGCCATCTAAAGTGTGCGCATCGCCCAATGAGATCGGCTACTTTGTCACGGCGCACGTAGTGGAGTACTGACTTGAAAAGCTCGGCCGATGTCGGTTGGCGGCGGAATCTACGGATATCAGTGCCAATATGACCACAGCCTAACACTGAAATGGGCAGCTCAAATCTCTTCGCTGGGTGTGCTTTTGACGGGAAGCCGATGGCACACTGAGTCGTCTGCATGTCGTTATTGACATGTCATTACAATTAATAACAAGAACGAAATCTGAACTGATTAGAGGATAACCTTTTATTGAAAGGTTTTGTTGTATGATTATCAATGATATTTGAACTATACATTAGGAAAGACTAAGAAACGAAAATGTGAGATTTGACGCGCTGTCTCGAGGGTAATCGCTCCATCTTCTGTCACGACAGCCAGTCAGGTTATACAGCTACGAAGTTGGCGCAAATTCTCGTGTCATTGGTACTACTTGTACCATCTGTTGTGCATCGCACTCCACTTTTTTACGTCATTGCATCTCTCGTAACTAACAAGGGAACCTCCCCATCGCACCGCCCTCCGATTTAGTTATAAGTTGGCACATTGGATAGGCCTTGAAAAACTGAACACAGATCAATCGAGAAAACAGGAAGAAGTTGACTGGAACCATGAAAAAAATAAGCAGAAATACACAAAATGAGTAGTCCACGCCCAAGATAGGCAACATCTAGGGAAGTCTGAGCTAAGGAGCGCCGTGGTCCCGTGGTTAGCGTGAGCAGCTGCGGAACGGTAGGTCCTTGGTTCAAGTCATCACTCGAGTGAAGATATTAATTTTTTATTTTTAGACAATTATTATCTGTCCGTCCGTTATGTTTTCATCACTTTCTTGGGAGTGATTATCATATCCACAAGAAAACCTAAATCGGGCAAGGTAGAAGAATCTTTTTACCCATTCGCCAAGTGTACAAGTTAGGTTGGTCGACAACATATTCCTGTCATGTGACGCACATGCCGTCACCAGTGTCGTATAGAATATATCAGACGTGTTTTCCTATGGAGGAATCGGTTGACCTATGACCTTGAAACGTCCCCTTTGAACAATTTATACATATGAAACGTCCCCTTAGAACAATTTATACACGACTGTGCTTAACCTGACACACAATAATTTTAGCGCAACGCAATCTGACTATCAAAAATCCCTGCAAAAGAATGGCCCTGAGTAACATTACACTATACCTTTCACAAATAACTTACCTCACAAAAATCTTCATTACTGGAACTACTGCAATACAGCGAGCGCCACTACTGCCAGCTAAATAAAAGATTCAAACTACAGAAGGCACTAACTACTGATAGGGATAGTTAGCAAATGAAAGATATTAATAGAGAACAAACAATGTATTTACCTTAATATTCATAATTGACATCCAGTATTACAAAACTCCGCCATCTCTCTCCCCACGTCCACCACTGCTGGCGGCTCACCTCCAACTGCCCAGCGCTACGCGCTGTTCGCATCCAGCTATAGCAGTTCATGACAATAATGGCAGACAACAATGCAAACTAGCCACATACTGCACACAGCACAGCCAGTGATTTTCATACAGAGTGCTATGTAACGTTGCCAATAAAAAACATAAACAGCAAACTTACATAAAGAAAGCCTAAACAGCCTACTTACATAGGGCTCACCTCCAACTGCCCAGCGCTACGCGCTGTTCGCATCCAGCTATAGCAGTTCATGACAATAATGGCAGACAACAATGCAAACTAGCCACATACTGCACACAGCACAGCCAGTGATTTTCATACAGAGTGCTATGTAACGTTGCCAATAAAAAACATAAACAGCAAACTTACATAAAGAAAGCCTAAACAGCCTACTTACATAGCCCCCATGCTCCCCACAAAAAATTTTACAAAATGTTTTTGGCCGGTGGCCAATAATGATTTGATAAAATTTTTTATAATTACACTAACAAAGATATCAAATGCACACACTTATTGATACAATGTTGGTCAACAGCTAAAATTTTTTTCACAGTCAATAAAGACAGTCCAGATTGTTCATCATAATAGTAATTACAGTTTTTGTTTTTCACAAAGTCTCATTAGTAAAAGAAATTGCACATAGAAGTAGTGGATTTCCATGCAGTCTTGAAGAAGTAGTGTTGTCCTTCCAACGGAAAGACAGTGCTGACTCTTGAAATGCTGACAGGTAATGGGCCACAATGGAGCAAACCCACAGCAGAGTCATTCGAAGTTCTGACGAATATTGGTAGGTAGGTCATCACTGAGCAGACCCACTGCAGTCCTGGTAGAGAGTATGGTATTGGTGGGCCACCAGAGATGCAGACCCACAGTAGTCCTTGTAGAGATAATTGTATTGGTGGGCCATCAAAGATGCAGACCCACTGTAGTCCTTGTAGAGATGATTGTATTGGTGGGCCATCAAAGATGCAGACCCACTGTAGTCCTTGTAGAGATGGCCAGCAGCCATCTGTTGTGACTGTGCAGGTGCACAATCACCATTGAAGAGTCTTGCGGATAATAGAGCAAGTCCATAACCACCACTTGTGCATTCACAAAGTTTTTGGGAATTGTCCTTAGAACCAGCAATGCTGTTATCCAGTCCCTTGCTGAATTATTAACACACGTGCAAACACTAACAGTCCCTACTTCTCACATATTGTCCATATACAATGACCAACAGAAATGTGTGCAGTGAAATGAATGCTTACAAGTTACTTAATTTGAGTAACTGGTGTCAATTACAATTATATAACATAAGAATACAATTACAAAGATACAAAATACATCATTAAAAACATAACAATACAGATAATATTTGTAGTGCAGGCTTTACAAAACAATAGAAATAAACATATACATCAGTGTTACAGGAATGATGACATGAGTACATACATAAAAGATCAGAATCACTTTTAAAAATTCAACTTCACACATGAGCATTAAAACAACACAGAATAAATAATGTCTAAGCATCTTTACAAAGTAAATAACATATTATTAGAAAAAGTCTACAACAGAGCTCTCATGAGCTAAACACATAAAGACAGGAAAAACACAAATACACAAGGGTACACAAACACATAGTGGGATAACACCAAAAAGAAAGGACAACACACAATTACATATTGGGAAAAAGCAGCAAAGAGGAAAGGACAGGGTTTGTTTTACTGCAGTATTTTGCTTGGAGATCTCCCTTCATTCCATAGATCGTTCGTCTTATTTCAACCTTTGCTTCCACCAAAAAAATCCTATCTAAGCATGCTTTCTGTATTTATATGTTCACGCATTGCTTACCTCATCATTTATTTCCAAGAAAATCCTACCTATACCTCGTTCCTGTATTCTATTCATATTTCTTTCAAAATAATTATTTCTGATTGTACAATACTCATTGGGGCCCAAATCTTTCTTCGCAATGCATTCTTTACCTATTCTCCATAGTCAGTTTCTTATATAGTCTACCCCCTCTTAAGCTAACTTAAATCTACTGAGCTCAGATATATATACCAAAGGACGAGGCAATGCAGCATCACAACAAATCAACACAAACAGAAATGACAAAGAAATGCAAATTGGCAAAGCTAGCAGCATAAATTAGCAAAAGTCAAATTCAATAACACTATGCCTTGCAAACAGCAGCAACTTATACCTAAACATGACATAGCGCAAGCAGAAAAAATATTACAGTAAAAACAACAATGCAGACAAGGGAAATGCATATTCACATCTTAATGTCTATGTAATTAAAGTGGTGCACCATAACAACTTATTGTAAAAAAAATATTACCATGTACCTGAAAAGAAAATTAAGTGTTACTGTTACGAGTTACTTCTTATTGTTCTTTCCTTTCCAAGTGCTCCTTTTTTAAAGAATGTGGATTACAAAATTATCATTTAATAGATCTGTTGACAGAAAGAGTTCACATTAGCAAATGCATCTCATTTTATAAAAGCAATGCTGCAACACAGCTGGAAACCAGACATCAAATGAAATAAGCAATTACACAAACCAAAGCATAAAAATGTCATTCAGTAGTCATGTGACATTTCATTTCATAAGTTAATTGCTCTCAACTCTCGTACAAAGACTCTTGTCATAATCAGGTGTGCAGATGTAAAAATATTTCTTGTCATTTTGTTAGGCATTTCAGTAAATATCATAAATTTTTAAGTAACGAGGGTGTCGCATTAGCGATGAAAGGCACATCCTAATGGTTTATTCTCCAGGTGTTTGATACAGCTGTGTGCCCACGTCGCATTATGTGCAGGTGGTCACTTAACTTTCTTACGGAAATATTTACGACAGCAGTTTCCGCTACAGTGACAGTCTCATATAAAAATATTTCACAGGTCAAGAATTTGCGTTACAAATCTGTAGAGACAAAATCCAATTGACATAACAGAGTCCAAAAAATTTTCGTCGGCATTGTAATACATTCACGCATTTACATACATTTCATAACTCTTAAAGTACGATTCTTGGTTTCCAACAACCTTTTTCACAAACCAGAGTCCCTAACCACTACTCATTATTCCTTACCTTATTCGTCGACACTTCTTCAATATTTCATCATAACAGATACATAGCATACTCAAATAACTCATATAGCATCAGCTTATTGATCATAAACATACCGCAACAGCATAATACACATAGTCATCGTAAAAATAACACCATAACACCTCAGTCAAATCTCAAAAACGTCGTAGCTTTCTGCAATTGTTTCAAAATCTAAAGAAAATTCTCTGCTCATTTCAGTAGTGTCATCTACCTCAAACGTACTTTAAAAATCATGATCTCATACCAAATACATCATTCAAAGCTCTCATAATATCACAATGGTTCCGAAAAAATATGAACAGTGCACAAAGTACAGACAAAGTACAATTTCTTAAGTGTGAAGTAATCCAACTCTGTAACTGCGTAAACATGTGTCACTGACGTAGTAAAAGGATGTTTGTTTCTCTGTTAAATGATCAGATAGGTGTGTAATTTATGTGTTAGAGAAATATGGTACCGATGTGTAAAGTTGTATAAGCAAATACCATATTAGCTAGGGCTCCTTGTGCTTGCCAAACACATGGTACACAAAGTAGGCGTGTACCCCCCTGAGGTTTATTGTAATTGTATCCTCAGGTATTACAGCTTACAGCAATGAAATGAAATGTGTCACGAAAAACTTTCTTTGTAATTCAAAAATCTCTAAAAATAAATGTCTTAAGTACAAAATTAATCACTCAAATACGTGTCCAGTAGCGCTAAATGTGCGTCTTGCTCTAAGATAATCTCTGGGGAGTGTCGTAGTTATTGTCCTCCGAAAGCTAAGTTCTGCAGAAGTCAATGTACTTACCTCATGATACACAAAAGTGAAATGCTTTGCGTATAGATATCATACTTATTACGCTTATTGCCGTGATGAGGAAAGTACTGTGCTGTAATGTATTGTTGTCCTACGGAAAAGGCTGTCTCCTTGTAGCAATAGCACAAAAGTCACCACTAAAACATGTTTTACTTTACAGAAGAATTCAGAAAAACTGTGCAGATATCAAACAGATACACCGCAAAAGCAACATTGTAAATTGTCACTCATTAGTAACGTCGTGATATAATCGTGTAGCTGTCACACAAACCAACCACTGTGTCATCTGGCATTTCACAGAAAGCACCAAATCCAGAATCCACTCGTAAGCAAACCAAAATGTTGCATGTTAACAGTTTCTCAGTGTGACAAATTGTACAAGTAGCGTGAAGTGAAAATTGCAAAGACTAAGTTAAAAGCAGATTATCTGTCAATAAATGGTTTTACATGAGAAATATGGTGCAATCTTTTACCCTTTGCTCTTCTCAGTACGCAGAGTTTCAACTTGAATGCAAGTATCATGCGGTATTCGTCCGTAAAGAATACGGGAATTTTGCTCAAGGTTAGCGTCAATGTTATTTTTCTCGGAGCCAGCCGGCGCACGCAGCTGCCTGCGGTGCGAGTCATTGTCTGTTTCTTTGTTGGCGCGCGCCGTTATTGGGATTTGGAGACCTAACTTCTACAAATTCATCGTGACGAGAGTGCTCTGCTCTGTTTAAATCTCGCCAGTTCTGATGCAATTCAGGTCTGTCGTTACGATCATATCGTCTGTCGTCATGTCGGTAGATTCCATAGTTTCTTTCTTGTCGGTCACGTGGTGGAGAATTTCTCCTTGAATCGTAACTACGCGCTGGACCGTTGCGTCTAAAGTTATTCTGTCTCCCTTGATAATAGTTATTTTGGTTCCCATATTGTCTGTTTCTCTGATTGTCTCTGTGATAGTCATTACTGCGGAGAGGTGATCTTTCCCTGTAATTATTACTACTCTGCCAACGGTTGTCATACGGGTGGTGTCTGTTTTGGTCACGATTTGCGTTGTAAGAATAGACTTGTCGTGTCCAGTTATTATTTCTGTCGTCACGGAATTGTGACGGATGTGACCTGTAGTGATTGATTTCCTGTTTTCGCATCCCACGACTGTCTGTGTCAATTTCCAGTTCTTGTAACAGTCCCTGAAAAGCTTCAATGTCGTCTTTGCAACGTCCTGCCAAAATAATGTGTCGTAAATGTTCAGGCAGTTTGATTAAGCAAATGCGGATGAGTTCTGAGGGGCTGTATGGGTTTGATAGGTACTGATTCTTGTGCAACATGTCTTCAAAATATTTGACAAGACTGGAAAATTCAGATTGTTCAAAGTGTTTCATCATCATGATGCTATGTTTTACGCGGTCTTGTGTAGCTTGTGACCAATATGCTGAGAGGAACGCATGGTAAAATTCTCCTTCACTGTGACAATCGTGAATGACCGATCGCATTCTTACAGCTGGTTCATTCTCCAAGTAGTCACACATAAATTCTAACCTGTGCTCCAATGACCAGTTGGGAGGAAAACAATGAGAGAATTGATGGAGCCATGCTTGTGGATGAATGTCGTTGCCAGAATTCTTAAATGTTTTGAATTCACGTGTAGTAATGAACAGTTTATAGTCAAAATCATCGTGTCGGCGAGTAGCATGTCGGTCATTGTCACGTCGTTTCGGCGGTTCCATCTCAAAATTCGGTGTACCTTGCCAATTTCTTTCATAATTACCGAAATGCCCTGTGCTATTATTTTGTGGCTTTTCCGTATTTCTAAGTTCCTCTTCCCGTGTTGGAGCGCGAGTATCCTCTGAAATATGTAATTCTTGCATTACCTGTGTCAGCTGATCTTGTAATTCCCGCATTTCTCTTTTGTACTGTGTGTTGATTTGATTTTGATTTTGTTTGAATTTTCTAATTTGTTCATACTCTTCTGTGTCAGTGAAGGCTACGGGTCTTGTGTCATTCAGATCATCATCTACCTTTGTAGATAAGTTAGTGACCTGATCCGAAAGTTCAGCTACTTTCTCCGATAGTGAACACATTTCCTCAGTGTGTTTTTCTGAACCAAGTTTCAGAGTGTCCATTTGTGTTGAAATCGAATCTACTGTGTTCTTTAAGTTTTCCTGAGTTTTTGCCAGTTGCGTAACCGAATCGGTAGATGCAACTGAGTCAATTTTAGCCCACAAGGACTCATGATTTTCATGAACAATGGTTTGCAGCTCTTTTATGGCTGCTTCGTGATTCTGTAATACATTCTCATGACGCGAAAAAATAGGTTGGAAATGCTCACAAATTTGTGTTTTTACGTCATTACAGACTTTCTGACATTTCGATTCTATTTTATGTAACTCAGTAGTTAAATCTTCACGTGTTTGTTCAAGCATATGTTCCACTGAGTCTAACTTTTGAAGCTTTTGTTCCATTGTGTCTAACTTTTGAAGCTTTTGCTGTGTTTGTCTCTGATTTTGTTCCATTGTGTCTAACTTTTGAAGATTCTGTCCCATTTGTTTCTGATTTTGTTCAAGCGTTGTGTCTAACTTTTGTAGCCTTTGTCCCATTTGTTGCATTAACTGTAATAACAATGCACTGGTGTCTGAAACATGTTCCTCAGTGCTTTTCGGCAGTGAATTTGCACCGGCAACATTCACATTTTGACAAGCGGAAAATGTGTCTTGACTTATTTGAGAAAACGGTGAGGACGCAAAACCTGAATCTACAGTATTTGCAAAATTGTGTCCTATCATTTCGGATTCCTGAGACGAGCTGTTGCCGACCGATCGATCGACAATGCTTCCCTGTTCACTACCTGTTTCACTGCCTACGCCATTGTCTGACGCCCGCTCCATTTCCCTATGCACAGTTACCAAATTACTACTTTGAATATTAGTTAATTCACTACCCAGTGGTGCTGATAAGCTACGCTCGTCGTCACTATTATTTCTCAATTTAGTTTGGAGCCTAGTGTTACGTTTTTCACACGCCATTATTGTCACAATATTTCACACGACAACACAGAAAAGCACAACTTGAATAGCAAAAACAAGAGAACACATTAACATAGCACTGAAAATAATATCTAGTTAATTGCAGCAGCGAAATACTTGGCGCAAAGCTACATGCATGCCACAACTGTTTTACTGTACAACAATGAAAGACTGCAACTACAAAGGAGATTCTCTCTACAATTACGCGCTAGCAATAAACAAAAGCTACACTAAATACACAAACTACAAGAAAAAAAACAGAAGATTCCAGTGAGGTATCCTAGGCTAAGGGTCGACATATGAAACGTCCCCTTTGAACAATTTATACATATGAAACGTCCCCTTAGAACAATTTATACACGACTGTGCTTAACCTGACACACAATAATTTTAGCGCAACGCAATCTGACTATCAAAAATCCCTGCAAAAGAATGGCCCTGAGTAACATTACACTATACCTTTCACAAATAACTTACCTCACAAAAATCTTCATTACTGGAACTACTGCAATACAGCGAGCGCCACTACTGCCAGCTAAATAAAAGATTCAAACTACAGAAGGCACTAACTACTGATAGGGATAGTTAGCAAATGAAAGATATTAATAGAGAACAAACAATGTATTTACCTTAATATTCATAATTGACATCCAGTATTACAAAACTCCGCCATCTCTCTCCCCACGTCCACCACTGCTGGCGGCTCACCTCCAACTGCCCAGCGCTACGCGCTGTTCGCATCCAGCTATAGCAGTTCATGACAATAATGGCAGACAACAATGCAAACTAGCCACATACTGCACACAGCACAGCCAGTGATTTTCATACAGAGTGCTATGTAACGTTGCCAATAAAAAACATAAACAGCAAACTTACATAAAGAAAGCCTAAACAGCCTACTTACATAGGGCTCACCTCCAACTGCCCAGCGCTACGCGCTGTTCGCATCCAGCTATAGCAGTTCATGACAATAATGGCAGACAACAATGCAAACTAGCCACATACTGCACACAGCACAGCCAGTGATTTTCATACAGAGTGCTATGTAACGTTGCCAATAAAAAACATAAACAGCAAACTTACATAAAGAAAGCCTAAACAGCCTACTTACAACCTTGCGATCAAATGTTTTCGGTTCCCATTGGAGAGGCACGTCCTTTCGTCTACTAATCGCACGGTTTTGCGGTGCGGTCGCAAAACACAGACACTAAACTTATTACAGTGAACAGAGACGTCAATGAACGAACGGACAGATCATAACCTTGCGAAAATAAACTTTTCACTCGAGGGAACACTTGAACCAAGGACCTCTCGTTCCACAGCTGCTCACGCTAACCACGGGACCACGGCGCTCCTCAGCTCATACTATCCTTGATGTTGCCTATCTTGCGCATGGACTACTCATTTTGTATATTTTGCTTATTTTTTCACAGTTCCACACAACTTCTTCCTGTTTTCTCGATTGATCTGTGTTCAGTTTTTCAAGGCCTATCCACTGTGCCAACTTATAACTAAATCTGAGGGGGGTGCGATGGGCAGGTTCCCTTGTAAGAAGCGAGTGCCACTCTGAACTGCGTACATACATTTGCAACCCCACTCATCAATAACGTAATTTTAATAGAAATAGTTGAAGACGTACAGTGAAAGAACATCCCCCTATTTGATGAATATTGTAAATTTTGATACCAAATGAACCTACTTTTCTTCCTTGTTCTCTTACAGAAGTATATAGGTGTTAAGAAACTTCCTGGCAGATTAAAACTGTGTGCCCGACCGAGACCCGAACTCGGGACCTTTGCCTTTCGCGGGCAAGTGCTCTACCAACTGAGCTACCGAAGCACGACTCACGCCCGGTACTCACAGCTTTACTTCTGCCAGTATCTCGTCTCCTACCTTCCAAACTTTACAGAAGCTCTCCTGCGCAGGAGAGCTTCTGTAAAGTTTGGAAGGTAGGAGACGAGATACTGGCAGAAGTAAAGCTGTGAGTACCGGGCGTGAGTCGTGCTTCGATAGCTCAGTTGGTAGAGCACTTGCCCGCGAAAGGCAAAGGTCCCGAGTTCGTGTCTCGGTCGGGCACACAGTTTTAATCTGCCAGGAAGTTTCATATCAGCGCACACTCCGCTGCAGAGTGAAAATCTCATTCTATATACACTCCTGGAAATGGAAAAAAGAACACATTGACACCGGTGTGTCAGACCCACCATACTTGCTCCGGACACTGCGAGAGGGCTGTACAAGCAATGATCACACGCACGGCACAGCGGACAAACCAGCAACCGCGGTGTTGGCCGTCGAATGGCGCTAGCTGCGCAGCATTTGTGCACCGCCGCCGTCAGTGTTAGCCAGTTTGCCGTGGCATTCGGAGCTCCATCGCAGTCTTTAACACAGGTAGCATGCCGTGACAGCGTGGACGTGAACCGTATGTGCAGTTGACGGACTTTGAGCGTTGGCGTATAGTGGGCATGCGGGAGGCCGGGTGGACGTACCGCCGAATTGCTCAACACGTGGGGCGTGAGGTCTCCACAGTACATCGATGTTGTCGCCAGTGGTCGGCGGAAGGTGCACGTGCCCTTCGACCTGGGACCGGACCGCAGCGACGCACGGATGCACGCCAAGACCGTAGGATCCTACGCAGTGCCGTAGGGGACCGCACCGCCACTTCCCAGCAAATTAGGGACACTGTTGCTCCTGGGGTATCGGCGAGGACCATTCGCAACCGTCTCCATGAAGCAGGGCTACGGTCCCGCACACCGTTAGGCCGTCTTCCGCTCACGCCCCAACATCGTGCAGCCCGCCTCCAGTGGTGTCGCGACAGGCGTGAATGGAGGGACGAATGGAGACGTGTCGTCTTCAGCGATGAGAGTCGCTTCTGCCTTGGTGCCAATGATGGTCGTATGCGTGTTTGGCGCCGTGCAGGTGAGCGCCACAATCAGGACTGCGTACGACCGAGACACACAGGGCCAACACCCGGCTTCATGGTGTGGGGAGCGATCTCCTACACTGGCCGTACACCACTTGTGATCGTCGAGGGGACACTGAATAGTGCACGGTACATCCAAACCGTCATCGAACCCATCGTTCTAACATTCCTAGACCGGCAAGGGAACATGCTGTTCCAACAGGACAATGCACGTCCGCATGTATCCCGTGCCACCCAACGTGCTCTAGAAGGTGTAAGTCAACTACCCTGGCCAGCAAGATCTCCGGATCTGTCCCCCATTGAGCATGTTTGGGACTGGATGAAGCGTCGTCTCACGCGGTCTGCGCGTCCAGCACGAACGCTGGTCCAACTGAGGCGCCAGGTGGAAATGGCATGGCAAGCCGTTCCACAGGACTACATCCAGCATCTCTACGATCGTCTCCATGGGAGAATAGCAGCCTGCATTGCTGCGAAAGGTGGATATACACTGTACTAGTGCCGACATTGTGCATGCTCTGTTGCCTGTGTCTATGTGCCTGTGGTTCTGTCAGTGTGATCATGTGATGTATCTGACCCCAGGAATGTGTGAATAAAGTTTCCCCTTCCTGGGACAATGAATTCACGGTGTTCTTATTTCAATTTCCAGGAGTGTAGGTGTTGTTTAGGTAGTGTTAACAAGTGCTCATTGCTTGTGTTTCAGGGTGTGGAGTACTGTACCGATGGCTGTGAACATCCCTTCTGGTGAGTACAGTGCGTCACTAAAAGCCATTTTCCGAATTTATTGTTACTCTTGGCCATGTGGGATAAGATCCTTTCGTAGACACTATTTTCTCTGCTTACCGATTCCGGCACGCCTTAAAGTCCGCTTCAGAACTTGATTCCACCAGCAAAGAAGCTGAAGTTCTAAGTGCGTCGGCGATTCAGTTGGCCAACACTTTCGCAATTATGAACAGCTATAGAGGTAGCATGGCTCAGTATTTCTTCAGGGGACTTCCAACGACTTGTTGAGTCGATGCCTGCACTGTCTGGGCAAAAGGAGTCCCGACATGATATTAGAAGGTATCCCATGACTTTTGCCAACAAGCTAAGTATCTGGAAGCGTATAGGTCGGTTTAAGAGCCAAATGTACTTCCCAGCTGCGGCCTTAACCCTGTGGTCCAAGTGTCCACTGCAGTGGACAGCTGTTAATATCGCATGTTTGGCGTTTTCAGTCAGTTTTGAGGCTGCAGATGCATGCAGTCTCCACCAGCGGACACTCCCTACGGGTACTGTGCCTGCGTGCATTTGCAGCCTCAGGACTGATTGAAAACGCCAAAGTAACACCTATTAACAGCTGTGCACTGAAGTGAAAATGTGCGCCATAGGCTTAACGATAACTCACTTTCTTGTATAACTTCGACTTAATGTAACGTGACAGCGTTAAGAGCACCTATGCCTTCTCCTTTTAGTCTTTAAGTGATCTACACTCCTGGAAATTGAAATAAGAACACCGTGAATTCATTGTCCCAGGAAGGGGAAACTTTATTCACACATTCCTGGGGTCAGATACATCACATGATCACACTGACAGAACCACAGGCACATAGACACAGGCAACAGAGCATGCACAATGTCGGCACTAGTACAATCTATATCCACCTTTCGCAGCAATGCAGGCTGCTATTCTCCCATGGAGACGATCGTAGAGATGCTGTATGTAGTCCTGTGGAACGGCTTGCCATGCCATTTCCACCTGGCGCCTCAGTTGGACCAGCGTTCGTGCTGGACGTGCAGACCGCGTGAGACGACGCTTCATCCAGTCCCAAACATGCTCAATGGGGGACAGATCCGGAGATCTTGCTGGCCAGGGTAGTTGACTTACATCTTCTAGAGCACGTTGGGTGTCACGGGATACATGCGGACGTGCATTGTCCTGTTGGAACAGCAAGTTCCCTTGCCGGTCTAGGATTGGTAGAACGATGGGTTCGATGACGGTTTGGATGTACCGTGCACTATTCAGTGTCCACTCGACGATCACCAGTGTGTACGGCCAGTGTAGGAGATCGCTCCCCACACCATGATGCCGGGTGTTGGCCCTGTGTGCCTCGGTCGTATGCAGTCCTGATTGTGGCGCTCACCTGCACGGCGCCAAACACGCATACGACCATCATTGGCACCAAGGCAGAAGCGACTCTCATCGCTGAAGACGACACGTCTCCATTCGTCCCTCCATTCACGCCTGTCGCGAAACCACTGGAGGCGGGCTGCACGATGTTGGGGCGTGAGCGGAAGACGGCCTAACGGTGTGCGGGACCGTAGCCCAGCTTCATGGAGACGGTTGCGAATGGTTCTCGCCGATAGCCCAGGAGCAACAGTGTCCCTAATTTGCTGGGAAGTGGCGGTGCGGTCCCCTACGGCACTGCGTAGGATCCTACGGTCTTGGCGTGCATCCGTGCGTCGCTGCGGTCCGGTCCCAGATCGACGGGCACGTGCACCTTCCGCCGACCACTGGCGACAACATCGATGTACTGTGGAGACCTCACGCCCCACGTGTTGAGCAATTCGGCAGTACGTCCACCCGGCCTCCCGCATGCCCACTATACGCCCTCGCTCAAAGTCCGTCAACTGCACATACGGTTCACGTCCACGCTGTCGCGGCATGCTACCAGTGTTAAAGACTGCGATGGAGCTCCGTATGCCACGGCAAACTGGCTGACACGGACGGCGGCGGTGCACAAATGCTGCGCAGCTAGCGCCATTCGACGACCAACACCGCGGTTCCTGGTGTGTCCGCTGTGCCGTGCGTGTGATCATTGCTTGTACAGCCCTCTCGCAGTGTCCGGAGCAAGTATGGTGGGTCTGACACACCGGTGTCAATGTGTTCTTTTTTCCATTTCCAGGAGTGTATGATGTAATCCTAGACGTTGCAGTTTGCGGCAGTCGTTGTGGCGTGTATATTTAACGTGGTTTCGCATTTAGTACTGCGTTTGAATGATAACGTCACCCATATCCTTTCGAGCTACCGAACAAGGTGGCTTAGTGATTTATACTGGATAAACATTTGGAAGGAACGGCAACCAAACCCTGTCCGACGATTGAGACTTACATGGTTGTTGAGCTGCAACTCCTGCAGTGCTGAAGCGCTCATGCGCGTCCGTTGTAGGTCTGGAGAAGCATTTTATCTTGTGCTAAGTGAGATACGTAGTACTTGAACCATTCGTCCGTAGGACTGTGCCTATGCGGTCGGTTACGCTAGACATATACGATATGCTTACAGAATGTGCAAGAGATTCGTCGTTCTTCTTGTTTGCATTATTTTTATTATCATCATTTCGATTCATGGTCCTATTTATGGAAAGGTCGTCATAGAGGTTGGTCATCAATGTTTCCCTAAGTAAACGTAGCTGTGATCGCAAGCTCTTACTGCCACTATCTCCACATCTCCGAAAAAGCGGGAGAAAATAGCCTTTTAGTAAGTGAACACTACGCAACGTTTCGACAGTGTTCCGCCATCCAGGGACACCATTGGAACCCTGAAGAAGAGCCCAGCGAGGGGATCGAAACGTCGAGCAGTAAAGAAGTTAGAAGAGGAATATGACGCGGCCTAACGACACGAAAGCCTGCGGACGTACACAATTATTTTTTGCCCGTCGGTTCGTGGTTTCTGCCTAGGCGTAGGGATTTCGTTAGACTCTACTCAACAGATTTGCACTTAAGCAAACTTTACGACCGACTCTAACCTTCGACATAGCACTGACTGAGTGAAGTGACAGCGGTTAAGACAATGGACTCGCATTCGGGAGGAGCAAGGGGGACATCACCGGACTATCATCCAAATTTGTGTTTCCGTGATTTACCTAAAGGAGAATATCTGGATTGTCCCCTAGAATAAGTCATGTGTTTTTCTGATCAATCCGCACCCAAAACGAGCGCGTGCTTCGTCTCTGTCAACCTTGTCCTCGATTGGAAGTTACATCCTGGTAATTATCACTTTGGATCGTCAGCCTAATTGCAACTGAATTAAACGATTTTTCATGTCGTACGCGTTTCGCCTTTATTATTTGAGGGGCGTCTTCAGTGGAAAATTTGGCGGCTTTCCTCTAAATCTGTTCTTGTTCCGGTTTTACAGCTGTTCTGCTTATTACCATACGAAATTTCAGTTGCACAACACTAGGAAATGAACACTCCTTTTCTTCCTGTCATGTTTTGGATGTACAAGTAGGAGGAAGACAACTACTTATCATCTATAATAGGACCTTGCTAAGTGAAGCACTGTGGTATTCAAATGAACCTCGGTGTTGGTGACAGCTGTAGCCTTTCATCTCGTAAAAGGCCATTGTTAAACCGAAGAACCACAGAAAGTGGTACACCCGCCTAATATCGTGTAGGGCCCGCGCGAGCCGCAGCGCGACGTGGAATGAACTCGACCAATGTCTGAAGTAGTGCTGCAGGAAGTGGAGACCTCTTCTGAACAACACGTTGCAAGGCATCCCATATATGCTCAAGAATGTTCATGTCTGGGGAGTTTGGTGGCCAGCGGAAGTGTATAAACTTAGAAGAGTGTTCCTGGAGCCACTCTGTAGCAATTCTGGACGTGTGGGGTGTTGCATTGTCCTGCTGGAATTGCCCGAACCCGTCAGAATGCATATGAATGAATGCAGACGATGCTTACATACGTGTCACCTTTCAGAGTCGTATCTACACGTATCAGGTGTCTCATATCACTCCAGCTGCACACGCCCCACACCATTACAGAACCTTCACCAGCTTGAACAGTTCCCTGCTGACATGCATGGTTCATGGATCCATGAGGTTGTCTCCATATCGGTACACAGGTCCATCCGCTCTATACAATTTGAAACGAGACTCGTCCGACCAGGCAGTATGTTTCCAGTCATCATCTGTCCAAAGTAACGATTCTCTTCAGTCGTCGTTGATCCCGTTCTCGCAAGATCTTTTTCCGGTCACAGCGATGTCGGGGATTTAAAGTTTTACCGGATTCCTGAAATTCACGGTACACTCGCGAAATGGTCGTACGGGAAAATTCCCACTTCATCGCCACCTCGGAGATACTGTGTCCCATCCCTCGTGCGCCGACTATAAGACCACGTTCAAACTCACTTAAATCTTGATAACCTGTCATTGTAGCATCAGTAACCGATGTACTTATTGTCTTGTATCGGCGTTGCCGACCACAGCGCCGTTTCCTACCTGTTTACATATCTCTGTATTTGAATACGCATGCCTATACGAAAATTTAATAGTCATGGGTGACTGGAATTCGTCAGTAGGAAAAGGGAGAGAAGGAAACATAGTAGGTGAATATGGATTGGGGGGAAGGAATGAAAGAGGAAGCCGCCTTGTAGAATTTTGCACAGAGCATAACTTAATCATAGCCAACACTTGGTTCAAGAATCATAAAAGAAGGTTGTATACCTGGAAGAATCCTGGAGATACTAGTAGGTATCAGATAGATTATATAATGGTAAGACAGAGATTTAGGAACCACGTTTTAAATTGTAAGACATTTCCTGGGGCAGATGTGGATTCTGACCACAATCTATTGGTTATGAACTGCAGATTGAAACTGAAGAAACTGCAAAAAGGTGGGAATTTAAGGAGATGGGACCTGGATCAACTGAAAGAACCAGAGGTTGTACAGAGTTTCAGGGAGAGCATAAGGGAACAATTGACAGGAATGGGGGAAAGAAATACAGTAGAAGAAGAATGGGTAGCTCTGAGGGATGAAGTAGTGAAGGCAGCAGAGGATCAAGTAGGTAAAAAGACGAGGGCTAATAGAAATCCTTGGGTAACAGAAGAAATATTGAATTTAATTGATGAAAGGAGAAAATACAAAAATGCAGTAAATGAAGCAGGCAAAAAGGAATACAGACGTCTCAAAAATGATATCGACAGGAAGTGCAAAATGGCTAAGCAGGGATGGCTAGAGGACAAATGTAAGGATGTAGAGGCTTGTCTCACTAGGGGTAAGATAGATACTGCCTACAGGAAAATTAAAGAGACCTGTGGAGAGAAGAGAACCACTTGTATGAATATCAAGAGCTCAGATGGCAACCCAGTTCTAAGCAAAGAAGGGAAGGCAGAAAGGTGGAAGGAGTATATAGAGGGTTTATACAAGGGCGATGTACTTGAGGACAATATTATGGAAATGGAAGAGGATGTAGATGAAGACGAAATGGGAGATACGATACTGCGTGAAGAGTTTGACAGAGCACTGAAAGACCTGAGTCGAAACAAGGCCCCGGGAGTAGACAACATTCCATTTGAACTACTGATGGCCTCGGGAGAGCCAGTCCTGACAAAACTCTACCATCTGGTGAGCACGATGTATGAGACAGGCGAAATACCCTCAGACTTTAAGAAGAATATAATAATTCCAATCCCAAAGAAAGCAGGTGTTGACAGATGCGAAAATTACCGAACTATCAGTTTAATAAGTCACAGCTGCAAAATACTAACGCGAATTCTTTACAGACGAATGGAAAAACTGGTAGAAGCCGACCTCGGGGAAGATCAGTTTGGATTCCGTAGAAATGTTGGAACACGTGAGGCAATACTGACCTTACGACTTATCTTAGAAGAAAGATTAAGAAAAGGCAAACCTACGTTTCTAGCATTTGTAGACTTAGAGAAAGCTTTTGACAATGTTAACTGGAATACTCTCTTTCAAATTCTGAAGGTGGCAGGGGTAAAATACAGGGAGCGAAAGGCTATTTACAGTTTGTACAGAAACCAGATGGCAGTTATAAGAGTCGAGGGGCATGAAAGGGAAGCAGTGGTTGGGAAAGGAGTAAGACAGGGTTGTAGCCTCTCCCCGATGTTATTCAATCTGTATATTGAGCAAGCAGTAAAGGAAACAAAAGAAAAATTCGGAGTAGGTATTAAAATTCATGGAGAAGATGTAAAAACTTTGAGGTTCGCCGATGACATTGTAATTCTGTCAGAGACAGCAAAGGACTTGGAAGAGCAGTTGAACGGAATGGACAGTGTCTTGAAAGGAGGATATAAGATGAACATCAACAAAAGCAAAACGAGGATAATGGAATGTAGTCAAATTAAGTCGGGTGATGCTGAGGGAATTAGATTAGGAAATGAGACACTTAAAGTAGTAAAGGAGTTTTGCTATTTAGGGAGTAAAATAACCGATGATGGTCGAAGTAGAGAGGATATAAAATGTAGACTGGCAATGGCAAGGAAAGCGTTTCTCAAGAAGAGGAATTTGTTAACATCGAGTATAGATTTAAGTGTCAGGAAGTCGTTTCTGAAAGTATTTGTATGGAGTGTAGCCATGTATGGAAGTGAAACATGGACGATAACTAGTTTGGACAAGAAGAGAATAGAAGCTTTCGAAATGTGGTGCTACAGAAGAATGCTGAAGATAAGGTGGGTAGATCATGTAACTAATGAGGAGGTATTGAATAGGATTGGGGAGAAGAGAAGTTTGTGGCACAGCTTGACTAGAAGAAGGGATCAGTTGGTAGGACATGTTCTGAGGCATCAAGGGATCACAAATTTAGCATTGGAGGGCAGTGTGGAGGGTAAAAATCGTAGAGGGAGACCAAGAGATGAATACACTAAGCAGATTCAGAAGGATGTAGGTTGCAGTAGATACTGGGAGATGAAGAAGCTTGCACAGGATAGAGTAGCATGGAGAGCTGCATCAAACCAGTCTCAGGACTGAAGACCACAACAACAACAACATACTAGTATCTTTGGCGTTTCAGTGTAAGAGGTGCATATAAAGCTGCACGTCTTCAGTAGCCGAAACCACACAGAAATTGTGTAGTAAATGATTGTATGCATGCATGCAGTGTCGTGTGTCGATTTGCTATTTCGCCCCATTGCAGATGGTGCCGGGAGTCGGGTGTACCGACGGTGCAATGATGTTTAACGAGAAGTGAGTAGGTGTAGTTCAGATCAGAGATGGTTCTGTGATATTTTAGGGGTATTTTTCATACCATGATTTGGGGCCACTCATTCAGATTCCCGTGAACATAATCCAAAATGTTTACTTAACGGGAGGTTCTGAGACCGATGAAAAATCGGTGTTTAAGGTAATTTTCATCCTTGAAGTGTATAGATTATGCCTGCAATAGGGAGTTTTTGATTACGAAAGTATTTTAGAGGCTACAGCATGTTGAAAGGAACCGTGCGCCAACCGAATATAGGTTCAAAATGTTTCAAATGGCTCTGAGCGCTATGGGACTTAACATCTATGGTCATCAGTCCCCTAGAACTTAGAACTACTTAAACCTAACTAACCTAAGGACAGCACACAACACCCAGCCATCACGAGGCAGAGAAAATCCCTGACACCGCCGGGAATCGAACCCGGGAACCCGGGAGTGGGAAGCGAGAACGCTACCGCACGACCACGAGATGCGGGCCCGAATATAGGTAGTTGTAGGCCGAATATAGGCAGTTGTAGGCGCTCGACGAATTAGTTCAAGGAAAGACCAGTATACGTTTTTCTGTCTAATGACGAGACCTTCGACGCGTACATATGGAAACTGCGACCGAACCATCTTCATTGTGGGGTAAAGACTGTGGAAATAGCGCCATATAAAGGTGCAGCTACATTCAACGAAGCTTATTCATCAATTCTGAAGACCATGAGCGTGTTAGGAATCGTCATAGGGACGAACAGCAAACACTTCGTGGAGTTATGTGACAGCAAACGCGCGGCCCCAGCACAGCGAGGAATGTCTCAGTATCTTAAAAGAGTCAGGATTGAAAAAAAAAAAAAAATACGGCACCAAATTCAGAACCAGAGCATATTTGAGGAAGAGGAAGGATGCTTCTATGCTCCTGGAAACTATATTTTTCAGCTCGCGAAGCGCTCTGGAAAATGAAATGAAGTGGGTTTAAGCACTGTGGGACTTAACATCTGAGGTCATCAGTCCCCTAGACTTAGAACTACTTAAACCTAACTAACCTAAGGACATCACGCACATCCATGTCCGAGGCAGGATTCGAACCTGCAACCGTAGCAGCAGCGCGGTTCCGGACTGAAGCGCCTAGGACCACTCGGCCACTGCGGACGGCAGCGCTCTGGAGCATCGACAGATTAACAGAATCATTTGATTTTTAAAAAATAAAAGATAAATTTGGGGAGAGGGCCTCAGTGAGAGCTGCTCTTTATTTGAATTTTATAATTCCTTTAAACATTTGATCTTAAAGCATGCCACTGAATGTACGTGTTTTTCAAATAGCTTTCATTTTTTTTTTTTGAGGTAGTTTTCAAAACCCCATCGTGATTGCCGCCCAAATTCATTCTAATGTAACAATTTTTTATTTTTAGGGTTTCGGAAATAACTATGAGTCTGTTCAACGCTTTGTACAAACCGCTGTACGTCGGACCAAGTCTCCTACGAGTAAAACTTTCCTAGTGAGTGTGCTTTCTTCCGCGATCTTAATTTACGGAAGCCTCTTCCAATGATTAGCGGAGAGATAAAAACTGCTCCCCCGCGTGCTGCCTGTAGTGGGCCAATAAGCGTGAGCGGAACTGCGGTAGCGACCGGTTCCTCCCGAGCAGAAGGCCTAATTTATGTGTGTGGCGGGCGGTGGTGGGGAGAGGCGGTCGCTGCCCCCGGCAGATGTGCCGGTGCACGTGTGCACGTGTGCTGGCCACTCGGCCGCCATCTGTGCGCCTGGGCTCACCCACACCCACCGCCGGGGCCCGCACAATGCTCCGTGCGAGGAGGGCCGGCCCAGCTGGAGCCGAGGAAGTCCGCTGACGTCACGCGCCTCTCCTCACTCGCCATTCCTAGGGGTTCGGTGCAGTGTCGGTGATAGCGTGGTGCTCGAGCACCGTTGGGGTGCGGGCAATTCTACTGAAGCTATATATATATACACTACTGGCCATTAAAATTGCTACACCACGAAGATGACGAGCTACAGACGCGAAATTTAACCGACAGGAAGAAGATGCTGTGATATGCAAATGATTAGCTTTTCAGAGCATTCACACAAGGTTGGCGCCGGTGGCGACAGCTACAACGTGCTGACATGAGGAAAGTTTCCAACCGATTTCTCATACACAAACAGCAGTTGACCGGCGTTGCCTGGTGAAACGTTGTTGTGATGCCTCGTGTAAGGAGGAGAAATGCGTACCATCACGTTTCCGAATTTGATAAGAGGTCGGATTGTAGCCTGTCGCTATTGCGGTTTATCGTATCGCGACATTGCTGCTCGCGTCGCAGAATAAGGAATCGGTGGGTTCAGGAGGGTAATACGGAACGCCGTGCTGGATCCCAACGGACTCGTATCACTAGCAATCGAGATGACAGGCATCTAATCCGCATGGCTGTAACGGATCGTGCAGCCACGTCGCGATCCCTGAGTCAACAGATGGAGACGTTTGCAAGACAACAACTATCTGCACGAACAGTTCGACGACGTTTGCAGCAGGATGTACTATCAGCTCGGAGACCGTGGCTGCGGTTACCCTTGACGCTGCATCACAGACAGGAGCGCCTGCGATGGTGTACTCAACGACGAACCTGGGTGCACGGATGGCTAAACGTCATTTTTTCGGATGAATGCAGGTTCTGTTTACAGCATCATGATGGTCGCATCCGTGTTTGGCGACATTGCAGTGAACGCACATTGGAAGCGTGTATTCGTCATCGCCATACTGGCGTATCAGCCGGCGTGATGGTATGGGGTGCCATTGGTTACACGTCTCGGTCACCTCTTGTTCGCATTGACGGCACTTTGATCAGTGGACGTTACATTTCAGATGTGTTACGACCCGTGGCTCTACCCTTCATTCGATCCCTGCGAAACCCTACAGCATAATGCACAACCGCATGTTGCAGCTCCTGTACGGCCCTTTCTGGATACAGAAAATGTTCCACTGCCGCCCTGGCCAGCGCAGTATCCAGATCTCTCACCAACTGAAAACGTTTGATCAATGGTGGCCGAGCAACTGGCTCGTCACAATACGCCAGTCACTACTCCTGGTGAACTGTGTCATCGTGTTGAAACTGCATGGGCAGCTGTACCTATACACGCCATCCAAGCTCTGATCGACTCAATGCCCAGGCGTATCAAGGCCGTTATTACGGCCAGAGGTGGTTGTGTTCTGAAAATGTTATCACAAGACAGTTGTAGTATAATATATTTGTCGAATGAATACCCGTTTATCATCTGCATTTCTTCCTGGTGTAGTAATTTTAATGGCCAGTAGTGTATAAACGAAAAAAAAAACCGCGCAACTCGAAGGAATTATCCGAAAGGGACGGAAATCTTTCAATGTGATATTCATGTACGGACAATCACACGATTGCAATTTCGGAAAAATTGCGTGATTTATGCAAGAGAAAGAGTTTCACGAACTGAGTAAGTCAGTAACAAATTGGTCCATCTTTGACCCATATGGAAGCCGTTATTCAGCTTTGCACTGATTGACAGAGTTATTAGATTTTCTCGTGAGGAATATCGTGCGAAACTCTGTCCAATTGGCGCGTTAGATCGTCAAAATCCCGAGCTGGTTGGAGCGCCCTTCAAAATCCCGAATTGGTTGGATGGCCCTGTCCATAATGCTCCAAACATTCTCAACTGGGGAGAGATCTGGCGACCTCGCTGGCCAAGGTACGTTTTGGAAAGCACGAAGTCAAGCTGTAGAATCTCTATCCATGAGCAGCGGGCTTTATCTTGCTGAAATGTAATCGCAGGATGGCTTTCCATGAAGGGCTACAAAACGGAGTGTAGAATATCGTCGACGTGCCACTGTGCAGTAAGGGAGCCGCGGATGACAACCTAAGGGGGTCCTGCTGTGAAAAGAAAAGGGACCCAAGACCAACACTGCCGGTTGTTGGGTCGTATGGCGGGCGATAGTCGTGTTGTTATACCATCGCTGCCCGGGGCGTTTACAGACAAGTCTTTGGCCAAGAATCTCATTAGAATTATGTTAGTACCTTCAGATGCTGAGGGGCGTTGAGATATATCGACAGGGACAGGTGAAAATGTGTCCCCCGACAGGGACTCGAACCCGGGATCTCCTGCTTGCATGGCAGACGGTCTATCCATCTGAGCCACCGAGGGCACAGATGATAGTGCGACTGCAGGGACTATCTCTCGCACGCCTCCCGCGAGACCCAAATTCTCACCTTGTATGTCCACACACTACATTCTTAGTGTCCCACCCCAACACACTCATTACTCGTGGAAGACATCCTTACCAAGTCCCGTAAGAGTTCGGGGAATATGTGTGCATCCGCACAGAGGAAGAAGGTCATGGCCGGTATTGCCAGAACTATATACTTATACGGGTATGGTGTCTGTTCTTTCGGACATGACCGAAAGAACAGACACCATATCCATATAAGTATATAGGAATCTCATTGGTTGAAGTAGGAGTGGAATTGTCTTCAGTGATGAGTCCTGATTCGAATTGAGCCCCGATGACGAGAGTGTCTACTGCTTGTCTTCGTGCTTGACAAACCCTATCTCGACCAACAATGTCGCCGGATCTCTCCCCAATTGAGAACTTTTGGAGCATTATGGTAGGGCCCTTTAACCAGGTCGGAATTTTAACAATCTAACGCGCCAGTTGTACAGAATTTGGCACGATATCCCTCAGGAGAACATCCAACAACTCATACCATTCAATGCCAAGCTGAATAACTGCTTGCACAAGGGCCAGAGATGGACCAACGCGTTACTGACTTACTCTAATTGTGAAGCTCCTTCTATTGACTAAAGCAGCCTATTTCTCTGAACTTGTATTCATTTGTTTGCCTGTGCACGTACATCACATCAACCAATTCCCTTGATTTCCCCTTATATTGTATATTTCTGATGTTATAACTGTAGTGGTCACAACTGCAGTGATATATGTGATACATCAACAGTCTTATGGCATTTTAGCTTGAAACATACAGTGAGTAACAAAAAGGTCGGTCCAAACACTCACGTCACGTTTCTCACACGTGTTGTCGATGTTCATCCAATTTGCTGCGTTTTTCTCTACTGCAGGAGCCTCCTGATTTCTGTATAGCTAGTGCACACATGCATTTGAAGCTGCTTACTGTAATTAAGCCATCGTCTTCCTCTGCAACTTTTACCGACTCCCCTCATACACAAATCCCTCCGTTAACCAAATTGAATAGTCTTTAATGCCACAGCATGTGTCTTGTCCACTTTTGGTCTAGTTGCGTCATGAATTCTTTTTTCTCCTGAGTTCGATCCAGCACCTATTGACCAGCAGTGCGCCCCAACCCCCTAATCTTCAGCATTCTTCTGTAGCAACACATTTCAAAAACTTCTGTTCTCTTTTTGTCTGCACTGTTAATCGTCCACGTTTCACTTCTGTACAAGGATATACTCCAGGTAAATACCCCAAGAAAAGACTTTGCGACACTTAAATTTATATTCCATGTTACCAAATACATCTTTTTTCAGAAACTCTTTAATGCTATTGCCAGTCTGCATATTAAATCATCTCACGTTCGGTTATCGCCAGTTATTTTCATTCCCATATAACGAAACTCATTTGCTACTTTTGGGTTCCTCCTTCCCTAATCTAAAGCCCTCAGCACAACTGCATTTAATTCGACTACGTTCCATAAGCCTAGTTTTACTTTTGTTGATATGTATCTTATGATGTCTTCCCTAAACAGTGTTCATTTCAGCCAGCTGATCTTGCTGTCTCTTATGGAAAATCTCAAAGTTTGTTTTTAGATGGAAAAAAATTTGCGTGTGTACATAGATCCGCAAATGATTTCTTTCGACATTAAAGCTCGTGGATTTTTTTTTCTCCGTCATGTGCATTCCTATTGTATCTGCTCAATCTTTCATAACAGCAATCTACTTTAGAATGCTGCTCCGTAGCAATAGAACTGGTACCGCTATTAATCGTTCCAAGTTCCATTGACCATATAGCTCATCGCGGGAATCGATCAAGGGAGCACCCCATTTAGACGTTATGCTGCTACGTATTCCGGAAATCTTGTAGATGCCCACTACTCTACAAAATAACTTTGTCAGATCTTTTATAAAACACATTTTGTAAAATTTGCTGTCTTTTGTCCCACCCTTGTTATGCCTCCCCTCCCACCCGGCTCACAAACGGTAGATTATATCTGAAATGTAAGCTTTTCAGTGTCTTGACTGAAAAACTGACGAACACTCAGTCGGGTATAATCTGAGGATAAATGCACGAGAAGGAAGCCCATTGCAGTCGCTTATTAGTTATTACACTTTGCTTCACTCATGTGAGTTTTATGTACAACGTTCAAATCATAAAAAAACATTTTATACCTGTATGTTCATGTCAGAATTCAACAGTGCGTCCCAAATCTTCACTCTCAAAATTATAAATATGGTTGTATACGCTTGACATAAGTAACTAATGGATGGGAATGAATATTTCGTTTGTTACTGTCAAAAACGGCTAAGGCTTGAAGCAATGAGTATGTGACAGTGAGACTACATGAAAAAAAAATGGCTCTGAGCACTATGGGACTTAACATCTGTGGTCATCAGTCCCCTAGAACTTAGAACTGCTTAAACCTAACTAACCTAAGGACATCACAAACATCCATGCCCGAGGCAGGATTCGAACCTGCGACCGTAGCGGTCACGCGGTTCCAGGCTGAAGCGCCTAGAACCGCACGGCCACACCTGCCGGCAAACTACATGAAAAGGAATGTTTTGTGATTTGGGTGGTGTTGTCTGTGGAGGACGTCCTTGGTAAAATTCTAATTCTGCGACCTGCCGACCTCGGCTGACCGTATTTCCGCAATCCACGGGGCTCTATAGTTTCATTACTTACTTCAAACCAACTCATTAAACTCAGAGCTCGTTGGCAGACAGTTAATGAAAATTTTGCCTTTTAGAGTGTAATGCTAAATACAGTGTTATTGCAAATATTTTATTGAATTTTTTGACTCGTCCATCACGGTTTCCTTTTGGGCTCGATTTATCAGGCGCTAGTGCAAGCCTGGTGTGTGTGTGTGTGGGGGGGGGGGGGGGGGTGTCATGAGGCTTTCGTGATATACCGCCCCCTCCGGATATCGTTTTACTAAACGTTTATATTTTTGTGTATGAAAATAATAAGAGTGGAATAATCGAGTGACGAAAATCCAAGAAATTACAAGCTACGTTTAAGAAAGGATATTCTTAATTTACTTACGTGAGTGCTTGCCCACGTGGGTGCGCTCGTGGCCTAACCGCCTGCAGACAACACTGCAGAAAGGAAAGCCATACTGTCACAAGCTGTTCGTAGCTGCTGTCAACAAGTCCGACACGGTTCCCGAGACAACAGATAGAATCTGCAAATCACAGAATATTGACTAAGGAAAGACAGGAAGAAAAGACCCTCCCTTTGAACAGAGTGGCATATTCACATGCTGTAGACCTGTTTTCTTAGTCGTAGTGATACGTGAAATACTGACTATGGTCAATCCGCAGGAGGATTTCATATCGTGTAAATTTTTACGTAGTGAAAGTTTTGAGACAGTTGCTGTCACAGTTCTTAAATCAACTGCATGGTACTTGTACTTCTAAAATTTTCGAGAAACTGTTTTCAAATTATGTATTTCTCTGGATTTCAGTTTCTTGGAAGCTGTATTAAAGCAGTATGCTAAGCACTGATTTAAACATATTATTATTAAAATCATACGTACGATAAAAGTGGGAGTGACGGCAAGTTTTATTTGGGGAGGGGGAGAGACAATGGCAGATCAGCACCCACACCACTATGAGAACCCTACATCCGCGCCTGTCATATGTATAGTTAGCCACGTTTGCCTCTTTCTTCTTCTTCGCAGCTGACGCACTGCTCTCGACCAGGTGCGGTGCCCTCGAGATGGTCCGGCTGGCCGCCGGTGGGGTGAATCACGGTGAAGTGGTATCGTCTGTCGGCCTCTGCTCATCGATTGGTGCGCTCCGCTCAAACAGGGCGCGTTTGTTTGACGGTTACTCTGGTTACACCAGTACGGCAACGCGTCGTTTCCACCGTTGCTTGGCTCTGCAGCTGTCAAGACTCTCGCTGACGGCCCCCAGTGTGATCAATTCCTCCGGCGTGTTACCTCAGCCGGCGACGACACACACTCGCTACTCGCGGTCGAACTTGACACTCCTCTCTCGTACTTCGGTAGTTGGAAAGTAAAGGCTTTCTGTGATTTTACTGTTACCATCATACTGCATCCTCAGCAAAAACGTACCACAAAACATGTAACGTGGCTCGCCGCCTTAAACTAAACACTAGTACGAAGACGACGTCCTGCCTACTGTGGCAGGAGGAGGCAGGACAGCATCCACCCGAACGTCCAGCTTACAAGCAACTGGGTATGACAGCCTTTTCATCTTACTTTGTTTTTTTGATGTTGTAATGTGTTTTCTTTTGAATTGAAACCATACAGATTTTTAAGTAATGTAACTTTGCAGTAGAAATACGAAGATAGTGTCACCGAATTTGTATACGCATCCGTAATATTTTGTATAGTTTTCAGTGGGCATGGCGTCCATGCGTATCGCTGTAAACTGCTTCGCACTGTAATTCTTATTGTTACTCTAATCAGTGATGATGCCACTCATTCGAAAAAAAAAAAATTGTGTCATTGGAATAAACTAGTGAATATCGCTACTCAAATAGAAACTGGTACGTGACGTGATTGCCACAAATCGTATTATATATAAGAATTGTAGATACTAATACCATTTTCATGTTTTAACTAAATTTAGTGGCCGAGTGGTTCTAGGCGCTACAGTCTGGAGTCACCCGACCGCTACGGTCGCAGGTTCGAATCCTGCCTCGGGCATGGATGTTTGTGATGTCCTTAGGTTGGTTAGGTTTAAGTAGTTCTAAGTTCTAGGGGCTGATGACCTCAGAAGTTAAGTCCCATAGTGCTCAGAGCCATTTGAACCATTTGAACTAAATTTAAGTATGTAGAAAAAGTATGTCTCAGAAATTTCTTTTGTAAACGCTAATTCTATCTCCATCGGGTACTTACAAATGCATTTCTTACGCTTCCTGTTTACAGGATAGAACAGTTTAAACTCATAACAAGACCATTATTTGTGGAAATTGTGGTAGATTCTTATGTTCGAATGTTACTGTGCATCGGTCTGTTGTGATGAATAATGTGCTGTTACAGATTTTAGTGAAGCAAACTGTCCAATATACTCTTCACAAAGCCATGATGGAGGGTCTGGTTTAAATTTGTGTACCGTTTAGTTCTGAAAAGCGTATGGTTTGACGAACGTACCGAAATACAGATTTCTTGAGAATTTCCAAGTCTGATACGTTCTTTAATTCCCCTTGTTAAAAAGTGCTGTTCTGCCCGTGTAAACACCGGAATTCTCTAAGTACTGCTGCCATGGCAGTTTCTGCTACATCACTGAGTGAGGATATGTTACACTCATCTGGGAGTGGAAGAACATATCTTTAATGGAGGGTATAATTTTGTAATTAAGGTGTTCTGTTTAGATGAGCCACCGTGTATAGTGTAGTAGTGTACGAACACCAAATCTCGTCCCATACTCAGCCGCCTGAATGTTGGTTACAATGGGGGAAAACCAGATTACTCTCCTAGGTAAGATTATAGTGTAGGTGGTGATCTGTTACGAAATATGAAGGAAGTATATGTGTCATGTGGATCTTTTTGATGAGTGCAAGTGTTTAATGCGAGTATCTGGAAGATTCCTTTGAAGGAGGACGCTGTCTATTTCCATTCCCACCCTAGTCCCATCCCAGCTAGAGCTCATTTTCCAGTGACGGCCTTAGCGACGGGAAGCTAAACAGTAAAGACTTTCTTTGCATTGTCCATTGCGTTTTTGAGCAGGATAATATTGTGTTTCGTGTAGATGTCTGCGAAATCAAACGAAGAGAACGTATAACGTGAAAACACGGGTTTCTGAGGATGCTTTCACTGAGAGATTTATCAGTGCGTTTTCAACAGCTACGCCTACTGTGGAAATTGATAGGGGCTCAGATCACGTAACCATGTGGGGTGTATTGCAGTGTGAGTTTAACCTATGTGTGTAGCAGCTTCAGCAGATCCAGACACAAGGAACAGCCGATTTTGTAAGTCGTATGGGATATGTGGAGTTGTTATTTATATATTTACTCGGGTCGGCAGCACACCCCACGGGATTCTATAAATCTACAACTTCAGGTACGCACAACAAAATTAAAGGATCACTTTTTCGTAACCCTGTAATTTTCTACTGAAATTTGGCCCAAAGGTGTCTACAATCTACCTCTGTAATGGTGCAGAATCGTGACGTCACCGCCGGCCGCTGTGGCCGAGCGGTTCTAGGCGCATCAGCCCGGAACCGCGCGGCTGCTACGGCCGCAGGTTCGAATCCTGCCTCGGGCATGGATGTGTGTGATGTCCTTAGGTTAGTTAGGTTTAAGTAGTTCTAAGTCTAGGGGACTGATGACCTCAGATGTTAAGTCCCTTAGTGCTCAGAGCCATTTGAACCTTGGCGTTACCTCGGGCTCGGCAACCCTTCAACCAGCGAGGTGTCGACACATGCGAAAAGACGGCCTCAGCTCAGAAATTCATGTGAACTGTAATGTGAGTTAATGATGTGACATTGGCACCAAGTTTCACCACAATTCTGCCCATCGCCATCGTCGACGTGTCACTCGATGAGAAGGTCGTCACGGCCCCTCTAACTCCCATTTCGCCCATTCTTTTGACGTCTCCACGATGGAGGTCAGAACCGCGACACCCAGCGTTGAAATCGCGATTTTCTTTAGGGTGGCCGACGGAAACATTTCGTATACACCGCCACTCATATGCGACACGTAACGGCTTCAGAGGGTGGCATTGGCTGAGGACATATCGAAACCATTCAAGGAAATTTGAACGTGGTCCGAAGCAGCGAAGGATATTTACGCTTTTTCAGCCCTCCTGTTTTCGGCCCAGCTTTGAAGTGATCACGCGGGAATGGAAGATTAACATGTGCGTGAATAAAAAAGTAAAGTATCCCTCTAAGATCCCCGAGTTCGGCGGCACCCAGGGTGCTACCCACGCAACTTTGTAGCGCACGTTAAAAATGTAACTGTCAGTAAAAACTTTGATTGTATTTGTGGGGATCTACAGCCTCTAGATTCTTAATAAACGTAAACGTGGTCCGTAGTAGTCTGTAATGCGACGTTTACTTAATCGTGCGATTAGCTGATTTCGACTAAGCGTCATCGTCAATCACACTTGTTATTTTACAAGCACGAAGACCAGCACTGGAAACTCTCGACGTGTACGGTCGGGCATTATTTTGTTGAAGTGTAAGCCCAGGGTGGCTTTTCATGAAGGGAACAAAACGAGACGTAGAATATCGTCGAGGTCTCTGTGCTGTAAGGGTGCCGCAGAGGGGTCCTACTATGAAGTGGAATGGCACCACAGACTGTCACTCCCGGTTGTCGGGCCGTATAGCGGGCAGCTGTCAGGTTGGAATCCCTCCATTGCGTCTCCAGACAGGACTCAGTTCGAAGCGGAATTCATCACCGAAGATGATTCTACTCCAATCAGTGAGATCCCAGGCCGACTGTGCCCAACACCCGTACAAAAAAAATGTTCAAATGTGTGTGAAATCTTATGGGACTTAACTGCTAAGGTCATCAGTCCCTAAGCTTACACACTACTTAACCTAAATTATCCTAAGAACAAACACACACACACACCCATGCCCGAGGGAGGACGCGAACCTCCGCCGGGACCAGCCGCACAGGCCATGACTGCAGCGCTTAAGACCGCTCGGCTAATCCCGCGCGGCGACACCACTACAAACAGGCTTGTTGGTCTACGGATGTCAGTTGTAGCCGGTGCAAAGGGTGCCATAAACTCAGCCCCTTGCTGTGAGCTCCTTATTAATGGTGACTGTGGTCACTGAAGCACCAGTTACACATATGATAGATGATAATGATGATTCCCGTGCTGTGACTGCGTCTCTGACGACTGCTCGGTCCTCACGTTCTGTCGTCTCTCTAGGTCGACCGCTTCTTTCTTGACGCTGCGTTCAGCCATAGGTCTCCCATTTGTGGCAACATCGTCGACTAGTGTCATCGCACCTATTCAGATGTCGAGCGATTCGCCGAGTGCTCCAACCGGCTTTCTTTCAGCCCAGTTACACTTCTTATCTCAGTTGCTGACATTTGCGTGTATTTTTCAAGTACCAGTTTGCGAGATATCGTTACTGCCTGACTGAGTACACGGAATTAAATTCTCAAAGACTTTATGCCTTAGTGTCGGCATGTCCCATGTTTATTTTCCTTGTCAGCTGTGCGGCGAAATAACGCTACTGTGTCACACGTTCATCCATCGGCCACCAAACTTTACGAATAATTTGTATTTTCCGTCTATATCTGTATTAATATCAATTTACGACCGGTTTTCATAATTACTCTTGGTGCCTCGTTTTTTTGTCTTTAGGGGGTGTGTAAGTAGAAGACACTGCGCGTGACACACTGACGAGCGCCACCAGTCGTGGTGGTTCGTCTGTTCTTTAATAATCAAAAATGCTTATAAAAATAGAAAATTTTTATATTTTTTGGTTTTTATTCGTACATAACTACGTGGATAGGAAATTGCAAATGAAAGGGACAATAGGTGCTGAAAAAACTTTAATTATTCTGCAGGTATATAATTACTAAAATCAGAAGCAGAAGGGGGGGGAGGCGTGCAGGGAAGCATTGGAACAATATACTAGACTGTAGACAACCCACGCTAACGTGCCTCAACGTCATGAAATTTCGCGCATTTATTCCCGCATGAGAATGGGGGGATAACCTTGCTTTTAAGATTAATAGAGTCAATCTCAGGCTGATCTGAGAAACGACTGGGGAAAAACACGCTTTACCTAAGGAGTATAAAGACCGCGTGGGTTGCAAATTCACTCCACAAAAGACAAGAATGGAAAATTTAATAACCGTAAGAAAAGCGTAAAACAGGTACGTTACAAACAATCGAGGGGCAGCCTTTGTTCATTAGATAAACCAGTATACCTCATTCCACAGGCCGGGCTCTTCTAAGACATCTGGTCGGATCGGAAAACAGCGGCAGAATGTTTCGTTATCCATGCTAGCGCCAGCCCTTGATAGCTAATGCAACGTTTGGGACGCGAGTAATTTCTTCGGACCACCGATCCCTAAACTGCAGTTCCGCTGCTTCTTAGCGAAAATATAGGCTGTCTCAAACCTTTTGGGTCAAATTGAAACAGGTGATAGACGGTCCACAACCTATTATACTGAGATAGGGAACCACTGGTTGAAATGTATATTTATTGTGTAATGGACATACCACGGCGAACAACATAGCTCATAACAATTCTTCAAAGCGACGGCCACCAGTCTCATTGCGTGCATTGTAACAGCATATGTAGTTCTGCCGCACTCTCGCAAAGAGCCCAGGTGTCTGTTGTACACCGGAACAGGCAGCGGGTGAGGAACAGCGTAGTACACCCCTGACGACCAAACAGTCATACTGCACACAACTTACCTTATAGCACGTGTATCGTGTGACGACCTCATGCATCTCAATGGCGCATTAACCTGTGCCGCACGCATACCACTATCCCTGGTGTTGAAAAATGGTTCAAATGGCTCTGAGCACTATGGGACTTAACTTCTGAGGTCATCAGTCCCCCAGAACTTAGAACTACTTAAACCTAACTAACCTAAAGACATCACACAAATCCATGCCCGAGGCAGGATTCGAACCTGCGATCGACGCGGTCGTGCGGTTCCAGACTGCAGCACCTAGAACCGCTCGGCCACCCCGGCCGGCTATCCCTGGTGTCAGTTGTCCATTGCATCAGACAGTTCGTAATTTGTCCATGGTGAGGTGTGTTACTGTGTACAGTGCATGACGCGTAGTCAGTCGTCCTGAGAGCTCCAGACATGCACTTAATGTACGGTGCGACAGTGCCCGTAAAGAAGCACGACTGTACAGAGAACGCTTTCCTCACAGGCGTCGTACTAAATGGAAGAAGTCTATCTCCGTGAATACCAACTTACGAGAGACGGGATCGTTCACTCCGTAGAGAGCCGCCCAAGGTTCCCGTCAAAGACCTCCCCGAACACCAAACTTTGATGAGGTGGTGTTGGATCGTGTGGCCGACCGCCAAGCAATAAGCACCCATCAACTTGCCCTTGAAACGAACGCTTCGAAGGATGCAGTGTGGAGAGTACTGTTGTAATAGTTACGAGGGGCGTTTGAAAAGTCCGTGCAAAGTCCAAGAGATGGCACCACCGGCGCGTACCGAGGTCATATTTAGTTAGTAGCATCTTTGGAAAGGACGCACACCAAGTTTCAGCTGTATTGGTCTATTTCTTTGTGTTTGGCATTCGTGTGAATCAAGAAAGTCGACTGATAGTCAGAAAATGGACGAAAAAGAATTTCATGTGGTGATTATCCATTACTTAATGAAAGGCAAAACGCCTCAGGAGACTAAAAGAGAGGCTTGATCAACATTACGGTGACTCTGCACCTTCGATTACAACAATTTATAAGTGGTTTCAATGTTTTCGGAGTGGCCATATGGGCTGAACGTTCTCGACGCCCTGTGAAGGTTACGACTCCAGAAATTATTGATAAAATCCATGATATGGTGATGGATGACAGAAGAGTTAGGTGCTTGAGATTGCTAGTGCTGTGGGCATCTCGAATGAACAGGTACATAATATTTTGCATAAACATTTGGACATGAGAAAGCTATCCGCAAGATGGGTTCCGCGATTGCTCACGCTTGACCAAAAACAGAATCGTGTGAAGTGTTGCGAGGATGATTTGCAGCTATTCAGGAAGAATCCACAGGACTTTTCATTGTTATTCGACCGTTTGAAAACCGAGCTGCAAGAAAAACGCCGGCGATTGGACCGGAAAAAAGTCCTTTTCCATCACGACAGTGCACCAACACATACCTCAGCAGTTGTGGTTGCAAAATTATTGGAAATAGGATTCGAACTGGCTTCACATGCCCCCTATTCTCCAGACTTGGCTCCCTCGGACTACTGTTTGTTCCCCAATTTGAAGAAATGGCTGGCGGGACAAAGATTTCATTCCAGCGAGGAGGTGATTGCAGCAACTAATAGCTATTTTGCAGACTTGGACAATTCCTATTATTCGGAAGGGATCAAAAAATTAGAACAGCGCTGGACGAAATGTATAAGTCTAAAAGGAGACTATGTCGAAAAGTAAAAAAGGTTTACCCCAAACACGTAAGTAGTTTTTATTTTTGCATCAACGTTTCATACGCCCCTCGTATTACATCCCTATCATAAAGAAAGTGTGCAAGCACTGGGAGCTGATGTTGAATCCCGCATTCACTACTTTCGACGAATTATCGACTGGAGTGCTGCAGTGACGAACTTCATACAATTTGTATTATTCACGGTGAGGTCGCATTCACTCGTGATCGTGTTTTCCAACAGTCGCTACAGCCATATCTGGACTGAAGACAGTTCCAGCGCCACCGACATTAGTGGCCACCAGCAACGAGTCTCTCTCAACGTATGGATTGTCACTGTCCAAGATCGTCTAACAGCGGCTTATTTGATGCCTCGACGTTTGAGTGGCCCACGTTACCTGGTCTTCGTGCGAGATGTGCTGCCTCAGTTCTTGAAGACTGTACTCCTTTTCCGCGGCTTCAGCGTGACCGTACACCAGCCCGCTTCGATGTTAATGTCCGCGATCATCCCTCATCGTTGGATTACAAGGGGAAGTGCTGTCCCATGTCCAGCGCGAGCGCCGGATCTCATACCTATGGACTTCATCCTCTGGGGCTATGTCAAGACGTTGGTCTATGAAACCCCCGTAGAAACGCACGAAAATCTGTTTGCTAGGATCTAAGGTGCCTGTCTCCTGGTGCAGCAGACAGCAAGGATGTTCGAGAGTGTGCGGCAGAACTCCATGCGCCGTTGCCATGTATGCATTGAGACTGATGGTAGACACTTTGAACAATTATTACGACCTGCGTCGTTGTTATGCGGTGTACGCTGTGTATATTCGTAACATAGTAAATATGCATTTCCGACCACTGCTCCCGTATCTCAATATAATCTGTTGTGGACGCACTGTCACTTGTTTCAGATTGGTTGTGGACGTACTGTCATCTGTTTCAGATTGACGCAAAGGTTTGAAACACCCTGTGTATCGCAGGCTGGGTGTACCAGGCTATGAAATACTCTGGCTAGCATCCCGCACATGAGCAAATTCTGCGAATTGAACACTTCTGGGGTCCTAAATTAATTTAATTTAGTGGGTATTCCATGGCAAATTCCTAATGGACAATTTTCAAGGCACGTGGAACTCGCAACTTCCTTAGTCCTTCCTTCATGTTGTGCGTCAGCTGCTGTGATGTTGTTGTGCTGTAAAGTCGTGTTTTTTACTGCAGTACATATGGCGAGTTTCCCCTTTTGCCACAGTTAATCCGGCGGTAAGCTTTTTCCCAGTTCGAGTGACGCACAGAAACGGCACGGGTGCCGACTGTCAGAGTGGTAGCGCTGGCGACTGCCCTTCTGCCGCCAGCTGCGAGCGAATCCGCGCTGCGGCTGCAGCTGCAGCGCACCTCTGGATTAGCGCTGGCCGTGATTGACAGATCGATTGTGCCGGCGTGACCGCCCTTTGTGGCGCCCAGGCCCAAGTGGCAATCACTGGCCGTTTCCCTCAGCCCTTCGCCCAGCGGAAATGGATTGATTATTGCTTCTATCGGACCAAGTGCGTACCCCTTTCTGACCGGCAAATCTGCCTCGTCTCTGGTTCACCGTAAACGCATCCTGCAGAATTCACAAAATTTGTAATTATTATAGAAAAGCAGCTACTAGCGCACAAAGGGTTATCCCGGAGGGTGCCATTCGTAACAATAGAGGTTGTTAGTCCCACAGCAGAGCACACCACCTGTAATCTGCCAGCGGAACTATAGGCTAAATCCGAATTTCCAACGTTATCCTTCCTACGATATTGTAGTACCTACGTTGTAAAGAAAAACGGCGCAGTGTTCCCTCGGACATCGCATGCACAGCCGTTGTTATGAAATGCATGAAATGTATTCGCAGTTGCTGTGTAAGGGAATGACGACAGTGAGACTCGAACCCGGATTTTTCCGCTTTACGTGAGTGATACCGCTCTGAGTATTCATGCACATCCCATACCCGTACCCAAACTTCCAAGTGCCGTCGGTCCTGCGTCACAACCTGCACTCGTACACATGTTGTAATTCCTGTACAGGGAGGAACAAGTGTAGTTGAAACTCACCGCCTGGTATCGAAGGATAAATACAACATTACAGTGCCCATGTTGTTAAAAAGAACGATCCAATGCTGCTTCGAATATCTATGCACGTATTTCATTGTCGTCATAGATAGTGCCTACAGGAAAATTAAAGAGACCTTTGGAGAAAAGAGATCCACTTGTATGAATAGCAAGAGCTCAGATGGAAGCCCAGTACTAAGCAAAGAAGGGAAAGCAAAGAGGTGGAAGGAGTATATAGAGGGTCTATACAAGGGCGATGTACTTGATGACAATATTATGGAAATGGAAGAGGATGTAGATGAAGATGAAATGGGAGATACCATACTGCGTGAAGAGTTTGACAGAGCACTGAAAGACCTGAGTCGAAACAAGGCCCCGGGAGTAGACAACATTCCATTGGAACTACTGACAGACTTGCAAGAGCCAGGCCTAACAAAACTCTACCATCTGGTGAGCAAGATGTGTGAGACAGGCGAAATTCCCTCAGACTTCAAGAAGAATATAGTAATTCCAATCCCAAAGAAAGCAGGCATTGACCGATGTGAAAATTACCGAACTATCAGTTTAATAAGTCACGGCTGCAAAATACTAACGCGAATTCTTTACAGACGAATGGAAAAACTGGTAGAAGCCGACCTCGGGGAAGATAAGTTTGGATTCCGTAGAAATATTGGAACACGGGAGGCAATACTGACCCTAGGGCTTATCTTAGAAGCTAGATTAAGGAAAGGCAAACCTACGTTTCTAGCATTTGTAGACTTAGAGAAAGCTTTTGAGAATGTTGACTGGAATACTCTCTTTCAAATTCTGAAGGTGGAAGGGGTAAAATACAGGGAGCGAAAGGCTATTTACAATTTGTATAGAAACCAACTGGCAGTTATAAGAGTTGAGGGGCATGAAAGGGAAGCAGTGGTTGGAAAGGTAGTGAGACAGGGTTGCAGCCTCTCCCCGATGTTATTCAATCTGTATATTGAGCAAGCAGTAAAGGAAACAAAAGAAAAATTAGGAGTAGGTAGTAAAATCCATGGAGAAGAAATAAAAACTTTGAGATTCGCCGATGACATTGTAATTCTGTCAGAGACAGCAAAGGACTTGGAAGAGCAGTTGAACGGAATGGACAGTGTCTTGAATGGAGGATATAAGATGAACATCAACAAAAGCAAAACGAGGATAATGGAATGTAGTCGAATTAAGTCGGGTGATGCTGAGGGAATTAGATTAGGAAATGAGACACTCAAAGTAGTAAAGGAGTTTTGCTATTTGGGGAGCAAAATAACTGATGATGGTCGAAGTAGAGAAGATATGTAGACTAGTAATGGCAAGGATAGCGTTTCTGAAGAAGAGGAATTTGTTAACATCGAGTATTGATTTAAGTGTCAGGAAGTCGTTCCTGAAAGTATTTGTATGGAGTATAGCCATGTATGGAAGCGAAACATGGACGATAAATAGTTTGGACAAGAAGATAATAGAAGCTTTCGAAATGTGGTGCTACAGAAGAATGCTGAAGATAAGGTGGGTAGATCACATAACTAATGAGGAGGTATTTAATAGAATTGGGGAGAAGAGGAATTTGTGGCACAACTTGACAAGAAGAAGGAACCGATTGGTAGGACATGTTCTGAGGCATCAAGGGATCACAAATTTAGCATTGGAGGGCAGCGTGGAGGGTAAAAATCGTAGAGGGAAACGAAGAGATGAATACACTAAGCAGATTTAGAAGGACGTAGGTTGCAGTAAGTACCGCTACCGGCAGATGAAGAAGCTTGCACAGGATAGAGTAGCACGGAGAGCTGCATCAAACCAGTCTCAGGACTGAAGACCACAACAACAACAACATTCCCTTCGAAGATGTATGCATGTGTTTTATTGTTGTCATTCCGTTCTACAGCTGATGGCTGTCCATATACGCAACGGGGAATACGTTTCATGTACACTCCTGGAAATTGAAATAAGAACACCGTGAATTCATTGTCCCAGGAAGGGGAAACTTTATTGACACATTCCTGGGGTCAGATACATCACATGATCACACTGACAGAACCACAGGCGCATAGACACATGCAACAGGGCATGCACAATGTCGGCACTAGTACAGTGTATATCCACCTTTCGCAGCAATGCAGGCTGCTATTCTCCCATGGAGACGATCGTAGAGATGCTGGATGTAGTCCTGTGGAACGGCTTGCCATGCCATTTCCACCTAGCGCCTCAGTTGGACCAGCGTTCGTGCTGGACGTGCAGACCGCGTGAGACGACGCTTCATCCAGTCCCAAACATGCTCAATGGGGGACAGATCCGGAGATCTTGCTGGCCAGGGTAGTTAACTTACACCTTCTAGAGCACGTTGGGTGGCACGGGATACATGCGGACGTGCATTGTCCTGTTGGAACAGCAAGTTCCCTTGCCGGTCTAGGAATGGTAGAACGATGGGTTCGATGACGGGTTGGATGTACCGTGCACTATTCAGTGTCCCCTCGACGATCACCAGTGGTGTACGGCCAGTGTAGGAGATCGCTTCTCACACCATGATGCCGGGTGTTGGCCCTGTGTGCCTCGGTCGTATGCAGTCCTGATTGTGGCGCTCAGCTGCACGGCGCCAAACACGCATACGACCATCATTGGCACCAAGGCAGAAGCGACTCTCATCGCTGAAGACGACACGTCTCCATTCATCCCTCCATTCACGCCTGTCACGACACCACTGGAGGCGGGCTGCACGATGTTGGGGCGTGAGCGGAAGACGGCCTAACGGTGTGCGGGACCGTAGCCCAGCTTCATGGAGACGGTTGCGAATGGTCCTCGCCGATACCCCAGGAGCAACAGTGTCCCTAATTTGCTGGGAAGTGGCGGTGCGGTCCCCTACGGCACTGCGTAGGATCCTACGGTCTTGGCGTGCATCCGTGCGTCGCTGCGGTCCGGTCCCAGGTCGACGGGCACGTGCACCTTCCGCCGACCACTGGCGACAACATCGATGTACTGTGGAGACCTCACGCCCCACGTGTTGAGCAATTCGGCGGTACGTCCACCCGGCCTCCCGCATGCCCACTATACGCCCTCGCTCAAAGTCCGTCAACTGCACATACGATTCACGTCCACGCTGTCGCGGCATGCTACCAGTGTTAAAGACTGCGATGGAGCTCCGTATGCCACGGCAAACTGGCTGACACTGACGGCGGCGGTGCACAAATGCTGCGTTGCTAGCGCCATTCGACGGCCAACACCGCGGTTCCTGGTGTGTCCGCTGTGCCGTGCGTGTGATCATTGCTTGTACAGCCCTCTCGCAGTGCCCGGAGCAAGTATGGTGGGTCTGACACACCGGTGTCAATGTGTTCTTTTTTCCATTTCCAGGAGTGTATTTCATAACGACTTTAGCCGACGCAAGCCACTCTGAATCGTTCTTCTTAGCAACAAAGTCGCCGCAATATCGTATTTATCTGCCGATACCAGGAAGCTACTTTCAGTTAAGATGTGCTTCCCTGTACTACGGTAATCACATAATGTGCGTGTTAGTACAGGATGTGGCGCAGGGACGACGACATATGGAAGTTTGGATCGGGCCATGGGTTGTCCCTGGATAGCCAAAGCGGTTAAGGCGATAGCTCGCGTAAAGCGGAAAATCCTGGTTGGAGTCCTGGTCCGGCACAAATTTTCGTTGTCGTCATTCCCTTGTACAACTGGTGGTTACTCGTATTTCCAGCTGCGAATAGATTTCATGTTATCCTTTCTGCTGACTGAGTCCGATCATGCATCCCCTGCATGTCTTTCAGTGTACATCCAAAATTACTCAGCATGTTACGTTGAAAATTTTCATCCGTTGCAATGTTTTCAGTATGCGTAAACAAGTTTCTCAATATAAATAAACGATTATCAAATAGGACGAGTGTCACTACGGGATTTTTCAGTGATGATGCTGTTGTGTACAGGAAAGTATAGTGACAGTTGGATGGTCGTCAGGAACTGCTGAAGAACTTGCGCAAAATTTCGCTTGACGTAATGAAAATGGTTCAAATGGCTCTGAGCACTATGGGACTTAACATCAGAGGTCATCAGTCCCATAGACGTAGACCTAACTAACCTAAGGACATCACACATATCCATGCCCGAGGCAGGATTCCAACCTGCGACCCTAGCAGTCGCGTGGTTCCGGACTGAAGCGCCTGGAACCTGGCGTAATGAGTGGTATCTCTCTTTTACTGTATATAAATGTAAGATAATAACCCGATAGTATCTTATTACAAGCAAATTGTGATGACGTTACTTTGTATATAAGTAGTTAGGGGAAACGCTACCGAGAAATGAGACGATTACGTAAAATACAGTACTAGAGAAGACGAGTAGAAGACTCAGATTGTTTGGAAGGCTTCTGGAAAACTGCAACGCTTCTGTAACGAAAATCGCACACTGTTGGTAGGATCGTAACTGCACCCCATACGAAAGTGCTGTAGTAATGCCCGAGGAAATTAAACGGGAAACGTTCCGAAAAAGACGACGTAGTTCTCGTGGAACTCTGTTGCATACATTTAGAGAACGTGTATTCGAAGAAGACCGGGCCACCATTATGCTGTCACAGTCCTAATACGTTGTGCCTAAGTTCGCAGCGTTTTTGTTTTGCATGTTGCTACTCCGGTTGCTATGGGTTTGTGTATCGATTGTCGTCTTTTATTTGTAGTTCACCGTTGCTATTTGAGTTCACATATTGTCATTTTGTCGTTGGGAGATAGTGAGTCGAGCTGTGGACGCTAGTAAATAGCGTGCCAAGTATAGGAATCGAACATTTCCGACATATTCTTGTGTTTGAGTTTAGTAGAGGGACGACAGCAGCGGAGACGGCTAGAAATATTTGTTCCGGGTGTAGGGATAACGCCATTCCACAGATCACCATAAAAAATGGTTTTCTCGTTTTAAGAAAGACCGTTTTGTGCTCAGCGACTCTCCACGTTCAGGAAGATCTTCGGGGTTTGATGAAGATCGCTTGAACACATTAATCCACAATGATCCTCTTCATTGTACTCGAGAACTGGCAATTGTGATGAACTGTGATGATTCCACTATCGTGCAACATTTGCCTGCAGTGGGGAATGTTCAAAAATCGGGTATATGGGTACCGCATGCTCTAACACTAAATCACAAAAATTTGCGGATGGGCATAAGTGCATCTCTGCGTGCTCGTCATCAATTGGCTCGCGAACAACGCCGACCATTCTTATCCTCTATCGTTACTTACGACGAGAAATCGCGGCTTTATGCTAACGTAGGAAAAAACGAGTGGTTGAGTCGAAATAAAGCTGCAGCTCCCCGTACAAAGACATGCGCGCATTCACAATAGGTAACGCTGCGCATCTGGTGGAACAGGGACAGTGCAGTGTACTACAGATTGCTTCCCAGAGGTGTAACCATCACTGCCGAAATTTATTGTGTACTACTGAAACGTCTTGCAGGCGCAACCCAAGAACAACGGCTAGGAAGTCCTGCTTCTCCAGGATAATGCCCGCTCGCATTCTGATAGACTGACAGAAAACATTGTACAGGAGTTGGGTTAGGAAGTCATTTGGCACCGACCTTATTCAACTGATATTTCACCCTCAGATTTTCATCTTTTCCGCTCACTTCCGAGCATACTTCAAGGAAATTTCTGTCCGGATGAAAATGCGCTCCGAACATTGCTCGACAAGTTCTTCGCCTCAAAACCACGTGATTTATCCAGTCACAGAATGGAAAAGTTAACCCAGCATCGGCAGGCTATTGTAAATTGTGAAGGAGAATATATTACTGATAACTAAAGTCTCTGTCATGCGTATCTATTGTGTTTATTGCAGTTATGGAAAACAGATACGAACTTACGCAGCAACTCGATATATCCAAAATTACTCTATGTGGTATGTTGAAAATTCTTATCCTTTACAATGTTTCCAGTATGCATAAACAATATAAATAATCGATTTATCAAATATTATCAGCATCACTGTGATGCTATTGTGTGCAGGGAACTCTGCTGGTTGTTGGCTGGTCGTCAGGAACTGCAGAAAGACTTGGACAAAACTTCATCTTGGCGTAATGATTGACAGCTCTCTTTAAATGTGGATAAATGTAAGATAATGGCTGTAAAAGCAAATCTTGAGCACGTTATTTCTTGTAAGTATTTAGGGTAAACATTTCGAAGCAGAATGAAATGAGACGATTGCGTAAGACCAGTATTAGGGAAGGCGAATGGAAGGCTTGAATTGATTGTAGGGATTCTGTAAAATGCATTGCATCTGTAAAGTAAAACTCACACAAGACGCTAGTGCGACCGATTCTAAGTATCGTCCCAGTGTTTGGGGGTCTTCATCAAGTAAGCATGGCATCAGACACTGAACGAATTCAGAGACGCGTTGCTATAGTTGAGTCGGCTGTTGATTCGTGATAGTTGCAGTTGGCTGGGCGGAGCAGCTTCGCAGGCCTACCTCAGCCAATAACGTACAACGATGTTATAAACGTCTCTATGGCAACGCCACAGTGTTGTTACAGCTGTGAAGACGGCTACTGTTTCCACCTGGAGCCATTAGTGCTTCACAGTGAGAGTTGAATAATGAATAGGAAAATAGGAATGCGGGTAAGCTACTACAAACAGCATAGTGAACGCATTATTGTGGCCAAGATAGATACGAAGCCCACACCTACTACAGTAGTACAAGTTTATATGCCAACTAGCTCTGCAGATGACGAAGAAATTGAAGAAATGTATGATGAAATAAAAGAAATTATTCAGATAGTGAAGGGAGATGAAAATTTAATAGTCATGGGTGACTGGAATTCGAGTGTAGGAAAAGGGAGAGAAGGAAACGTAGTAGGTGAATATGGATTGGGGCTAAGAAATGAAAGAGGAAGCCGTCTGGTAGAATTTTGCACAGAGCACAACCTAATCATAGCTAACACTTGGTTTAAGAATCATGATAGAAGGTTGTATACATGGAAGAACCCTGGAGATACTAAAAGGTATCAGATAGATTATATAATGGCAAGACAGAGATTTAGGAACCAGGTTTTAAATTGTAAGACATTTCCAGGGGCAGATATGGACTCTGACCACAATCTATTGGTTATGACCTGTAGATTAAAACTGAAGAAACTGCAAAAAGGTGGGAATTTAAGGAGATGGGACCTGGATAAACTGAAAGAACCAGAGGTTGTACAGAGTTTCAGGGAGAGCATAAGGGAACAATTGACAGGAATGGGGGAAAGAAATACAGTAGAAGAAGAATGGGAAGCTTTGAGGGATGAAGTAGTGAAGGCAGCAGAGGATCAAGTAGGTAAAAAGACGAGGGCTAGTAGAAATCCTTGGGTAACAGAAGAAATATTGAATTTAATTGATGAAAGGAGAAAATATAAAAATGCAGTAAATGAAGCAGGCAAAAAGGAATACAAACGTCTCAAAAATGAGATCGACAGGAAGTGCAAAATGGCTAAGCACGGATGGCTAGAAGACAAATGTAAAGATGTAGAGGCTTATCTCACTAGGGGTAAGATAGATACTGCCTACAGGAAAATTAAAGAGACCTTTGGAGATAAGAGAACCACTTGTATGAACATCAAGAGCTCAGATGGAAACCCAGTTCTAAGCAAAGAAGGGAAAGCAGAAAGGTGGAAGGAGTATATAGAGGGTCTATACAAGGGCGATGCACTTGAGGACAATATTATGGAAATGGAAGAGGATGTAGATGAAGATGAAATGGGAGATACGATACTGCGTGACGAGTTTGACAGAGCACTGAAAGACCTGAGTCGAAACAAGGCCCCCGGAGTAGACAACATTCCATTGGAGCTACTGACGGCCTTGGGAGAGCCAGTCCTGACAAAACTCTACCATCTGGTGAGCAAGATGTATGAAACAGGCGAAATACCCTCAGACTTCAAGAAGAATATAATAATTCCAATCCCAAAGAAAGCAGGTGTTGACAGATGTGAAAATTACCGAACAATCAGTTTAATAAGCCACAGCTGCAAAGTACTGACACGAATTCTTTACAGACGAATGGAAAAACTAGTAGAAGCCGACCTCGGGGAAGATCAGTTTGGATTCCGTAGAAATACTGGAACACGTGAGGCAATACTGACCTTACGACTTATCTTAGAAGAAAGATTAAGGAAAGGCAAACCTACGTTTCTAGCATTTGTAGACTTAGAGAAAGCTTTTGAGAATGTTGACTGGAATACACTCTTTCAAATTCTAAAGGTGGCAGGGGTAAAATACAGGGAGCGAAAGGCTATTTACAATTTGTACAGAAACCAGATGGCAGTTATAAGAGTCGAGGGGCATTAAAAGGAAGCAGTGGTTGGGAAGGGAGTGAAACAGGGTTGTAGCCTATCCCCGATTTTATTCAATCTGTATATTGAGCAAGCAGTGAAGGAAACAAAAGAAAAGTTTGGAGTAGGAATTAAAATCCATGGAGAAGAAATAAAAACTTTGAGGTTCGCCGATGACATTGTAATTCTGTCAGAGACAGCAAAGGACTTGGAAGAGCAGTTGAACGGAATGGATGGTGTCTTGAAGGGAGGATATAAGATGAACATCAACAAAAGCAAAATGAGGATAATGGAATGTAGTCGAATTAAGTCGGGTGATGCTGAGGGAATTAGATTAGGAAATGAGACACTTAAAGTAGTAAAGGAGTTTTGCTATTTGGGGAGCAAAATAACTGATGATGGTCGAAGTAGAGAGGATATAAAATGTAGACTGGCAATGGCAAGGAAAGCGTTTCTGAGGAAGAGAAATTTGTTAACATCGAGTATAGATTTAAGTGTCAGGAAGTCATTTCTGAAAGTATTTGTATGGAGTGTAGCCATGTATGGAAGTGAAACATGGACGGTAAATAGTTTGGACAAGAAGAGAATAGAAGCTTTTGAAATGTGGTGCTACAGAAGAATGCTGAAGATGGGTAGATCACGTAACTAATGAGGAGGTATTGAATAGGATTGGGGAGAAGAGAAGTTTGTGGCACAACTTGACCAGAAGAAGGGATCGGTTGGTAGGACATGTTCTGAGGCATCAAGGGATCACCAATTTAGTATTGGAGGGCAGCGTGGAGGGTAAAAATCGTAGGGGGAGACCAAGAGATGAATACACTAAGCAGATTCAGAAGGATGTAGGTTGCAGTAGGTACTGGGAGATGAAGAAGCTTGCACAGGATAGAGTAGCATGGAGAGCTGCATCAAACCAGTCTCAGGACTGAAGACCATAACAACAACAACAGTGAGAGTTGGCAACAGTGCTGTAAGCTGTCAAGTACCTTCTTGCGCCGTCTAGACTATAGGATTGTAGCTGTAGCCCATACGAAAGTGCAGTAGTAATGCTCGAGGAACTCAAATGGGTATTCTTGCGAAAAAGACGATGCAGTTGTCGTAGAACTCTTATAAATTTGGAGAAGGTCTCTTCGAAGAAGACTAAGTCGCCATTATGTTGCCACAATCCTATATCTCGCGAAGAGATCACGGATATAAGGTAAGGGAGATTAGTGAACATACAGTGGCACATAGACAGTCAGTTTTTTCCTTGCCCATTACGCGAGTGGAATAGGAATTAAAAGCCATTACGTTGCTACTATGTACCCGGTGATAAGCAGTGACTTGTGAAATATACACTATATGATCGAAAGTATTTAGCTACTCCTGTGTAATGCAGAACCGCCAGTATCTAAGGAGGTGGGGAGTATTGTGTCGTCGGTTGTAAAACCCCATGGTATTTGTGACATATACTGTGTGTGTGTGTGTGTGTGTGTGTGTGTGTGATTGCCTAATGTTGTCTCCGAAGTGAAATTCTCTAGGTGTAAGTTACCAGTGTCAGGGTCGTTTTAATCATTTGTAGATGTGAAAATTTGTGCTGAATGGGCGTTTGCGCGTACGACGTAGGCCTGGTGAGCACTGCCTCATAGAGAGCATTCCTCCAAGACACGCTGGCCCCATCCCAGGCCTTATGGTCTGGGATACGATAAGCTACAACCCTCGTTCACCTTTGCTGTTTCTTTGCTTATCAGCGCTCGGTACGTGCAGAATGTTGTTAGACCCGTTCTTCTGACGTTCCTGCAACAGGAAGGTGATGTGTCGTTCCAATAGGATAATGCTCGCCCACACACTGCACGTGGAACACAACGTGCTCTACAAGATGTGCAGCAACTTCGCTGGCTAGCATGATCTGGACATGTCTCCAATCGATCGGATGAGAGGTATAATGCGATGAATAGTGACTAGTACAACTCGTCAACGATCAGTTCTTATATAACTACAGAAACAGGTCAAGCAATCATGGAATAACATATCCCAGGACAGTATTCGCCATCAGTGCGATCGACGAGATGCCAGATTTAGTGCCTGCATTGTCGCCTGTGGAGGCTATACCATGTACTTATGTGGGTATTTCAGCCTGAGTCGATATGTGGTACCTCAGAAGCGTTTGTGCTATTGATCTGTAAATGTGACCATTTCATGTACTCCATATGCACTGCCAACCTTGAGTGAATTGGAAACCTCTAAAAGGGTGTACTAATTTCTTTCCGGCATTGCATGTATGGTACCATGATTTTTCAGGTGCCTTTAGCGGCATATGTCGATACTGCCTGCGAAATTTATTGCGAATATAGTTAGTTCAAATGGCTCTAAGCACAATGGGACTTGAGGTCATCAGTCCCCTAGACTTAGGACTACTTAAACCTAAATAACCTAAGGGCATCACACACATCCATGCCCGAGGCAGGATCCGAACCTGCGACCGTAGCAGCAGCGCGGTTCCGGACTGAAGCGCCTTGAACCGTTCGGCTCAAAAAGCGATTGTTGCTTGACAGTAAGGGACAAGTGTACGAAGTTTAGTTGAAATCACGTCAGTGGTGTAGGAGGAGATGTGAAAAACACACACACACTCACACATTTTTATAATATTTGTGGATTTCCATAAGAACGAATGACCTAGACTGGAAACGATCTGTAAATAATAACTCAAAAGTCCTCTTTCCAGACCAAGAGCCGGGCTCGACCGAACAAATCCTAGCAGAGCGTCGCGTTCCATTAGCATTTGCAAAATGCCCAAGAATGAAAATGTGGCGGCGACTAGCTGTGTTGGCGTCATACCTTCACGAGGTTGCAGATTGGCAGTCTTTATTTGTTCATTTTCGTTCCTATACTTGTTCCTTTCTTGCAAATTCCCTATTTGTCCGTTGTTGTTTTGCTATCGCAACTCCACCAAGCCCCCATTACCTCCACTTTTCATGATTCTTGTAGGGCCCTGAATAGCTACCTTAGCGATCATGAAAACCAGGTCCCTACTGTACATTGCCACTTAAAAAAAAGAATAGATTTGTAGTAAGCATAGCAGTAAGTGGGGAGCACCTGAAAATATGATAAGTTTCATGTACATGGGGAGTATAATACAGCAAAATGAAGGAAATGGCAAGGAGATAAGTGAAAGTACAAGGCAAGTTATGGGAAGTGTCAACAATGATATGAAACGAAGAAGACACCCAAGGAAACTGAAAAATTGGCAAACGCAAGATGTTACATACCATTTCCGTTGCCTGCTGCAGAAAAATGGGTCATGGAAGGAAGGGGAAAACAGTAAGGTACGAGTAAGTGAAATAAAGTTTTTAAGGAACTGAGTAGGTGCAGAAACTGAGAAGACAGAAAATCATAGTATTAGGGTGCAAATGGATGAGAATCTCCTGTACGATAATATTGAGGAAAAAAATATTGTAATGGTACGTCCTCGTAAAGAGATTGGATGAGATGAGAGTGCCTAGGAAGATACACGAGATAAAAATGGAGAGCAAGAGACCAAGATGAAGACCACGGGCTAGGTGGATAAAGGAAGTGGAGAAGGCTGGACGAGAATAGCGACAGAGAAGCGCGGTGGTAGCAAAGAAGATTGAGAGGTTTGAAGTGTGGGAAACTGTGCAAGATAATGATGATGGTTTGTTGTTATAGCCATAGGTCTTTAGACCCTTCATATTGTATTCTAAAATGGATCAATTTTCGAAAGCGATTAACACTGATTATAAACGGTTAATTTATTTCAGAACTAAAAAAATTTACATAACTAATATATGAACAAGTTAGAGGTGCAGTGGAGCCGTGGCGCTGATGAGGCTTGCATCTTTGTGGGTGACATGTCTCGTACAACATTGCGCGTAAACTTGCTACATAAATTAAGTGCAATTGATCAAAATTCTTTCAAAATATTGGAGTCACTTTATCATACACAACGTATCTGGGTAACCTAAATTAGTCTGCATTTTTCGTAAGGAGGGCATTGTATATTGGCGGATATCTCCGACTTCCCTCGATTTTGTGTAACTGCCTGAGATGAGGAACGATCACGTTTAGAAAATGAACCAGCTGTTAACAGTTTCTTTAGCCAAACACCCATTTCTTGGGGAAAATTTTCTGTCCCATTCCCATGCCAGATGTCCATCCTCTAATTGTATTATCCTTGGAAGCTTTTTTAAGTAGCCGACTTTTGGCTAGTACATTGTAGGATTATGCTGAACTGAGATTTCCCTAAAGCGATCCTCATTCGGAATGTATTTCTAATCGTGAAGCACGCCAAACGTGATTTCCGTCGTGATTCGTCCACGCTCATAAACGAGATGGTATATCACACCGAACATGCTCTTCATCGTGTTTTTCGACCATAGCGATCCTCAGCATTATCGATCTGGCGCGCAAGTTTGTTTACGGAAATGGACAACCGTAAGTTGTTACGTTAGCTCCTTTCAAACGCACGTCTGCTGTCTTGGCCATATTGTTTGAGAAGGTTTCGTATCCAGTTAGTAGAGACATAAACTTTTTGATCTTCCATTACAAATAGCACAATAAATATTACTGTAGTCTTCCACATAAGATAAAAATTGTTTCATCATTACCATTTCTTATTGAAACCTTAAAGAGCATTCTTATTACATCACTGCTTCCATTCAGTAGCAAATTTTGTTAACGCATACGTAAATGAACAATTTATATAAAGCAATGCTTTATGACAGATTCTGGAAATACTGTTGGGTGAATTGCACAAGAATCACTCAGTGACTTAGATAGCAATCGCGCTATTCATTTTCCATGTTACTTGGCACATTCATAAAATCGAATGAACTCAGTCTTGAACAGACATCGGTCTTATACGGGGTGTTCAAAAAGTCTCTCCGCAGTGCCGTATGAATATAGAAGTCTTATACGGGGTGTTCAAAAAGTCTTTCCGCAGTGCCGTATGAATATAGAAGTCTTATACGGGGTGTTCAAAAAGTCTCTCCGAAGTGCCGTATGAATATAGAAAACATAAAGGTGAATATAAATGTATAAGCAAAATGGGAACAAGAACCTTCCAGATCGTGATCCGCTCCTCTATCCGCAACAGAACTAGCACTCGTCTCGGGTCTCAACGACGTCCTGATGATAGCAACCGCTGACGTTTAATTACAAGAAATCGTACTAAAATGGTGCATTTTTGATAAATCTTCAATGAGTTGGTGCCTTGGAACGGCATACTTTCATAGGGCGCAAAATATTACAGGAAAGGCACCATATAAGGAAGCCTTTAACCATCAATATGTCATTTCCTGTCTATTTATGGTAACAAGTAGTACGAAAAATTACACATTTTCGAGGGATCCTCAATTTATCGGTGCTTTGAAACAGAAAATATCCTTAGCACTTAAGTTATAAAAACCACCAAATGATGCCTTCAGCTGCAAACGAAGTTATCTCATAGGCGTCTCCGAAGTTCCTCTTGTAACAGAGAAAGCAAACTTGCATCTCATTGGCCGCGTTCATCTCCAAGAAGCTAAAACCTAAGCTCCATGTCCACGTTCGGCTTCACGGCCTGTGTGAGGACGGAGTACGATATACGTCTAGTACAACCAGCAGTAACCATCGTATGTATGGTTTCAAACTCTCATCTTCCAGGAATGGTATCGGAAAAAATTTAACAAGCCGAGATCCTAAAAAAGCATTTTATTGAATGACCGGTTCCAGCAGAGCTATGCTGTGCTCTTGCTGTCATCATAGGTTCTTTATTCTTTTGAATTTTTGTAACGTATTATCCATCAGTATTACAGGTCGCTTAACGCTGCATGTGCACTTCCAACTACCTCGATGTCACTACACATCTTCATTTCAAATGTAAATGCATTATGTACAAACATAAACATGATTACTCGTATACTCCACAGATTGCAAGTGTTACCAGGTGGTAGTGAACGTGGACACTTGCAATCGGCGCAATATTGTGGGTGTAGTTACGTACAGAATTTGTTTGGATCGGAATCCAGTTTCCTATTATTTTGCTATCTCCCTTGTCTTTCTTTTTAAATAGATTATGTAATGACGACTTGCCATGAAGTCGAAACCCTTAATGATTTTACTTGTGTGACTTGAGGTTGTAAAATAGAGTAAAATAATGATTTTAAATATCTGGTCGCTGCACTACATTCAACACTACATTGTCTTTAAAAAAAGGTCATCGAACTGTATCAAGATCATTTAAGACGTAGATATAGCCCTCACAGATGTAAGCCATGAAAGCTACGCCTCTACTGTCGAGTGGAGAAGGGAGCGTGTTAGTTGCGAAAAAAAAGGACAGGAGAGCAAATTAACAAACGGAGCGTTAATAGCATTCCTCCGGGAAGAAGCCGTTTCTCTGGCTTGCGCAGTCTGAAGTAATAAAAGCGGCGTGCCTTTAGCAGCCCTCGACAGTGGAGCGTGAAGAAAGCGCAGCCGGGCCCTTCGGTTTGAGGTAGAGTGCCTATTGCGCGCGAGGCTGTGGCTCTCATCACTCGGCCGTGCAACTTCCACTCTTGCACGATACGGCAGTGCGGCCCTTGTGCGTAACGCAGATCTAGTCGCTCTTCCTGTCCAATTACAAGCATGGTCGACTTTCCTTTTTCAACTGAAATCTGCGAGGCAGTGATTGTTCTAACATCCGCTGGTATGCGACGTTGACCATCGCGACCGAGATGCTGTCGACTGCAGACTTTCAGAGATGAGCATGCCATCGTTTAGACATACCCGGACAAAGATATAGTGCCAATACGGATATCGCATGGGTTGGGATTTGCCTGAAATTTCGCACAGTTCTTCGCCGTTTAAAAAGAAATCGACACGTATTTTGGATCTTGGATCGATACTCCGTAGTGTTTTGTGCAAATCGACGCATAAGTTTTCCGTGTTGATAAAAGAGTGACTGTAAGCAACTGGCAAGATGGTACCTTGGCTCTGGAAATAAATAGTTTTGCTTGGGATGTGCGAACGTAGATTCAAGTCCACCTGCAGATTTTTGTGAAGTTTTGCACAGTTAACGTATCGTTTCTTCGGGAAAAGATCAGCATGTAATGATAGTATATTGGAAGAGAGTAAAGAAAGAAATATGTACGACGCCCCACAAAGGAAGTATCCGAATGAGATGACAATCGATAGATGTGATGTATAAGCACAGGAAAACAAATGGTTACCTTTAAATGCGAACATTTTAGGTTAGGCTTTACCGTGACTGTTATTGACATTAAATGAAACAACAAGTTTACTGTTTGCAAATGTCACAGTATACATGTGATGTATTACGACAGCGAGAGGACCCTGTGACCACTGGAGGCAGTGCCACGAGTTCCTCCAAAAAATCGTAACACAGCACACACACAAATGTCATACTAACTAATGTAAATCCACCCGATGATGGAGGTTTAAACCTTTGAAACGAGTCGTGGAAATAAATAAAACGGTGACTGGTAACAGTAAACTTGTTGTTTCATTTAAGACAAATCATATTAACAGAATATTCCGTCGGTTCTTGGTAGAACAACATTATAATAATAAATGAAAAGCACCAGTTTGCTTTTGTTCTACAATATTATTTTTATTACTAACCGGTTTTCGGCTTACAAGGCTATCTTCAGGCATTTACTGAGTATTATCACCAAAGAAGTTAAATGTTAGCAGACAACATTGGAAGAGAAGTAACACATCTAGAGTGAAGTAGAAACATACAGTGAGTAACATCTTTGCAATGAAATAGTAAAAACTGAACAGTACATAAATAACAATGGAGTTGGCAGGAAAACCTTTAGCATAAAATAAGTAATAGAGTAATACACAACCAATTACAAAAAGAAGAGACAGTTGTCAATGTAAATACAGAATACAGTATTCTGTATTTACATTGACAACTGTCTCTTCTTTTTTTAATTGGTTGTGTATTACTCTCCATGTTTCATACCTCTTGATGCAGCCTTGCCTAGTACTAATTTTATCTTATTTCAATAGTTTTGTTTATCAATAGAAACTGTTATGTAGGCATGCTATTCTTATTTTGTGCTAAAGGTTTTCCTGCCAACTCCATTGTTATTTGTGTACTGTTCAGTTTTTACTATTTCATTGCAAAGATGTTACTCACTGTATGTTTCTACTTCACTCTAGATGTGTTACTTCTCTTCCAATGTTGTCTGCTAACATTTAACTTCTTTGGTGATAATACTCAGTATATGCCTGAAGATAGCCTTGTAAGCCGAAAACCGGTTAGCAATAAAAATAATATTGTAGAACAAAAGCAAACTGGTGCTTTTCATTTATTAAGACAAATGGTTACAATTCCAGAAAAATTTGATGATTTATTCAGGAGAAAGAGTTTTACAAATTGAGCAAACCAGTAATGTTTTGATATTTCTCTGGCTCTCGTGCAAGCAGTTATTCGGCGTGGCATTGATTAATAGAGTTGTTGGATCTCCTGCTGAGGCATATCGTGCCAAATTCTGTCCAATTGGCGCCTTAGATCGTCAGAATCCCGAGCTGGTTGGCGATGTCTGCCCGTAATGTCCCAAATGTTCTCGTTTGGGGAGAGATCCGGCGGCCTCGCTGGCCAGCGTAGGATTTGGCAAGCACGAAGACAAACAGTGGAAAATTCGCCATGTGCAGACAGGCACTCTATTTTGTTCTTTTGTCTTAGATTGTAGTTCTGTTCATTTCATACAGAAGAAATCGAGAATAATTACGAACTTTGCACTTTTTTCGCTAGCAGGCAGTATTTATCTGATTTGATTAGTAAGTGTAACACCTTCCCGGATAGCCGAGAGCGCCTAAGCACACGCTTCCCGGGCTCGGGGAGGCGCCTCGGCCCCGGACCGAATCCGCTTCGCGAATTAATGATAGGGCCTGGGACCCGACCAAGCTGACCAGCCCGTATGTGGTTTTTAAGCGGTTTCCCACATCAACTAGGTAAATTCCAGAGAAAAAAGGAATGAATAAATTGTTAAATACTGTAATAAACATGAGTTTATATGTAAAAAGGACAAAGACTGTGATTTCTGAGCGCTAACCTAATGTTGAGGTATACGTTCTACGTTTGACATGCTTCCGGATACAGCGGAAACTCATACCTTTGCTGTACCACAGTACCACAGTCTAACATAACAGTCGCGAGTCTCACTGCGTAGTTGTTACCGTTTGACAGATGGAGCGACACTAGCGCTCCAAGCGGCGAGTAAGGTGAACCTTAGACACGTCGTAAGCATAATGTTTGTTTTGCATCCGTGTCCTACATAATTTACGAAATATTTGGGTTATTTTCTTGCCTCCAAGGGTTTGTGTGGTATCAGAAGGCATATATGTTTCAAAAAATGATTCTAAAATAAGCGTGCGTATGGAGAAAAACCATTAATCGAGTGGCAGGCTACAACACATTCGTGAAGAAACACTTGTGACGTTGGATAGAATTGCAGCTTACCACGTTGATATCAAAAGAATATAAACACGCGGATTCACACGTAAGAAGCACAGACATGTACCTCTACATGCAAAAGCGATCGACAGCTTTATTTATCGTTCTGTAGACCTACTGCGTTTGTCATAGTCGCCTGTTGCCACAAGTACGATCTTCATCTTTATATTATTCTAAGTGGGACAAGCAACTGCGAAATAGTAGAAGAAATGTGTTGAAAACATTATAGTGAGCTGATTACATTACATTTCACGCAAAACCAAATATTTCAATAATTTTCAAACAATCTGTCAGTGAACAAGGTGCTAACAAAATGAAGTCATCGCACGAAGGAAGCAAGGAAAATTAAGTGACTAACAACAGAAGTGAATGAAATACATACCAAACATGACGCTTTTGCAGGGCACGAATAACTGCACTTAATCTAAGCACTTCATCGTCAAAGCAGGCCTGTGTTGACGATTCACACGAATCTGGTACTGATACATGGAGAGTTGAATTGGCTGCTTCTGTGTCATAGGACTGTTTTCAACTGTAGGTGGATTGTCGAATCTTTGTGGCAGTTTCCTCTTCATCGTCAGTAGAGGTGGCTTATTTGGGATGTCAAACAGTGTGGGTACTGCATTCCACGCGAGTTTATTGTCTGCGTTCATGAACTGGTTTTGCTCGAAATGTAGCGAACAAAAACTAATATTATTATACAGGTAAACTCGGTCTTTTTTCATAAGGTCTTCTCGTCTGCTATTAACTAGCCATTTTCTGCTCCTAAAACGAAACATTAACCATTAATACACACGTAGTTTACAAGTGAATCATGACGATACAGTTTAGTAACATGATGGTATATACCTCTCAGGATCCCTAGGAAACCTAAAAAAAAGACAGCTGTGGTGTCTTCTTCCTATTGTTGCTGCAATTTATTGAGCTACAAACGCTCCCGCTTGTAAAAACGTTGTAGAAATCAAAATAAACAACCATTATTCGCTTTCACGATCGCGCCGAACTCACAGTTCACTGGCCGGCCGAAGTTTTGTTGAATACGCCAACCACAAACATATGCAGAACTAATAATTATATCGAGACGCTGTTCTCGCTAATTAATTTAGGGCGTAAGTAATTTTTAACGTTAACAGCTATCCCATTATGATACCGACCCTGGCTTTTTTAATGGAATTGTGTACTTTTTTTCTGTAGCATTGGAAAATGCCTTCAAAGGGGGTTTCAACGACATAACATGTGTGAAACATGGTCAGATAGTAACAAGATAAATGACCGCGAATCATTTTCCTCCCACACAAAAAAGGAGAGATCGTATAAGCCACAGCTGTACTACACTAACGATGAAGTGTTTGCGAAACTCAGTGGTACAGTAAATCTTCACAGTTGCGTTTAATGGGCCACCGCAAATCCGCAAGTCAATGTGGACAAAGGCGTGAATGTACCGGGAGTGAATAAGTTGTGTTATCTTATCGGAGTTTGATTGGGCCGTTCTTGTTTAACGGCCGGCCGCGGTGGTCTAGCGGTTCTGGCGCTGCAGTCCGGAACCGCGGGACTGCTACTGTCGGAGGTTCGAATCCTGCCTCGGGCATGGGTGTGTGTGATGTCCTTAGGTTAGTTAGGTTTAAGTAGTTCTAAGTTCTAGGGGACTTATGACCTAAGATGTTGAGTCCCATAGTGCTCAGAGCCATTTTGAACCTTGTTTAACGGCTCAGTTACCGGTGAGGTGTACATCCATTTTACCGTCCATCCCCAAGTTTATGGGAACGAAAGGCTTTGCTTTCAACAGGATGGTGCCCCCCCCCATACCCAAATAATTATGTCAGTGAGTAACTCAAAGAAAATTTTGCCACACCGTGGATAGTCCGAGAGGTGCTGTAGAGTAGCCACCACGTTCTCCAGACGTAATGCTTCACGACTTTTACCTGTGGGGAACACTGAAGGGCGTCGTTTATCAACAAAAACCACGCACATTGAATGAACTTGGAGAATGCATCGAACATTCATAAGCTGATATCCAACTGGACATGTTGTAATCGATAGCTCGTGCAGCAGTTCAGCGACATCGTCTGCGTAAGGATTTTAATGATGACGACTTCGAACATCTACACTGATTATCATAACTTGCACTTTAAGCTACACTTTCACCGAAAATGTGACGTCTCCTTCAGTTAATTTCGAAGTTATGGGCAATTACACAGTGTATACATTTTTAGGGCCAATCTGTATTTACTTGTTCAGGATATATTTTGGGTGGCTTATATTACCTGTCTTACCCAGTATTTTACATAACACGATTCCTCACTACCGAGAGGCGCTCTTGAACCCAAATCTCCCTATATGGAGCGTTGCATGTTAACTAGTGGCACATTGGCCAAGTAAGTAATCATTAGGGCTCAGTAGCACAGAAAATTTATACTTAGATCTTCTCAAAAACTGTGCGAGGAAACAGCTGAAACAGGATTTTTTCCCAATGAACACCTGTGCGAAGTTTCATCAAAACTGGGGACTCACAAATGGCGGCCTCCACTTATTAAACGAGACGTCATCTTAACTTTCAGCTCTTCATACTACAGTAATTCTCTCTCAGAGATTTTCTTGTTTATGAATGAAAACACACAAGACACTAGTGTAATATTCTACTACATTTATTATTTATTTCACGAACCGGAGTTCGATTTTAAGTCACCATCAGGTAAAAAAATAAACACGTGTTTCCGTGAAGTTTTGTAGGGTCAAAGATTTTAAACTATAGTTAAAACTATATGTCGAGGCATGGGCGGGAACTGCATCGTTGGCGATTCCAATAGACAGTTTTGGTACGCGCATGCGCGTGCTTTCCGCTTGAAGAAAGAGTGTATCCTACCATTTATGTCTCTCGTTTGTTTATGCAGAATTTATCACTTACCACCACCAACAGCGATGACAACTTGCAACAAATGGAATGGAAATTCACCAAACATCTCGCTACGGTCATGTATAATGCACACATTAGCTACGGCAGTCACAGCAGAGTACTCGGAACACTTCAGAACGCACATTGGCTGTCGGAGAATACGTGGCGTACAGTAGATGCGCAGAACGAGCCTAAACTCGACCACCATCGTTCGTGGCTCCAACTGTAGTGCATCTACGGAGTATCTCCATTTCCAGAGATGAAAAACATTAACGTAAGATTTACGAACAAAACGAGAGGAATTATTTAAGTGAAAATGTAAGTTATTTAACTAAGGTAAAATATAAATTGAACTATAATCTTTGGTGACATGTTCCAAGGGTGTGGTTGTACGAAATAATCTTGTATTTAATAGGTCCTAAATTACAAATATGACACCAAAGTTTATTGTTCAATTTGATTTCTTTTATGAAAAATTGTTAGAATTGGTGTATAGTTCCTTAGTTGATGTGTCACATATTTTCTTAGTTAATCTTACAACGCATTTTCACTAAAAATAATTCCTCTCGTTTCATTCCTAAATCTAACATTAATATTTTTCGTCTCTGGACGTGGAGATACTCTGTAGATGCATTAGTTTAAAACTTTGCTTCTGCAAAATTTCACTGTAGCACATAATTGTCTTAGTATCTGATGATGGCGTAAAAGCCGAAAACGTGTTTGAGAAATAAATAATAGATATTGCAGAATATTACACCAGTGTCGTGTGTGTTTTTATTCATAATGTATAAAATATTCTATAAAGAACCTACGGAACAGTCAATCAGTGCAAGTTTGTTATTTCATCATGCAACAGTGTTCTCATGCTCAGACATCAGTTCGCACTGTGGTGCTCAGCATCAGTACCCACGTGGTGAACAGCATTTGTATTCCCACACTATGGTGCCGCTTTAACTATTTTTGTGTTTATCGAGATATGAAGGATTCGTAATGGTTACAAATGAGCGACTGCGTCTAGTCACGTTATAATAATTCGTCTGTGTAGCGATTTGGTAGCTTTGCTGGTAAGTTTCAGACCACAGTTCGAAGGCTTTGTCGTCCCTTCACTGGTCATAACTGTAGTATTTCTTTAGCGCTTCATTTTCAATGTTTTAAATTCATTATTTGTATAAAAACGTCAAATTGTGACCGTGATTCACATTTCATGTTAAAGCAAGTACCCCATTGTCGGTGGGTAAGTTAGTTCACAGGCTGGTAAGTTAGTTCACAGGCTGGAGGAAGGGAAAGGCATAAAATATTTAATAAGACCTTGTTAGATAAGAGCAATGTCTTATTCGAAAGAGTCTTCACTTTGATGACTGCTATGCTATTTGTGTTATAGTACGCAATTTGGAACTGATCTCCAACCAGATTTATTCTCACAGTCCCTCCTGAAGTAGCATTTGTGATTTCTGTACGCATCTGTTTTATGTGGTGAAACCAACAGGCCCCTGAGGGGGCTATTTAAGTCGAGTATATGGTAGAGTATACAGTTACTGGAATTGATAGATAAAGGCGTATGGCATCTACTTCTTCATAAAGTATATACTGCGCAAGCTATTGTGCAGTGCATGATGGAGGGCGTTTCGTACCAGTGTTAAGAGACTTCCTGGCCTATCCCATTCGGGTTTGGAACAAGAGAAAAATGATCGACTGTAAAACTCGATGCGCATCCTAATCTTGTATTATGTGTTGAACCAGAGACCTAGAAACGACGGAGAGGCTTCGTCCCCGCTGTAGCCCTCAATGGTTCACAACCCCACAACAGGCTACAGTAGTCCACTCACTCCGCCGCCGCCCTACACCGAACCCAGGGTTATTGTGCGGTGCCCCCCCCCCCCCCCCCCACGGGAACGTCTGATACCAATCGATAGTAACCCCAAATGTTGGCGCAGTAATTATGGTTTACGCGTACGTAGAGACAGTGTTTGCGCAGCACTCGCCGACAGTGTAACTGAGGCGGAATAAGGGGAACCAGCCCGCATTCGCCGAGGCAGATGGAAAACCACAGTACAAACCATCCACAGGCTGGCCGGCACACCGGACCTGGACACTAATCCGCCGGGCGGATTCGTGCCGGGGGACCGGCACGCCTTACCGCTCGGGAAGCAGCGCGTTAAACCGCGCGGCTAGCCTGACGGACTTATCCTGATTTTACTTACTTTATTCTCATGATCCTCACGGTGGGGGAAGATTTGTTACACGGTCTGCCTCTAATATGAGTCTCGAACTTTTATCCGACAGGGTTTTGCAAGAACAAATCGTCTCTCTTCCCAAGACTCCCATTTAGATCCCTTAAACATTTCGCTTAGTCTTCCGTGTGAGTTACATGGCTTATTACGGTCCTATAGCTGCGCGAGTCTGCTGCCAAATGAACTTAAATTTTCTTCGAAAGGGGGAGGACGGAGGGATCACGGTTACGATGGGAGCCAATAAAGCTAGAAATTTCTAGCGAGCCCTCTGTCACTGAGGAATCCTTTAAAGCACAGCACTTCCGTACATCGTCTTCACCAACAGTTGGAAAACATCCACTAAGAATAATGGTACATTTGCTTTAAGCGAAGAATACGGCCGTGCGTGATTAGCCGAGCGGTCTGAGGCGCTGTAGTCATGGACTGTACGACTGATCCCGGCGGAGGTTCGAGTTCTCCCTCGGGCATGGGTGTGTGAGTTCGTCCGTAGGATAATTTAGGTTAAGTAGTGTGTAAGCTTAGCGACTGATGACCTTAGCAGTTAAGTCTCATAAGATTTCACACACATTTTTCGAAGAATACGGTATAGGAAAACTATTAGATTAATACGGAGTGTCACGAACGTGGACACCCTAACAGCTCCTAACTAGTTCAGGGAGCAGAACACGACATAAATAAAGGGGAAATATTTTGTTCTTTGATTAATTCCCATTTACCCTTTTTATTTACTAATATATTAAGCAGCAATTGTCAACATCTGAAAATGTATATTATTTTTAATGACATTCGAAAGCGCTTAAAAAAGGTGCAGTGCGACGTGGTGCGTCGTTAATTTCGGCTCTGTTCTGATGTAAAAATTGTAACAGGTTTTCAATGATGCGTTGACACTCACACAATTTCTCGAATACTTTAACAGGAGTTGCACTGTAAAAATTAGCCAGCTTTGTATCCTTGTACACATAATATGTCAGGCTCGTCGAGTGCTGGTAAAGAGCGCTGTCCTATGAAAAAATTAGTTGACTCATTGTCTCGGTTCCCATTATCACTTAACGGACATATGCAGTAGTACAGATGGTTATCAGGTTTTATTTGATGAGCGTCCACAGTTTTGGCGACACTGAAACTCTACCGATGGTGTCACTGGCAGATCTAACGCGAGTACATTCCGAGGCTTTCAAGAACGTGGACGTGCGTCTAATTAAATCTGTCCTCAACGCGAAGATTGGTTTCAAGACCGCAGTGCTCTCCTAGTCAAGATACTGCAGCAGGTGGCATGCCGTTGCCTTTCTCCGACCTAGCAACTGACTTCCACAGCTTGTTATAGAAGTATCTACAGTTTGGCCAAACACCGCCCTGCGGAACAACTTGGCATTTTACTCATATGCAGATCAATACTAGAGATCAGAGAAACTTTAAAAGACAGTAAAATTCGGGGAACGACTGAGTGTTGAAGCCAAACATTTGCTAATATAATTGCTGAGCCGCTCTGTTTTAGACCAGGGCTCCCAAACTTTTTCGACTCGCAAACCCCTTCTACAGCGATCTGAGCTGGGTGAACCACGGACTTTTAATATACATACAGTAGACATGCATAAAATTAGTACCAAGCAAAATGTTTAATAACCTTAAATTAACTTAATCCTTTACAGTTAAAACCTAAAGTTATTCTACGGCTTAAAAGTTACACAGCGTTTAGGCCTAGCTGTAATAATAAAAGTTTTCATTGTAATTACATCTTCCTCGAAATTCGGTGAAAAGATTGAATCTGCTTTCCATGGGACAGATCTTTGAAGTCGGGAACCACAGAAGTTAAAATAAAGTCTCAAATCACTTTCAGCATAAAGTCTGTTTCTGTATCTCGTTTTTAAGTAGGCATATGAATAAAACTACTTTTCGCAGAAATATGGGGATGAAAAGGGCAACAAAGCCATTATGGGTTTATTCGCTAACACTGGAAACTCCTCTAAACTTAGCAAAAAACCAATTAATGACGAAGATTTACAATTTTTCTGTACCTGAATATCACTAATCACTGGAAATTCCAAGAAGCTGCCCTTTTTTTTCATTTAGTTTGGTGTGGACTCTAAAATTGTTCACTTTTACGAAGGGACTGCAAATTCACTTGCTATTATTGGACATAGCAGGTAAATATTCTCTGAAGGTTTTTCCAAGTCCCTTCAAATGTTCTTTTACAGTGACCTTGATGTCTTCGTTCAAAGAAAGATGAGTTTCTACTCGGAAGTCGTGAAGAGTATCAAGGCACTCGCTTTTGATACCTGTTGAAACACGTTTTCCAAAAATTGAGTTTTAATGAAGAATTCGATACAGCCCTGCTCAATATAAGCATTTATATTTGACTCTGGGTGAGATAAATTGAAACTGTTAATTTTTTGAGAAAATCTCTGCCAAATAAGCTAAAGTCTGAAGCCAGATTTCATCTTTCCTGCATTTTGCTTTGTGAAAGGCAGGTCTAGTGAGGAAAACGTGAACTTCATCTTTAAGCTCATTCAGTCTGGAAATAGGTCTACCTTGAGATAGCCACCTAACTTTAGTGTGGGAATATAAATATTTACAAACGCTTCCCATTTCCCCACAAGCACTGCAAACATGCGGGATATTGTAGGGCGAGCCTTAATTATATTAGTTATTTTCACTGAATCATCCAGCACAGATTTCGATCCATCGTGCATGCGTTGGGAAACTAGAGCCTGTTTACGAATGCAACAATGTGTCCAAGAAGCTTTCGGCGCTACCGATTTCACTTTGGCAACAAATTCAGCATAAAACATTGTCACAGATTTCGCTTCATCTGAAGAAATTCTACACAGTGAGTCCACTCTATTGAAATTTCGCGAAAGTATTTGTCGGTTAACTTAAACATGTCTCGTCCCGTAGTTTGTCTTTTAACGGTCTGCAGTAATTCCTCTTCTACATACTCCCTATTAACATAACGGACGAAGAGTAGCAAAATGGCTAAATTGGCAACGTCTGTGTTTTTCGTGAACTAAATAAAGGTTTCAGAATTAAGTGTACGCTGTGCCTGAAAACAAAAGTTTGCGATTGGCATGTATCGACAGTTTTATCTTATGGCAATGAGTCATAACTTCTACAGTGAAGGCCATTCAGAAATTGAACATTTTTTTTAGCAAGAAATGCAGAAATACACATTACGAATTATCAGGAGAGACAGAAAATACACTCATGGGTCAAGCAACAAACTGGAGTGGAAGTTGTTATTATGACTTTAATGTAAATGGTGTAGAAGTGGAGAGTTCATGGGTACAGACGAATACACTCCTGGAAATTGAAATAAGAACACCGTGAATTCATTGTCCCAGGAAGGGGAAACTTTATTGACACATTCCTGGGGTCAGATACATCACATGATCACACTGACAGAACCACAGGCACATAGACACAGGCAACAGAGCATGCACAATGTCGGCACTAGTACAGTGTATATCCACCTTTCGCAGCAATGCAGGCTGCTATTCTCCCATGGAGACGATCGTAGAGATGCTGGATGTAGTCCTGTGGAACGGCTTGCCATGCCATTTCCACCTGGTGCCTCAGTTGGACCAGCGTTCGTGCTGGACGTGCAGACCGCGTGAGACGACGCTTCATCCAGTCCCAAACATGCTCAATGGGGGACAGATCCGGAGATCTTGCTGGCCAGGGTAGTTGACTTACACCTTCTAGAGCACGTTGGGTGGCACGGGATACATGCGGACGTGCATTGTCCTGTTGGAACAGCAAGTTCCCTTGCCGGTCTAGGAATGGTAGAACGATGGGTTCGATGACGTTTTGGATGTACCGTGCACTATTCAGTGTCCCCTCGACGATCACCAGTGGTGTACGGCCAGTGTAGGAGATCGCTCCCCACACCATGAAGCCGGGTGTTGGCCCTGTGTGCCTCGGTCGTATGCAGTCCTGATTGTGGCGCTCACCTGCACGGCGCCAAACACGCATACGACCATCATTGGCACCAAGGCAGCAGCGACTCTCATCGCTGAAGACGACACGTCTCCATTCGTCCCTCCATTCACGCCTGTCGCGACACCACTGGAGGCGGGCTGCACGATGTTGGGGCGTGAGCGGAAGACGGCCTAACGGTGTGCGGGACCGTAGCCTAGCTTCATGGAGACGGTTGCGAATGGTCCTCGCCGATACACCAGGAGCAACAGTGTCCCTAATTTGCTGGAAAGTGGCGGTGCGGTCCCCTACGGCACTGCGTAGGATCCTACGGTCTTGGCGTGCATCCGTGCGTCGCTGCGGTCCGGTCCCAGGTCGACGGGCACGTGCACCTTCCGCCGACCACTGGCGACAACATCGATGTACTGTGGAGACCTCACGCCCCACGCGTTGAGCAATTCGGCGGTACGTCCACCCGGCCTCCCGCATGCCCACTATACGCCCTCGCTCAAAGTCCGTCAACTGCACATACGGTTCACGTCCACGCTGTCGCGGCATGCTACCAGTGTTAAAGACTGCGATGGAGCTCCGTATGCCACGGCAAACTGGCTGACACTGACGGCGGCGGTGCACAAATGCTGCGCAGCTAGCGCCATTCGACGGCCAACACCGCGGTTCCTGGTGTGTCCGCTGTGCCGTGCGTGTGATCATTGCTTGTACAGCCCTCTCGCAGTGTCCGGAGCAAGTATGGTGGGTCTGACACACCGGTGTCAATGTGTTCTTTTTTCCATTTCCAGGAGTGTAGATGACAGATGGATCAAATAAGTCCTTTGAAGGAATCCAAGAGGCAAGAAAATACGAAGGCGACGGCCAGTGGAATGTTTATTGTGTACCATGTATTTTCGTACATTGAATGCTGCAAAAACATATCTTGTGCTGTAGTATCAGTTGTAATCAGAACTTGTGCTTTACACAATTTTAGCAGTAGTAGTGAAGTAAAAACTGTGCAAAGAATTCAGAACATAAACAACTGCAACATGCATAACGGTACACAAAAATGTTCTTCGTTTTTTCCAACTTAACGGATTTGCATACACATTCCGACACCGTGGTAAACATAATCTCTGTCCACATCATTAGGGATCTTCCTCGATATCGGTATCTTTCCACATTGTTTGTGTCCCGAAATCGTGCTGTTTGAGTCCCGAAATAGTGCTCCACGGTTCCTCCAGATGCGAATCCGTCGAGAATCATTGTCCAGACCAAATCGGGACTCATCTGTGAAAACAGCATTGGCCCACTGCTCGACCGCCCAGGTGGCATGTTGATGACTCCACTCCAGATGTTCCGTTCTGTAAAGACGCATCATAGGTAGACATATAGCAGGTCTCCGACAGTAAAGACCAATCTGCCTAAGCCTTGTGCACACCGTTTGCCTCGATACAAACCGTCCAGTGGAGCAGATACCAGTTGCCGTGCAGCACTAAGGCGGTGCTGTCGTGCCCTTACAGCCAAATAACGGTCTTCTCTTTCTGGTCTCCGGAATACAGTCTCGGCCTCCATAAACCGTCGCGGCTTTCGAGAAACAACAGAACGAGTCATAGTAAGCCATCGGGCCACATCAGTTTGTGACTGTTCTGCTTCCGTTCTTTCTCTGGTCCTCCACCGCAGAGAGTATGGTAGGCATCTTCTCTGTGCCACACTGCACCGTCTATGACTGTATGAGACAGCGATTGTGGCTGCGGGACTACTCGGCAAACACTACCTCGTTTCATAGGTACCCTGATGTCATCGTTGGCATGGTTGTCCGTTGACCAGAATGCCATCTTCCGTGCAGAACAACATCGTACGAATGTCTGGTTGAAAGTTTGTATGATTATATCGTGATTTAGACACAGGACGGGGGAATAATAGTTTGTTACTCTAATTTTGGACACCAGTGTAGCTGGTTCCCATGTAACGAGCAACCTCTTGTTAGGATTTGCGACTGCATACAGAGTTAATTGGAACCAATCTACACTTTATTTAAGTAGAGAAGCAGTGCTTCACTTATAGAAATCTGTACGGGGGAAAGAAGTTCGATGCCGAGGAAGAGCATGGCCCAGTCTAGCTGGACCCTGAGGTAAATCACAAGAGTTGCAAGGCTGAATCTCTACACCAATCGAATAAGGGAGTGTTAAGGTGGGGGTGTTAGGTGTAGCTGCATGAAGTAATGTCTAGAACAGACGTTGCTCAAGCAGTCAAAACATCGCCACACTATCTAATTACAGCAGTCATCAGCTATTAAGAAACACTCCGCAGTGAATGTCAAATGGCTAAATTTCTAGTTGGTGTGATGAACAGCGGATTGCTCTAAATGTATATACGCTACAGGCCATTAAAATTGCTACACCACGAAGATGACGTGCTACAAACGCGAAATTTAACTTACAGGAAGAAGATGCTGTGATATGCCAATGATTAGCTTTTCAGAGCATTCACACAAGGTTGGCGCCGGTGGTGACACCTACAACGTACTGACATGAGGAAAGTTTCCAACCGATTTCTCATATACAAACAGCAGTTGACCGGCTTTGCCTGGTGCAACGTTGTTGTGATGACTCGTGTAAGGAGGAGAAATGCGTAGCATCACGTTTCCGACTTTGATAAAGGTCGAATTGTAGCCTATCGCGATTGCGGTTTATCGTGTCGCGACATTGCTTCTCGCGTTGGTCGACATCCAATGACTGTTAGCAGAATATGGAATCGGTGGGTTCAGGAGGGTAATACGGAACTCCGTGCTGCATCCCAACGGCCTCGTATCACTAGCAGTCGAGATGACAGGCATCTTATCCGCATGGCTGTAACGGATCGTGCAGCCACGTCTCGATCTCTGAGTCAACAGATGGGGACGTTTGCAAGACAACAACCATCTCCACGAACAGTTCGGCGACGTTTGCAGTAGCATGGACTATCAGCTCTGAGACCATGGCTGCGGTTACCCTTGACGATGCATCACAGACAGGAGCGTCTTCGATGGTGTACTCAACGACGAACCTGGGTGCACGAATGGCAAAACGTCATTTTTTCGGATGAATCAAGGTTCTGTTTATAGCATCATGATGGTCGCATCCGTGTTTGGCGACATCGCAGTGAACGCACATTGGAAGCGTGTTTTCATCATCGCCATACTGGCGTATCACCCGGCGTGATGGTGTGGGGTGCCATTGGTTACACGTCTCAGTCACCTCTTGTTCGCATTGACGGCACTTTGAACAGTGGACGTTACATTTCAGATGTGTTACGACCCTTGGCTCTACCCTTCATTTGATCCCTGCGAAACCCTACATTTCAGCAGGATAATGCACAACCGCATGTTGCAGGTCCTGTATGGGCCTTTCTGGATACAGAAAATGTTCGACTGGTGCCCTGGCCAGCACATTCTCCAGATCTCTCACCAATTGAAAACGTCTGGTCAATGGTGGCCGAGCAACTGGCCCGTCACAATACGCCAGTCACTACTCTTGATGAACTGTGGTATCGTGTTGAAGCTGCATGGGCATCTGTACCTGTACACGCCATCCAAGCTCTGTTTGACTAAATGCCCAGGCGTATCAAGGCCGTTATTACTGCCAGAGGTGGTTGTTCTGGGTACTTATTTCTCGGGATCTATGCACCCAAATTGCGTGAAAATGTAATCACATGTCAGTTCTAGTATAATATATTTGTCCAATGAATACCCATTTATCATCTGCATTTCTTCTTGGTGTAACAATTTTAATGGCCAATAGTGTAAAATGTAAGTTATTGACATGAATAGGAAAAACAATCCCGTAATGTTCGAGTACAGCATTAATATTGTGGTGCTTGACACAGTCACATCAATTCAATATCTAGCTGTAACGTTGGAAAGCGATATGAAATGGAACTTGCACGTAAGGACGGTCGACTTCGGTTTATTGGGTGAATTTTAGGAAAGTGTGGTTCGCTTTTAAAGGAGACCGCTTGTAGTGTGACCCCATCTTGGATACTGATAGATTGTTTGGGAGCTCCATCTGGTTGGTTTACAGGAAGACATTGAAGCATTTGAGAAGCGTTCTGCTATATTTGTTACCGTTAGGTTACATCAACATGAGTGTTACAGAGATGCTTCGTGAACTCATATGGGAACCCATGGAGGGAAGACGACGTTCTTTTCGCGGAACGCTGTTGATAAAATTTGGAGAACCGACATTTAAAGCCGATTGTAGGACTATTCTGCTACCGGCAACGTCAGTTTCGCGTAAGGACCACGTAGACAAGATATGAAAAATTGAACGATTCTGCTACCAAGAAAATGGCTCCAAGCACTATGACACTTAACATCTGAAGTCATCAGTCCCCTAGACTTAGAACTACTTAAACCTAACTAACCTAAGAACATTACACAGATCCATGCCCGAGGCGGGATTCGAACCTCGACCTTACCAGCAGCGCGGATCCAGACTGAAGCGCCTAGAGCCGCTCGATTCTGCTACCGGCAATGTCAACTTCGCGTAAGGACCACGTAGATAAGATATGAAAAATTAGGGCTCGCACGGAGGCATATAAATAGTCGTTTTATCTTCGCTCTATTCACGAGTCGAACAGGAAAGGGTAGTGGTACAATGTATCCTTCGCCATGCACCGTATGGAGGTTTGCGGAGTATGTCTGTAGTTATAGCTAATGATGATGGTATTAACTAGTGTGCTTACTAGTAATAAATAAGAGTGTGAAGTTTTTCAACCCACTCTATGAGTAAAGGACGTTTACGAAGCGAAATAAAAAAAAAATAGGTAGGCAAAACTATTAAGAGTATTAACCGCAGAGTAAAATGCTGTCCTCTTTCGCATGCTGTCAGTTGTCGAAGACCTTTTTTCGGTATGTGAAACAGTTTACTTAAAAATTTCGGTTTTACATTTCGCGTAAGACATCCAGTAGAAATGTAGAAACAAGAAGATAGCCTAATTAATTTCTGCTATCTGATTAGAACAGGCAGAACACAGGAGAGGACTGCTCCGCACGTTAAATGAGCGACTGGAATTAATGAAGCCTCGCTTGTTCACGAGAGCGTCGCCTGCAGAGCAGCAGTGATAACCGGCTCCCAGAGTTAGCTGCATTCCAGCGTTTGTTGGTCTGCGGCGCGTCCCGGCTATCTGCGGACGTAGATCTCCGTCAGGTAGCCCCAGAACACAGTCCGCAGTTCCCGGAACTCGGACGGCCCCCCACGTAACCAAGTTTTCCGACCAGACAATCCACCCGGGGACAAGAGGCTGCGAGGCAATTTCATACTGTTCTGACATTCGAGGCGCAGATCCAAGGGGTACGTCAGAGGACGTTTTACTAAAAGCGTTTCACCGAGCTAGATGACGCAGTCGTTAGCACAGTGTGGACTCGCATTCAGAAGAACGACTGATCAAACCCGCGTTCGGCCACCCGGGTTTAGGTTTTCCCTGATTTCCCTAAATCACTCCAGACAAATGAGGATTGTCCGAAAAGGGCACGGTTGATTTCCTTCTCACTCCTGACCTTAATGTCGACGGGACGTTAATCCAGTCGTACTTCGTGTCTTACTAAAGACGTTTCTGTTACTGCGTAATCAGTTTCCAAGTTCCTCGGATAATTTTCGAAAAATAATGTACAATAGTGGAAATCGGTATAAAGGCAAGAATCCTGCAAAAACAATATACAATTTCTGAAGCATACATGTTTGAAATTTATTATGAAAATGGTAGATAAGTAGATTCATGTAAGGACACAATCAATCATGGCAGCCGGCTTCTGTGTCCGAGCGTTTCTAGGCGCTTCAGTCCGGAACCGCGCTGCTGCTACGGTCGCAGGTTCGAATCCTGCCTCGCGCATGGGTGTGTGTGATGTTCTTATGCTAGGTTTAAGTAGTTCTGAGTCTAGGGGACTGATGACCTCAGATGTTAAGTCCCATAGTGCTCAGAGCCATTTGAACCATTTTTGAACAATCATGGCGGAATTAAATAGTGCCCTTCATTACACGAGTAACAATATAAGAAGTTTACATTTCCGAGATGGAAATTGGTATATAGGTACTCACTGTCCTGTTAGTTGTTGCAGTGTTAGTACTTTGTGCAACCTCCAGTCTTCCTAATTGCTTCAAAAATTCACTTCGACATTGATTTTATTAGGGTTTGTAGTTCTTGCAGTGAAATTGTCGCTCACTCTTCCTGTATCAACGAGCAAGGTGGTGCAGTGGTTAGCACACTGGATTCGTATTCGGGAAGACGACGGTTCAAACCCGCGTCCAGCTATCCTGATTTAGGTTTTTCGTAATTTCCCTGAATCGCTTCAGGCAAATCCCGGAATGATTCCTTTGAATGGGCACGGTCGACTTCCTTCCTTAATCCGATGGGACCGACGGCCTCGCTCTTTGGTCGCCTCTTACCAAATCAAACAACCACCTATCTTGTGTCGATCTATTGAGCTCACATACGGCCTTAAATTGCCTTCCATTGCGATAAACACGCCTTGCGAGTATTTCCTGAAGGTTTTCCAGGGCTTCTAATCCAGATCCGTGCAGGCCGGGCAAGACATCGATATCTTTATCTTCAAACCATTTTTTATTGTGCAGAAACATGCACAGATGCATTTTCTTGCTGCAACATTAGACTTTCGCCCCCTAGGTCCTCATACATTCTAATTCATTCTGTCTCTAGCAACTCAGTGTACATATTAGAGTTCATTCTAGTATTCAGCCAAGCAATGCGTCGTTTACCTTTAGCGCAGAAGGCTGCTCAAAGGTAACACTTCCATCACAAAAATGTCTGCTCATTCTTATATGCTACTCTCTTCTCAGATCATGCCAGTAATATTGAAATCCTTCAGATCCATCTAGATTAGACTCCTTCTCATTACAGATCACTTTATTCGATTCTGAAGTCCATGACATATGTTTTTCAGCAAACTGCAATCCAACCTGTTTATGTTTGGATGTTAGAGCAGGTTTCTGCAGGCGTTTCTTTAATGCAATGTGTTTGTCATTTGACAGAATTTGTTGAACACGTCTGTCAGTTACTGACGGCTGTAAATTAGCAACAAGTTGAAAAGAATAACGGTTTGTGGCCCTTGCTTTGCGCAAAAGGAACCGTTTCGAAGCATCGTACAATTTTCTGTTGAGCCTGTATTTTACATTTTACTCATATCGCGCGCCCAGGGTGTGTCTCAGTCGTAGTTTATGTACACAGAATGCACTATCACTAATGGTGAATCGTTGGTGTCTTGCTAAATATTGTACTATTGACACCTAATGCGACACCATTGTACTGCATTTGTCAGTACACTGGATCTCATAGTATGGTATATATACAGTGCACAATTATTCCAAACGACAATATTAATTTTCCCAAAAATCATTCATGCTTTCATACTGATGTCCACTACTCTTCCCAGAAAAAAGTCTAAAAATGTCAAGGAATTTTAGAAAATTACGGAGTATGCTTAAGACAGGACACTTTACAGTTGCTCACTTGAGGATTAGCCCACACGGATGCGCTTTCAGACCGATGGCTGCTGGGAGCATTCGACCAGATAAAGAAGTCCATTCACAGATTGGGCTGGGTATACCTTCTGCCAACAACAACAAATCTGTTACGGTTCTTCAGGCCACAACTACAGCCGGCAAGCACAGGAAGTTGATTAAGGCGCAACAGAGATGGAAGGTCCTTCGCTAAGGGAAAAAAGATAACAGAAACGGTGCGCATTGGCGGGAATGATTGAAAGAAAACAGCTTCATTTCATTTGCTTTCTCGCGTGGCTGTAGTCTACAAGCCTGTGTTTACAGTCGTAGTGCTAACAAGGAGGAGCCCCAGTGGTTGGATCGATTTTTTTAGACCATATATACAGTGGTGCAGGTTAAGCTCCCAGGTACTATACCCTGCAATCTTTCACCCTGGTTTTCCCTCGTTTACAAGAAATCTACGAAATAAATGTTTGGAATTTTGCGTGAAGCTTTACAGCCTCAAATAAGTTTTATTTGACGAAATGCTTGGGTGACGTATTGTTAAGAGTACCAGTCTTATGTAGAAGGTTATTGTTTGGAATGTCATTAGGTGCTTTGAAACTTTTATTTTTAAGCTTTATCGAAATGACTTTGATCATTATTTTTATTCAATCAGTTGGTTTAAATGTAACTTTTTAATTTATATACGTTTGTCATATCATTTTAATCACTATACAAAGTTTTTCTGTTGCTGTCGTTTTTAATAACTATCATTCTTTTTCCGCTTCCAATCTTTATGCATGTGATTTTAATGAGTCCCATGTATTAATATTGATTTAATTTCTTCCGTTTCATCATCCTGTTTTTTCATCCATTTTATTGCATTCATTATTTCTATTCCTCATTTTGCTTGAATTTCGCTTTACTTATAATCCCTTATTTGTTTTAAATCTTCATCTGCACTGTTTTGCCCATTATGCAATAAGAATTTCTGTTTTAAACGTTTGTATGATGCTTACCATCCAAAGCTATATACACGTTGTTACGAAACTACATTTATGACTCCACTACACATGTAAATGGAATATTTCGTCTTTAGTTTTTTAACTGATAAATCGGCATTTTGAAACGTTTAAATATTATGATAGGTGAATAAAAATAATTAAATAATTAATTTCACATGTCCAAAGACTACAACTGGAAAACCAATAATGGAAATTAAAAATGAGAGCAGTTTAAAAAGATAATACGATGATTAAAATGATGTGACGTGGGAAAAGAAATAAAAAATTAGATTTAAATCAGTTAATTGAATAAAAATAATGATCAAAGTAATTTCGACAAGGATTTAAAAATAAAAAACTTCAAAAGCACTCAGAAGATCTGAACTCACACCTTCTTGCACATGAGGTTAGTACTACAACAGTACGCTACGCAAGTTCTTCGTTTGATGTAACTTAATTAGAACTGTAGAGCATCGTGCAAAATTCTAAAATTTTTCTTTCGTCGATTACCCACAAACGAGGGACCACCAGGGTGAATGGCTGCAGAGTGTAGCACCTTGGATCTTATACTGCATCACCGTGCATATGGTTTCAAAAAGTAGATCCCACCGCTGAAGACCACTCATTGAAGTGAAGTAGTGATAATGGGTGAGTGCATATTTCTATTTAATATCGTGTGAATGATTCTGCTTCTAAATTATACCAAAGCGATGTACTAAGCGATAATGTAAGTAAATTCTTCTTCTGTACGGGGTGATTGAAAAATAATGTTCCATAGGACAAACAGGATGAATCAGAACTCCACCGACAAAATTTCAGAGGACCAAAACAAGAAAAAAAGTCTAGTAAACATGGACTCTAAAATGCATACCTGTGAGTGCTTCTGAGTCTTCGATACTGTGAAACAAATCTCTTATTCTGCAAGCTATTTGATTTCTATATTTTGAGACCTGGTAGTATGGATCACAACAAGAAAAAAATGTCCAGTAAAAAACGTGAAGATGAAGAATTGCTCATAGCTCTTAAGGTACGCGTTGTTAAGCCCATGTTTACTATACACTTTTTTCTTATTTTGGTCCATACTACCTCTTCTGAAAGTTTGCTGGTGGAGTTCTGCTTCTGTTTGTCCTATGGGACATGACTTTTGAATCACTTAGTGTAATCGTCTTTTGGATGTTCTAGCTGTTCTTACTTTCCACGCTTTGCGAAGGCAAATTGAGAGGAATTGCACCTTGCGTAGTTTCGTTGTCACCCAAAAATGTGTCAGCACTTTATATCTTTCCTCGTCATGCCCAGTTAAAGAGCGAGTTTGAGCTTGTTAAACTGGTCTGACATCTTCCTTTCTTCTTCTTCTGTTTCCGAACTTCCTTCATAAATTCTCTGTGTTGTTTCTTGCGTTCCTCTGTCCACCGTTGCCCGCATCTCGTGGTCGTGCGGTAGCGTTCTCGCTTCCCACGCCCGGGTTCCCGGGTTCGATTCCCGGCGGGGTCAGGGATTTTCTCTGCCTCGTGATGGCTGGGTGTTGTGTGCTGTCCTTAGGTTAGTTAGGTTTAAGTAGTTCTAAGTTCTAGGGGACTGATGACCATAGCAGTTAAGTCCCATAGTGCTCAGAGCCATTTTTTTTTGTCCACCGTTTCTCAAGTCGTCTTTTTAGCTTCCTCTGCGAATGAGTGATTTGCAACAAAGATTCCAAAGACTTTCGGTTCTCTGATGGTATCTCCTGTTGCTTTCGTTTCTCAAAAGTCCCTCTTATTTTCTTCTAACCAAGTGATTTCTTTCTTTTTTGAATTTATTACATTAAGGAATTTTTTTACCCTAGTGTTGTCCATTCTGCAGATGTAACCACAGAACGTCAAACGTCTCCTGCGTAATGCATCAGTGAACTCTTGTGTACGCTTTCTTGAGTTTGGTAGCTCGTTCTAAATTGGCTTTAGTATCTAGTCCAGATGGTACAATGATTACACCGAGAAATTTAAAAGAAAACACTTATGAAAGTGTCACAGATTTCGTTTGTGGCGAGCTTCTTCTGGGATTTTGATGTATATTTTCCATCAGAAGAGTCCTCTCGTATGATATTTGGAGCCCTTTCTTTGGCGTTATCTCGTGTAACGTACTTAATTTCTTCACTTGTCTTAGTGAAGATAGCTGGATCGTCAGCTAACGCTAGGCACTTCAGTGTGATTCTCTGTACGGAGATTCCGATCTTTATGCCCTCTAGTTCTTTCCCCCATTCTGTGATATCTATATTTAACACTATGTTATGTACTTACACGTACTTGAAAAGGTTCGGATGTTAGACTATGGCCGCGCGGAGTGGCCGCACGGTTAGAGGCCCCATGTCACTGATCGTGCGGCCCCACCCGCCGGAGGTTCGAGTCCTCCCTCGGACATGGGTATGAGTGTTGTCCTTACCGTTAAGTTAGTTTTAGTAGTGTGTTAGTCTTAGAGACTGATGACCTCAGCAGTGTGGTTCCTTAGGAATTCACACACATTTTAACATTTTTTGTTTGACTAGGAAACTTTACTTGGGATGTGTTTGTGAGAGTCTGGGAGTCTGGCAGATTAGTTCTCTAGCCTTTCTGCGTACTCTGAGGTCTTTTAAAATGTCCAAACCGAATATGTTTGTACCTTGAGTATCCTTACTACTGTCTTCAGACACCGAAGCTGCTCAGCACCTGATACACCTTTCTTGAAGTTTGCTTGATACTTGCCGGTCAAATGATCTATTTGCTGTTCAGCGCTGTTCGAGAGAGGTTTGGGTGGAATCTTATATATGATTGGCAGAAGAGTTAGAGCTCTGTAGTTATTGATGGGATCGGCTCTATCTCCTTAATTCAACAGATGTACAATAGCTTTCTTCCAATCCTTAGAGCAGGGGCCGTGGGGGGGGGAGTGAGAGATTGTGAACCGTCTCAGAACCAAACTCTGGATCCATGCCTGTGAAATTTGCCATTGATTCATGTTCTGCGTTATCGTTAGTCTTTTTCTTTTTGAGTCTGTATTGTGGTACCTCTGTGAGTTCGTTATATCTGCAGTTCTGCTCTGCATGCTTACACAAAGTGTTTGGCGAAAGGTAAACAGCGAGCCATACCGTTGCTCATTGCTCCTCCCCCCCCCTCTGCCTGCCTACTTCTTCGTCCCTAGTCCATTCGCGGATAATGTATGGGAAGAACATCTGTCTGCCCACCTAAAACCCCCAGATCTGTAATTTTACCTTCATGGTCTGGAGGCGACGTGTATCTGGGAGGAATATGTTTGTGTAATCATCCTAGAATATTAAGAATAAAGGTCTATTCATACCGGTCGTCAACGGAATGAAAACCAATTTCCCCGTCAAATGAAGCTGTGTTTGCACTACACGGAACGTAAACACAATGTCGCTTCGCTTAGTCCAGTACCATACAGTGAAAGTGAGGTTATGAGGTACCAACATTGATACAAAAAGCCGAAATATAATATCACAATTAAGGAACTAGCAGTGATAGGAGAGTTCATTATTGGTGAGAGCAGAACACATAACGTGCTTGAGAAAGGTTTGAAATGTACAGTTCTTAGGATCTTTGCTATGAGCGTGACGTGCAGGGGCTCAGCAGTGGAGAGTCTTATCTGCCTGACACACTGAAGTGCTCAACACACAAACGATATGCAAACTAGTATAAGCATTAGATTACCTTAACCCAGCAGATTACTAATCACAGTAATTGAAAATTCTCTGTGATTCCAAAACTGTTAAATTTAAATGAGAGCAGTTGTCATCAGTCGTTTGTCTTGTAAGTTAATTAAATGTCCTCCCACATATATATTATTCCGTGTGGGGGCGTCTGCTTTACAGCGGAATGCTGCCTCAGTAAGTGCCCACTTTAGTCATGTACCGGGTGATCAAAAAGTCAGTATAAATTTGAAAACTGAATAAATCACGGAATAATGTAGATAGAGAGGTACAAATTGACACACATGCTTGGAATGACATGGGGTTTTATTAGAACAAAAAAAAAAAATACGAAAGTTCAAGAAATGTCCGACAGATGGCGCTTCATCTGATCAGAAGAGCAATAATTAGCATAACAAAGTGAGACAAAGCAAAGATGTTCTTTACAAGAAATGCTCAATATGTCCACCATCATTCCTCAACAATAGCTGTAGTCGAGGAATAATGTTGTGAGCAGCACTGTAAAGTATGTCCGGAGTTATGGTGAGGCATTGGCGTCGGATGTTGTCTTCTGGCATCCCTAGAGATGTCGGTCGATCTCGATACACTTGCGTCTTCAGGTAACCCCAAAGCCAATAATCGCACGGACTGAGGTCTGGGGAGCTAGGAGGCCAAACATGACGAAAGTGACGGCTGAGCACACGATCATCACAAACGACGCGCGCAAGAGATCTTTCACTCGTCTAGCAACACTTTTTTTTGTTCTAATAAAACTCCATGTCATTCCAAGCATGTGTGTCAATTTTTACCCCTCTATCTACATTATTCCGTGGTTTATTAAGTTTTCAGCCCGCATCTCGTGGTCGTGCGGTAGCGTTCTCGCTTCCCAAGCCCGGGTTCCCGGGTTCGATTCCCGGCGGGGTCAGGGATTTTCTCTCCCTCGTGATGGCTGGGTGTTGTGTGCTGTCCTTAGGTTAGTTAGGTTTAAATAGTTCTAAGTTCTAGGGGACTTATGACCACAGCAGTTGAGTCCCATAGTGCTCAGAGCCATTTGAACCATTTTTTTGGTTTATTAAGTTTCCAAATTTATACTGACTTTTTGATCACCCAGTAGAAGAAATAGGTCGTAGTTATATTTATGGTTCGCCTGATCTAATTTATTGTAAGACTAAAGAAAAGAGAAAAACAAATCAGTTCTTTTAAACACTCGATTTATTTTTTATAAATTGCTTCGCAAGTAAAATGGACATTTTCTTGAAATGAATCTCTAAGCAATTATTCAGTCCATGATCAAATGAAAGATAAATTGACTCTGCAAAAATCTAACAAATCAATTTGTGTAATGGAATGCAAGTTCGTGTGCCCAAAAGTACAGTAAATGATTGTTTGAGCGAAGCTCAGTTGGCTACAGATTATTCTGCTAGTAAGTGGTGGGTACCTCTAATTGAACAGAAGGTTACTATGGAACCGCGATTGGCTTTCCAAAAATCTGTGCAGCTCTCAAAGTCAAGTTAAAAACCGGATCCAAGATTCAGATAAATAACGACACTGAAAAGCAGCACAAGTTGGGGAATCGGCCTCACAAACTGTGAGCTGCTTCGAGCGAAAGCTGCGCTTGCGCTATAAAAAACGACACTCGATCAATTCGGCGAAAACTGCGCTAGGCTCTGACCAGGCGCCTCTCTCTCTCTCTATCTCTCTCTCTCTCTCTCTCTCTCTCCGTGATCTCTCGGCCACTCGTCACCACACCGACTTCCTGAATGATCAACCTTCCGCCCTGCTCGTAGGAAACTATGGCTTGGAGGGGAGGTTTTACAACTTTCGCCACAGTGACGGCCAAGAATTCCTTTTAACACGCTGAAACACAGGAGAAGCCTGCCAAGACTTCTCCACTATCGCTTGCAGTATGCCCATGAACTCTCCAGAGGTTGGTACAGTGTATATGCTGTGTCCCGACTCATTGGTTCAGGTAGGTATTTACGCTACAGTGCCTGTGCCGATGACTCTTCTTTTGCTGACGTCATCCGGCCAGTTAGATTCTAGAATTTTCCCATAATAATCACAGCACAATGTCGGTGTTGCTTATTTGCACGGACAGGAAATGCACCAGAAACGCTCAGGGGACTTACGGTCGCTCTGCTGTCTTCCAAGAGAACCTTCGCGGACAATGGAAGCCGGCGACAGCATTTCAGTGAACTAGCAGCCCAGCAAGGGAGAGCTGCGACTACTCGGGTCCGTTACTGTAACCTCTCAGGCCTGCCTCAGTGAAGGAAAATTCCGAATCTTGCACCACAAACCACTATCGATGTATTTGCCTTCAGCAAAGCTAAGGACATTGAGCTGTCAGTTTTACTTAGTATCGCAAAGCGATATATGTGATAACTCTCACAGATTATATCATAAGAACATTCTCACAAACATTTGTAGACTTATTGTAGGAGACTGACAACAGCTGGTCATTTACATTTTCACAGTCAGTAATTTTGCAGTCATCACTCACTTGATAGTCTGTCTGCGTAGCCTTCATGAATATACAGTGTGTTACAAAAAGGTACGGCCAAATTTTCCGGATACATTCGTCACACACAAATAAAGAAAAGATGTTATGTGGACATGTGTCCGGAAACGCTTAATTTCCATGTTAGAGCTCATTTTAGTTTCGTCAGTATGTACTGTACTTCCTCGATTCACCGCCAGTTGGCCCAATTGAAGGAAGGTAATATTGACTTCGGTGCTTGTGTTGACATGCGACTCATTGCTCTACAGTACTAGCATCAAGCACATCAGTACGTAGCATCAACAGGTTAGTGTTCATCACGAACGTGGTTTTGCAGTCAGTGCAATGTTTACAAATGCGGAGTTGGCAGATGCCCATTTGATGTATGGATTAGCACGGGGCAATAGCCGTGGCACGGTACGTTTGTATCGAGACAGATTTCCAGAACGAAGGTGTCCCGACAGGAAGACGTTCGAAGCAATTGATCGGCGTCTTAGGGAGCACGGAACATTCCAGCCTATGACTCGCGACTGGGGAACACCTAGAACGACGAGGACACTTGCAATGGACGAGGCAATTCTTCGTGCAGTTGACGATAACCCTAATGTCAGCGTCAGAGAAGTTGCTGCTGTACAAGTTAACGTTGACCATGTCACTGTATGGAGAGTGCTACGGGAGAACCAGTTGTTTCCGTACCATGTACAGCGTGTGCAGGCACTATCAGCAGCTGATTGGCCTTCACGGGTACACTTCCGCGAATGGTTCATCCAACAATGTGTCAATCCTCATTTCAGTGCACATGTTCTCTTTACGGATGAGGCTTCATTCCAACGTGATCAAATTGTAAATTTTCACAATCAACATGTGTGGGCTGACGAGAATCCGCACGCAATTGTGCAATCACGTCATCAACGCAGATTTTCTGTGAACGTTTGGGCAGGCATTGTTGGTGATGTCTTGATTGGGCCCCACGTTCTTCCACCTACGTTCAGTGGAGCACGTTATCATTATTTCATACGGGATACTCTACCTGTGCTGCTAGAACATGTGCCTTTACAAGTACGACACAACATGTGGTTCACGCACGATGGAGCTCCTGCACATTTCAGTCGAAGTGTTCGTACGCTTCTCAACAACAGATTCGGTGACCGATGGATTGAAGCTTTCTCCGGCTTATTGACTGCAGTCCGGATCACTACAAGAAATATCACAATCTTCTGTTGGATCAATGTAACGTGAAGGTAACTTCATTGTAAAATGGTTCAAATGGCTCTGACCACTATAGGACTTAACTTCGGAGGACATCAGTCCCCTAGAACTTAGAACTACTTAACCTAAGGGCATCACACACATCCATGCCCGAGGCAGGATTCGAACCTGCGACTGTAGCAGTCGCGCGGTTCCAGACTGTAGCGCCTAGAACCGCACGGCCACTCCGGCCGGCTAACTTCATTGTAAGCTGGATGATAATGCAATCGTTCTTTATCAGAAATACTCTGAATTGGCGCTTTGCTCGAACTAATTCAGTGATTTGAAAACGCTGTTACTTTCTCAATGCAGAAATAGTAAGTTTTAAATGTATAATAGTAAGTAATAGTAATGTGTAATAGTAATGTATAATAGTAAGTTTTAAATGTATTCGAGAACAATCTCGAAGTACATTTTTCGAAGACATAAAAGCATTTTCTTGCCGGAAACATTTTCTTCCTTAATCAACTCTTTATAAAGGCGTACTCATCGCTGAGCCACTGAGCCACTTATAAATATTATTAAAGAACCGTATGACCAACACAGTGCATCCAGTATTAATGGATACACGTAAAAGTCTATGCTAACTTTTTCTTCGGGAAAAGGTCACATAGGCAGAAAATTAGGGTTGTTAATAGATATTCAGTGAGGCTAAATATACGGTTCTGCATCAATAATGCAATTCGTTTGACTTTACCTACTGGACTGCTGATGTTATTTGGTAGTATTTTCACACACGAGACGTACTAGATTAGACGAGATACGTAACCATAAGTATTTGTACCATTATAAATGAAACAATGGTGAGGTTACATCGAGTAAATGTGTTTCATTTAAGTGATCAAAGTTGCGAAGGCACCTGCGGGCTGGCGTAGCGTTTGGCCTCTGGTCGATACCTGGGTGACATTCGATATTTTGGTGCCGTAAACTGCGCAAACAACCTTGAGGTTATTTTAGACCGACCAACTTCTCTCGTCCGGAGCAGCGAGCGCACTCTCTCTTATATTTCTGCTTCCGTTCTTGTAATCCAGTCGACTGAACAAGCGAATACGCTTCCGAAGCAAGGCCTTACCCTGGGGAACTTGGAAGTGAGCGAGGGAGGGAACTCGTATTTGTTTGTCCAAGGCGGAAGAAACAGAGCTCGATTTCTTACAAAATAAATCTCAGAACTCCGTTTATTTACCATGAAACATAATGATGCTATCAGTTATTAATACATCTACATCTACATCTACATCTACATCTATACTCCGCGAGCCACCTTACGGTGTGTGGCGGAGGGTACTTATTGTACCACTATCTGATCCCCCCTTCCCTGTTCCATTCACGAATTGTGCGGGGGAAGAACGACTGCTTGTAAGTCTCCGTATTTGCTCTAATTTCTCGGATCTTTTCGTTGTGATCATTACGCGAGATATATGTGGGCGGTAGTAATATGTTGCCCATCTCTTCCCGGAATGTGCTCTCTCGTAATTTCGATAATAAACCTCTCCGTATTGCGTAACGCCTTTCTTGAAGTGTCCGCCACTGGAGCTTGTTCAGCATCTCCGTAACGCTCTCGCGCTGACTAAATGTCCCCATGACGAATCGCGCTGCTTTTCGCTGGATCATGTCTATCTCTTCTATTAATCCAACCTGGTAAGGGTCCCATACAGATGAGCAATACTCAAGAATCGGACGAACAAGCGTTTTGTAAGCTACTTCTTTCGTCGATGAGTCTCATTTTCTTAGAATTCTTCCTATGAATCTCAACCTGGCGCCTGCTTTTCCCACTATTTGTTTTATGTGATCATTCCACTTCAGATCGCTCCGGATAGTAACTCCTAAGTATTTTACGGTCGTTACCGCTTCCAATGATTTACCACCTATGGCATAATCGTACTGGAATGGATTTCTGCCCCTATGTATGCGCATTATATTACATTTATCTACGTTTAGGGAAAGCTGCCAGCTGTCGCACCATGCATTAATCCTCTGCAGGTCTTCCTGGAGTACGTACGAGTCTTCTGATGTTGCTACTTTCTTGTAGACAACCGTGTCATCTGCAAATAGCCTCACGGAGCTACCGATGTTGTCAACTAAGTCATTTTTGTATATTGTAAACAATAAAGGTCCTATCACGCCTCCTTGCGGTACTCCCGAAATTACCTCTACATCTGCAGATTTTGAACCGTTAAGAATGACATGTTGAGTTCTTTCTTCTAGGAAATCCTGAATCCAATCACAAACCTGGTCCGATATTCCGTAAGCTCGTATTTTTTTCATTAAACGTAAGTGCGGAACCGTATCAAATGCCTTCCTGAAGTCCAGGAATACGGCATCAATCTGCTCGCCAGTGTCTACGGCACTGTGAATTTCTTGGGCAAATAGGGCGAGCTGAGTTTCACATGATCTCTGTTTGCGGAATCCATGTTGGTTATGATGAAGGAGATTTGTATTATCTAAGAACGTCATAATACGTACCTTCAGTCTACAACGTACTTAACCGAGAGAGTATAGTTTTTTTGAGAGCTGAACATATTACTTGCCAGGCAGAGAGTGTTCAGATAGACAAGGTGAAAATTATTTAAACCAACAAACTCTGGGAGGTTGTACGGGTCGCCAAAACAAATATTTTTCTCTAATATCCCTATTTTCCTGTGACGATTTTTTAAACCTGTAGAGAGAGTATTCTCTGGATGAAAAGTAATTAAGCTAACAAACTCTGGGAGTTTGCTTGGGATATTGAAAACACTTTTTATAGTGTGTTTTCTTGCGATGTCAGAAAGTAACACAAACTGGTTTTAATTCTTTAATTAATATAATTAACAAAACCCAGTTACTTCAGTTACAGTAAAGGTTCAGAAATACCCCCATTGACTTGTAAACAGAGGTAACACCGGTGGATCATATTCTGTCTAACGTGGTCAAAGGCTGCAGGAATGTCCTCAATTTCTACTGTTACTTCTACTATCCGGACAACCAGATCCTCTTATGATTCAACAGGGATTTTGGAAACAAGGTTGCACATTTCACCTCAGACAAAAAAGTGCAGAGGGGTCATATCAGGGGATCGACTAGGCCGTGATACAGGACCACCACTCCCAATTCACTTTTTCGGAAACTGTCGATTCGAGAACCGACGCATTGGACGACTGAAACGTGCCGGCGCCCCGTCGTGCTGGAACAGCATGCGGTGTGTTTAACGAGTGACTCGTCATCCAGGAACTCTGACGAGAAGATTGTAAAAATGATGTCATTTAATGGGGTAGGTAGGAGATGTGGCCCAGTTGAACGGTCTCCAACAACACCTGCCCACACAATCAAGTAGAGCCGCACTTGAAGAGCGCGAGTAAATGCGACATTTGGTGTAACCTCACTCAAAACATGCGAATTGTGGATGTTGAAGATCCCCGTCACTCCCGCATGTTGCTTCATTTGTAAACAGTACAGAGGACCGAATTGTAGGATGTGTTTGGTATTGTTCCAGGTACCACTGCGAAATCTGTGCTCTGGTTGGTTGGTTTGTGGGGGTTGAATACTACAAAGAATCTGTGCTCTATGAGTGGATAACCATCCGGTTGTAGGTTGTGCACACGCAGTAAGTCATATCGATTAATAATTGCTCATGAAGAACGTTTCTTACATTCGTCTGGTTCGTCCGTAAATTACGTGCAATCTCACGGATGTTGAGGGGGTAATCGCCCTCAACCGGATTAAAAAGTGCTCGCAGATAATTAGCAATTTGAAGGTGCAGCGCACTAGACACATCTAACCGTCTGGCGTTTTCTATTGCAAGGAGAATATCGCCTGATGGTAAGATAATTTTAAGATTTCACGACAAGCAAAATTGTAGCTAGCCGGTGTACATTGCCTGTTCTGGCTTGCTTCGAACTGACACTGAATTGGTACGGCTGTCTGTGTGGTGCGGAAGGACACGAGTTGTACTTGCGAATATATTTTTTACCGGGGGGAAGAGGGTTTGCTGTTCATATTTCCTGTCCTGCTGCTCCATGAGTACGCCTTTGCAGCGTCACACTGCAGAACTGGAAATGAAAGGCTGAAAGCTCAATACAGAGAAGCAGCGATGACAATGAAATATGTTGCGGAAAATGAAATCTCTATATACAGGGTCTCCCAAAAAAGTACCGACATACTTTAGGGACGGGTTCCTTATATCAAAACAAGAAAAAAAACTCTAATACGCAAGGGCTTTAAAGCACATACCTTAAGACATATGAGCACTTGTTCACCTTCAGTACTATGAACCACACGTCTCCTACTGCAAGCTTTTTGCCGGCCGGGGTGGCTGTGCGGTTCTAGGCGCTACAGTCTGGAACCGCGTGACCGCTACGGTCGCAGGTTCGAATCCTGCCTCGGGCATGGATGTGTGTGATGTCCTTAGGTTAGTTAGGTTTAACTTGTTCTAAGTTCTAGGGGCTGATGACCTCAGATGTTAAGTCCCATAGTGCTCAGAGCCATTTGAACCATTTTTTGCAAGCTTTTTACTTTTCATATTATCGGAGGAGGCAGAATGGACCAAAACAAGGAAAAAAGTCTTGTAAACATACCTTAAGAGTTGCGAGCACTTATTCAGTAGAAGAATTGTTTCACGCTAGCAAAGATGAACAAGTCTTCATAGCTCTTAAAGTATGCATTCTAGACCCGATGTTTACTTGTTTTTTCTTGTTTTCGTCAATAGCTCCTCCTCCCAAAATATGGAAAGCAAAGACTTTGCACTGGAAGAGATCTGTTTCATAGTGTAAGAGATAAACAACCGGTCCTACCCCTTAAGGTATGCATTGTAGAGCCCATGTCTACTAGATATTTTTACTTATTTCTGTGTAAGGAAACAGTCACTTAAGGGTTTTTTATTACACAATATATAAAAGGAAATGTCCTCATTGACTGACTGATTCGACTGACTGACTGACTGACTAGCTAAGTCAACATCGCCTAGGCCAAACTTCCAACGATGGAAGCTTCAAGTTTGGTGAGAGTGTTGTACTTATGCTGCAGGCATCGCTTAAGGAGACGAAATAAGGGACGATTTTTTTTAATATGTTGCTAATAAGGCAGTTTTGAACTTAAAAATACGAAAATGGGTGTATGGTTTCTCGGTCATAAATAAAGAAATAAATGTTTCTGCATAATTTAACCGCTCTGAGCCGGCCAGTGTGGCCTAGCGGCTCTAGGCGCTTCAGTCTGGTACCGCGAGACCTCTACAGTCGCAGGTTCGAATCCTGTCACGGGCATGGATGTGTGTGATGTCCTTAGGTTAGTTAGGTTTAAGTAGTTCTAAGGTCTAGGGGCTGATGACCTCAGATGTTAAGTCCCATAGTGCTCAGAACTATTTGAACCATACCTGTTCTGAGGGTGATAGTTGGTGAAAGCTTTTTTGTAAATGAATTATTGTTAAAGTACTACTAAAATTTTTATACATCTATGAAAACTGGTATTCGACTTCTCAGCTAGAAGTATAAAAAATAATAAATAAATAAATTACATGTTCATTCCTCATGGGGGTGAAATAAGGGATGAAAATTTTATGAAAATATTTCCAACTACCAGAACCGTCTTTTAGTCAGATATACATTCGGAAAAGAGCACGTTTCTATGGCATTAATCAGCATGAAAAGTTTAGAAGTTGTTGCAATTTGTGAGCTACATAAAAATTAGATTAAAGAAAAACAACAAAAATCTGTGCACACCACCTAGCCTACGCAAGCGAAGTAGCGGACGTACAGGTCTCTCATCACAGAACGTCGAAGTCAAAGGCTTGCGTGCTCCGTAAAGCGGGATAAATGGCGAACTGTGGCACATATGACCACGGAGTACAATTCTGGTGCAGGCACAAGTGTTCCAGGGCATACTGTTCACCTTCCATTGTTGAACGGCAGACGACCTCCTATGTGTCGTCGATTACGTTGTAGTGAGTACGGAATAATTGAGATCGGACCGTGAGTCAATGGAGACGTGTTATCTGGTCGGATGAATTACGTTTCTCGTTCAAGCAGGTGGATGGTCGTGTTCAGGAACGTCATTATCAAGGCGAATGGCTGCTCTAAACACGCACCACACCGTGGGCATAGACCGGTGTGGGTACGCTGAACTGGGCTTCGATGGGACATGTGGTAGTAACCTAACACACCATGATAGCTGTGAACTACAGCTACAAGACGTATTCCAAAACTAAGATCCATTTCGTCATAAAAAAATAACTCATGAGAAAAAGTTTTTATTGACAGTTATACAGTGTGTATCAGAAAGAATCATCCGATTTGGCACGTCTGTATTTCTGAAGCTAATAAACATACACAATGAATTTTGTTTTTTGATGAACGGGAAACTCGAAAAGTTTTTCTTCATACCTTTTCATAGGTGTTCAATAGCCCCCCTTGAAATGCGCGGCATATGTCAATGCGGTATTCAAATTGTTCGCATACTGCAGCGATCGTGTTTTGTCTTCCACAGCTGCTGTTCTGCGATGTCGCAGTTTATTCATCGTTGTTGGTAAAGGAGGCACACAAACATAATCTTTTTATAAACCTCCACAAGAAATAATCACACACAGACAGGCCCAGTGAGGTTGGAGGCCAGTAATGTAAGGCTGAACCATTTGGTCAGTAATCCTTAAAAAAAATTCCTGCACTTCCAGGTGCCAGTGTGGCGGTTCCCCATCCTGTTGGTAAATGAAGTCGTTCGAATCATTCTCCAACTGTGGGAAAAGAAAGTTCTTAAACATATCGAGATACGTGCGCTTCCTGTAACAGTGTTCTCGGCAAAGAAAAATGGACCATACACCTTTCCCCATGAAACTGCACAAAACACATAAATTTTAGAGAGTCCCTCTCATGTTGTACGACTTCATGTGGTTGTTTCATAATCTCACATTATGTGGTGGTTCATCTTTCCATTTAAAAGGAATGTTGCCTCGTCAATAAACACTATGCGTGGAAAAAAAAAACTGTCACCCTCCATCTTGCCTAGAACGAAATTACAGAACTGCACATACCGCTACGGTCGCAGGTTCGAATCCTGCCTCGGGCATGGATGTGTGTGATGACCTTAGGTTCGTTAGGTTTAAGTAGTTCTAAGTTCTAGGGGACTTATGACCTCAGCAGTTGAGTCCCATAGTGCTCAGAGCCATTTGAACCATTTTGAACAGAACTGCACACGTTGTTGTTTGTCATCTTCACGAAGAGCATGCAGTAGCTGAATTTTGTGTGGTTTCTTTTGTAAACATCGACGCAACACACGCCAGACAGACATCGGGGGCATGTTGAGCTGTCGAGCTGCACGGCGAACGGATTTCTGCGGACTCCTTGTGAAACTAGTGGATGCGTTCGACGTGTGTGTCAGACACTCGGGGACGGTCCGGCGATTTGCCTTTACACAAACGAACTATTTCTCGGAATTGTTCATGCCATCGTCTAATTCTCTGTGCTGTAGGAGTATCCACACCATACCTAGTACGAAAGGCACGCTGAACAGTTATTATTGACCCGCACTGTGCAAAACGTAGAACACAAAACGCTTTCTGTTGTCTCGACACCAATTTTGCTAGAACTGAAATGGGCGCACAGTGCTGCTACCTAACGGGAACCACTGAAAGTCGGGAGTTTGCTCTTCCCAACAGTACGTTGTTCACGCACATACTCAAATAACATAATAATTATGATTTTTTAAAATAGGATGATTCTTTTTGATAAACGCTGTATTTTACTATATATGTGCTTTACTCTTCCGCATAATCATCGTTCACATCTACACACTTTCTGTAATGTTCCACCAGTTTCTTTAACCCTTCTGCATAGAATTTTGGCGCCTGGGGAATTCAGCCACTTGTTCAAATGCAGGAAGAGGAAACAGTCGCTTGGTGCAGGGTCGAGGCTGTACGGAGGTTGATCAAAAAGTTCCTAACGAAAGTCTTGAATCATCTCTTTGCTTGTGACAGCGGTGTGAGGTCGTGCGTTGTCGTGAAGGAGGATTATGCCAGACGACAGTATCCCACGGCGTCGTTTTTTAATCGTATATTTCAATTTGGTTAGTGTTTCACAGTACATATCAGCAGTAATTGTTGGCCCATGGTGCATGGAATCAATCAGAAGGACGCCGTTACTGTCCCAAAAACCGGTAACCATGATTTTTCAGTTCGAGAACGGAGATTGCTTAAAGTTTTTTTGATTTGGGTGAACTTGAATTGTGCCACTGCATTGACTGTTGTTTCGATCGCGCGTTGGTGTACTCTATCCACATCTCGCCACCCGTAGCAATGTGAGAAAACAAATCACCTCCATCTTGTCTCTAGCGGTCCAAAATCTGTCGTGCACTACGCATTCTTTGCTCTTTGTACTGATCAGTGAGTATTTCTGGATCACACCTCGCACACAGTTTGTGCTATCCAGTCTTTCCAGTGACAGTCATGTAAACGTAGGTTCGAGCAACATTTTGGAATTCATCAACCAGGCCGCTAATCGTCTGTCTCCGATCACTTCGAAGTTTTTGGTCCGAATACTAGGCCTGCCCCTCCGCTATTCATCGTGATCATTCGCGCTGCCATTGTGAAATACTCGACACCATTTTAGAATTTTTTTTGCCACTCCTAATTTCAGATTCATGCACTAGGCATGGATTTCAGCAGCTGAAGATCATTTTACCAGCAAAAATCTTATCACAGAGCGCACTTCACAACTTGCGGGATCTACGATTAGTCTCAGCCATTGCGATCTGTTGCGACCGGCTTAAAAACGACTAATGAGTGAAACCAACACTGCAGTAATTTCCTGAAGTGTCGGTAGACTGCGCTACATGCGGGAAACTTCATTCTGGTGTACCATCAGTTAAATATTGGTCACCAGGAATACGTCTCGCATATTATTCCGGACCACATACATCCCTTCATGTTGATGTCTTCCCTGACGGTCATGGTATTGCCCAGTAGCATAACCGTCCATGTCACAAGGCCAGAAACGTGTTACAGTGGTCTAAGCAGCATGACAGTAAGCTCGCGTTGATATCTTGACCATCAAATTCGCCCGATGGGAACCCAGTGGAACACATCTGGGGCGCTGTCCGCCCCCGTAACTGAGTGGTCAGTGAGACAGAATGTCAGTCCTAAGGGCGTACTGGACTCGCATTCGGGAGGACGACGGTTCAATCCCGCGTCCGGCCATCCTGATTTAGGTTTTCCGTGATTTTCCTAAATCACTCCAGGCAAATACCGGGATGGTTCCTTTCAACGGGCACGGCCGACTTCCTTCCCCGTCCTTCCCTCATCCGATGAGACCGATGACCTCGCTGTCTGGTCTCCTTCCCCAAAACAACCCAACCCAACCCCCTAAGGGCGTGGGTTAGATTCCCAGCTGGGTCAGAGATTTTTTTCCGCTCAGGGGCTGGGTGTTGTGTTGTCCTAATCATCATCGTTTCATCCCCATCGACGCGCAAGTGAGTCGCTATCAGGCAGCAGCTCCCCATCCGCAAACCACCTGCTCCTAATTTAGGGGAATTGCGTTACGTGTGCGTAGATACCTGGTGCCTCATACTTCGGAAATCTAAGCAAGGACCTGTCGAAAGCTCGCCGCGCACGACATGTGCTGTTTTGTGCTGCAGAGGTTGATCAACACGGTATTACGGAGGCGGTCATAATCTTCTGGTTCATCAGTGTGGGCTGCATTGCGGTCTTAGAATGTCCTAACGCGTCCGCTTTCACAAGGAAACCACGAGGGGCACTGAATAAGTAACGCAAAACATTTTTTTCTCGGCGAATTTTGGTTGAAAAAATGCTGAGTTTGTTGTGGAACATCGTAGAATAATCCTGATTCAGGCCTTATAGTTTCCTGAAATTTCAATTGGTGGAGGCATTATACGTAGCCTCGAAAATGACGGAGGTGCGTTCCAAGCAGAGAGCTGCCTTTTGAGTTTCTTCTGGCAGAGAGTCATAGCATCACAGATATTCATAGGCTCCTGCAGAGTGTGTACAGACTTGGCAGTGAACGAAAGCACGGTGAGTCGTCGTGCGAAGCGTCATAGTCGCTGGAAGATCGGGCAAACCTGTCCGAACTGCCACGTGCCGGCCAGCCGCACACAGCTGCGACTGTAGCAGTGTTGGAACGTGCGGACACATTAGACCATCGCATTGAACGGAGATAATGTTGAAAAATAGGGTTTTGTAGCCAAAAAAGTTGGGAATAATATAGTGTAATGGAATCATGAATTAAACCAACCCGCTTTCCAAAAAAAAAAAAAAAAAAAAAATTGTGTACGTATTGAACACCCCTCGTATGTACAGTGTATTTGAAGGAAGTGTGTCCCATAACGTGACGTCGTTGACGCAATGTAATGTGGCTACCTTAGTTGACACTCCGACATCGTTTTCGCTGTACTGCGGGCAGCCGCGCGTTGGCGGCAGCGCCACGAGGTCCGGCCGCGGGCGTCGGCCGCGCCGCTAACGACGTGTTGACGTCACAGGGACGCCGCTCTCCGCCGCTAATTAAGGTGTCTCCGCCTAGCCAGGGGGCACGGCCCGCGGTCACGCCGCGCCGCTCCTTCCTTCTGGACCGCTCCCTCGTGACGGACTTGGACGAACAGGATGATGGCACCGTGACAGTACACTGCAGTCTGTGTCGTGCCATTTTAGCTAATTCTAATTCGTCGTAAGGTCTTATAGGGTCCGCCCAGTTAGCCGTGCGGTCTAACGCACGGCTTTCCGGGCGGGAAGGAGCGCCTGGTCCCTGACACGAATCCGCCCGGCGGATTTGTGTCGAGATCCGGTGAACCGGCCAGTTTGTGAATGGTTTTTAGGCGGTTTTCCATCTGCCTCGGTGAATGCGGGCTGGTTCCCCTTCTTCCGCCTCAATTACACTATGTCGGCTGCGCAAACAAGTTCTCCACGTACGCGTACACCACCATTACTCTACCACGCTAACATAGGGGTTACACTCGTCTGGTGTGAGACGTTCCGGGGGAGATCCACCGGGGGCCGAACCGCGCAATAACCCTGGGTTCGGTGTGGGGCGGAGGAGAAGTGAATTGGACTGCGGTAGTCGTCGTGGGGTTGTGGACCACTGCGCCTGCGGCGGGGACGGAGCCTCTCCGTCGTTTCTAGGTCCCCGGTTAACATACAATACAATACAATACAAGGTCTTACGGGACCAAACTACTGAGGTCATCGGTCCTTAAGCCTACGCACTACTTAATTTAACTTAGACTAACTTACGCTAAGGTCAACATACACACCCTTGCCCGAAGGAGGACTCGAACCTCCGACGGGGGGAGCCGTGCGGTCCGTGACAAGCCGCCCTAGCCCTAGATCGCCCATTTCAGCTCCGTCCAGCGAGCCAGCGGGACAGAGCGTGCGATACTAGACTCGTATAAGGTATGGGGTTGGAATCCACGTACAGCCAACCAGATTTAGGTAGTGTCTTGTAAATTGTCCCCAGAAAAGACTGTGGAAAGGTACAGTAATACACCTGTGCGAACCGCGCAATGTGCGTGGCATGTAGAAGAGCTGAGGGCCCTTACGTGATGTACTGATGAACAGGACGGGAAATACTCGAACAAGGACTGTAATGGCAAATATTATACACTCGGATATGATCATAATTTCAGACATAAAAACCAAATTACGAAATAAAATTACTTTCCCTTCTACATGGCAAAACATACTTTAAATTAACCCGGGTTCGATTCCCGGCGGGGTCAGGGATTTTCTCTGCCTCGTGATGACTGGGTGTTGTGTGATGTGCTTAGGTTAGTTAGGTTTAAGTAGTTATAAGTTCTAGGGGACTGATGTCCTCAGAAGTTAAGTCCCATAGAGCTCAGAGCCATTTGAGCCATTAAAATATGCTCTATACTCTTGGATCGTGGAGTACATGTAATATTCATAATATGCATTGCCAGGATTAGAGACACATACAGTGTGTCTTAGGAGGAATGGTTAATATTCAGGGATATGATAGGGACGATCATTGGAAGCGAAAAGAGTCCAGTTTATATTGGCACTAAAATGCATACCTTAAGTGCTACGAGCATTTGTTAGTTTCGCTGCTGTCAGGTACACTGAACAATTGCTCATAGCTCTAAATGTATGCATTTTAGAGCCCATGTTTACTAGACTTTTTTGCTTTGAGTAATCGTTCCTGTCACATTCCTGACGTTCCTGTTGTGTTCAGGAATACTGACCTTTCCATAGCATCTCCTCCCACTTCTAGGACTACATAACTCTCGTCCTCTCCATATTACTTCAAAACATGAAAACCGTTTCCCTTGTAATTATAATTCTGCGTATAATATTCAGTATAGCCGAGTGAAACATACATGAGAATTAGAAAAATGTGTATTAAGTAAGGTATTCTTTTTAAATGACAGAATATGCATGATAAAATTACTTTTTAGGAAAGATAATTCATTATGATAGAAGAAAAAGCAGGCTATCACGTTTTCTATTTCAATTTATTGGTTTCCGTTTCGTGTCCTAGTAGCCACCTCAGTAATAGAAAAGACGATACAAACATAAGGACAGAACAACTATCATTCCCCGAGCGGAGAAAACGTCCTGCCCGGATGGGAACCTAACGGATTTAACGTTAAGAGAACTAGAATCAGCGTAATAAGCGTATGCAGGAGGCTGTATAGTACAACTTCATTTCGGTCGTTGGGGGCGCTTTTCTTCCAGCGGCACGATATTTCTGTTGCTGATGATCAGCATGGCGGTATCGGTATCGGACTGGGTCAGACAGTACCACATCGAGGGCACAGGGAGCGTTCCGGTGGTCGACGACTTTCGGTCTGCAGGTAGGCCGTGAGTTAGTGACCAGGTAGTATTCCAGAAATACTGGGCGCAAATTTCATAGATTTTTCTTTTGGCGCAAATTTCACAAGGGACAGTTTTCGTACATTCGATTTAGGGTAATATAATACCTTAAAATTGTGGACAGTGGGAAAACCGAAACAGCAGAGAATCGAAGCATGTGAGATGTGGTGCTACAGAGGAATGTTGAAACTAGGGTGGACGATAAGGAATGAGGAGGTTCTCCACAGAAGCGGCGAGGAAAGGACAGTGTATGAGTGGACTTGGTTCACAAATGGCTCTGAGCACTATGGGACTTAACTGCTGAGGTCATCAGTCCCCTAGAACTTAGAACTACTTAAACCTAACTAACCTAAAGACATCTCAATCATCCATGCCCGAGGCAGGATTCGAACCTGCGATCGTGGCGGTTGCGCGGTTCCAGACTGTAGCGCCTAGAACCGCTCGGCCACTCCGGCCGGCAGTGGACTTGGTGTTACGGCATCAGAGGTTACGCTCCATAGCATCGACAGAAATGTAGAAGGTAAAAACTGTATGGTGTAGAGGGTAAAAAATGTATAGGAAGACAGAGATTAGAATACACCCAACAAATAATTGAGGACATACGGTGCAAGTGCTGCTCTGTGATGGAGAGGTTAGCGCAGGAGAGGAATTCGTAGCGGTCCGCATCAAACCATAGAGGAGACTAATAACTAAAAAGTGTTGCCTTGGTTCACTTTCGATGAATACCAAGTTGGTCCTGCCATGATTGCGGAGTATCGGACCAGATTCGCAGTTGGGTTCTAAATTTCGTAGCTGGTAGAACTCAACAAGTATCCTAGTTCTTAACGAGACGAAATCGAGAGATGTGAAGGTAATTTCGGGAGTACCCCCAAGCTAGTTTTATGGGGTCATTACAGTTTACAATATAAGCAGGTTGTTTTACAATTTCTATTATAGGCTTCTAGAGACTGTAGAGGGTATTAAGCAGGGTAGTTTTCTCAAGTACGGTGGGAAAACGCTGTTGATCAGCCATGTGGCGGATCTACAGCCTTCTCTTGTAGTTGCATATCCTCTTCTAGCTTCAAGAACATTTTTGGTTTCCAAAATTCGGTGATTTCCTCCCCCTACTGTCACTTCCCATGAACGTTCTCTGTCACACTCTCGACAGGAAGAGGAAGCCTCCAGTTTCAGGCTTTCTCACCTTATCTGTCCGATTTTGTGCCGTGGGTCCGCGAATCTACCATCCGCTTGCTCGCTGGAACTTTGTAACCTTCGTCTGCGTGTTCCTCGGTGACTGGAGACAATGGAAAAGCTGAAGTTCCAAGCAGTGAGGCTTGAACGGGATTGAGTACCTGACGAATTCCTGTGACATCAGGGGCTCCATTTCGCACATGTAAATATGATGATTCGACAACGATGTATGGTATATTTCCACATCGTAACCATGCTCAAGTCCATATCTGAAAGCAGGATATTCACTGAAGTACAACACCTAGCACTGAAAGGAAGTTTATTACTGATAACAAGTTACACACAGAAGAGAACTCCAGGACGAAGAGTGTTGCTGTTTATAGCACGTATCGAATTTTGCAGAACATGCAAACGCTACAAATATAAGTCATTTCGAGAACTATCCAGAAATGATAAATACGTATATTTTCTGGTAGACGGGTATGAACTGGCGAACCGCAGCACGGCAGCCAGTAACACTAAAGCGGTCGATCGTTAACGTTGAGCGTGCCAAGTTCAACGTGCTGCTGAACGCTAAGGAACGAAGAGACTTGTGCATACAGTATGTGGGCCCCAACGTGGTACGAGGTGCATTCAAGTTCTAAGGCCTCCGATTTTTTTTCTAATTAACTACTCACCCGAAATCGATGAAACTGGCGTTACTTTTCGACGTAATCGCCCTGCAGACGTACACATTTTTCACAATGCTGACGCCATGATTCCAAGGCAGCGACGAAGGCTTCTTTAGGAGTCTGTTTTGACCACTGGAAAATCGCTGAGGCAATAGCAGCACAGCTGATGAATGTGCAGCCATGGAGAGTGTCTTTCATTGTTGGAAAAAGCCAAAAGTCACTAGGAGCCAGGTCAGGTGAGTAGGGAGCATGACGAATCACTTCAAAGTGGTTATCACGAAGAAACTGTTGCGTAACGTTAGCTCGATGTGCGGGTGCGTTGTCTCGGTGAAACAGCACACGCGCAGCCCTTCCTGGACGTTTTTGTTGCAGTGCAGGAAGGAATTTGTTCTTCAAAACAATTTCGTAGGATGCACCAGTTGCCGTAGTGCCCTTTGGAACGCAATAGGTAAGGATTACGCCCTCGCTGTCCCAGAACATGGACACCATCATTTTTTCAGCACTGGCGGTTACCCGAAATTTTTTTGGTGGTGGTGAATCTGTGTGCTTCCATTGAGCATTCGTGGCACCCACCTGGATGACACTTTTCGCATTTTCAGGTCGTCATGCAGGATTGTGTGCACAGAACCCACAGAAATGCCAACTCTGGAGGCGATCTGTTCAACAGTCATTCGGCGATCCCCCAAAACAATTCCCTCCACTTTCTCGATCATGTCGTCAGACCGGCTTGTGTGAGCCTGAGGTTGTTTCGGTTTGTTGTCACACGATGTTCTGCCTTCATTAAACTGCCGCACCCACGAACGCACTTTTGACACATCCATGACTCCAGCACCACATGTCTCCTTCAACTGTCGATGAATTTCAATTGGTTTCACACCATGCAAATTCAGAAAACGAATGATTGCACGCTGTTCAAGTAAGGAAAACGTCGCCATTTTAAGTATTTAAAACAGTTCTCATTGCCGCCGCTGGCAGTAAAATTCCATCTGCGGTACGGTGCTGCCATCTCTGGGACGTATTGACAATGAACGCGGCCTCATTTTAAAACAATGCGCATGTTTCTGTCTCTTTCCAGTCCGGAGAAAAAAAATCGGAGGCCTTAGAACTTGAATGCACCTCGTATACGCGATGGCAGTGCACTCCAGCGGCAGTTGAGGGATGTTTCTAGTTCGTGAATCACATTGTTTACTCAATGGGCGCGCGTAAAATTCCCACGTTAGCTCTATTAAAACGCACATTTCCTCCATCGTCCATGAAAAGGAAAGTACCATGTCCAATCAGTAAGGGCACAGGCTGATAAAAGTTCCATTACAAACAGTGCGATACAAATTTGGAATACTTCTCCACCTAAGATAAACATTATTCTATCATTCCCACATTTTAGTAAAACCCCAAGGTCAGTCTTGCTTGATCACTATTCCTATCCAGCAGCAGAATATTTGCGACAGGTGAATTACAAAGCGTAAAAGAAAAAGGAGCGAAATATTTTTATACAAGTAGCGCCAGCTGTCCTGTAGATTAAGACAATCGAATCACCTCTTAAAAAAAAAAAAAGTGAACTTATATTTAAGTAACATCAAATATTATAATACATATTTATATTAAACTAATAATAAAATATCAGAACCTAATAAAAACGCGAATGCTAGGAAAAAAATTTGAAAGTGACAAGACGCGAACCACCCTCCCAACTTACATTCCATTACTGATTTTTTTTTATTCCATAAAAACAGTAACAAAAAGGCTACAATGAAATTACATAAATAAAGTGACAGATAATTGCAGTCATAAATTACAGCATTCAAAGAATGAGTCTTTAGCAGTAGCACAATTTAGCACCTTCACTGTCACCTTCAACTGGTGGCAGTTCAGCATGCACATTTTCTTCTTCTGCAGCCGGTTCCTCATCATCATTTCCCAGACACAAATTAATCATTCAGTAAATCCTTAATGTGTGTTCCTTCCAGGGTAAATTACGTGGACGGAAGAGCAGTCCCAAACAGCGACATCGCAAAATACTTCACTGCCTTGTTATTTTCGTCAGTTCCAGCCTTCTAAACGCATCCATAGGGAGTTCAAGATCTTCCTTTATATCAGACACCAGATGTTTCTCGCCATATTCTTGTATCTGCTGTACTACTGATTTATTTTTCATGTGTGACTTGCAAGTGAGATTAGGCTCGCGAACGTGACCCACCCCATTCCCTCTCTACTAGGAATCCAGTTCCTAACCTATACCCATTCTGTTGAAGACAATTCGGAGCATGTTACCATATTTCTTACTGTGGTTCTAATATTTAAGTATTTTCTCGAATTCATTTTCCATATACATCTTGTATTCAATATGTTCATCGCTCCCAATATTGTTAAAAACATAACTTGTATATTTGCCCATTAACCAAATCACTGCGTTATTTTTTGCCTGAGGGTAGTAACTTTCCTCTGGTCTGAAGAAAATGTTTGACGGTACATTGTTTGCTGAAGTTCTTGTTATTTGAGTAGTTTTCTCCCTGGTCCACCTCCAGTTGATAATCCGATCTCCACATGTGTAACGATGAGGCACACTATCAACGAGGTTGCATTTGCTGCAGAGGTTAGTGTCACTTAAATCGATGGCAAAGAGACGCTCATTATTGCTGATGATGTTATTGACTACCTTGTACCACGCTGTTCTCACGTCAGACGAAAGAACATCACTACTGATATTTTTCCAGACCACATTCCATGCTATTCCAGCTTATTTAGTTTCTGTTATTTTTTCTTTCATGTTTCCGTCTTTCAGCTAAAATCGCCTTTGCTGTAACGTTTTTGGAGTAGTGACGCTACTCATTACGCTAAACCAGCGATACACACCTGATGTCTGATTATATTATATTACGCCTTGCTGAAAACCTTAATCGTAGCTATGTTACTGACTGAAATTTAATCATAGCAAATTTTACCAAAAACAGTGCGTTTTGGGTGGATCTTCAGTGTGTCTGTGCCTTCAAATAGCCTACTCTCATAATACGCAAGTTACAATAATTCTTTATGATGTTTCTCATTATTTTATTGGAACGAATCGCACAGTTAACAACGGGTTTTCCAGTGATTCTCAATTTGCTGGTGCTCAGAAACGGCATATATACATATAGGCTTGAAATGAATGCCAATATGGCGCCTCACAACACTATACTGAAGGGAGACGGCGTGCGAGCGACGTAGGTGGCGTTGTACCATCCCATTGGTCAACGCTCAGAATATCTCACATGCCAGATATTGCTCTGCACGTTCGGAAAGACTCTCGAACGTGCTATTCCACGCTGTGACGTCAGAAACTCGGCACGCTCAACGCCCAACGTTCGGATGCACGGTCCGTGTGCCGACGGCTGAACCTCTACGCCGCAGGGCGTGCAGCACATTGATCCCTCTACTGGAGAAACAGCGATCCGCTGTGACAGAGGTTCTCATTGGAGCCGATTACAGCACACTGGATCTACATCTTATCAGTGTTCCTCTGCATGGCATCGATGGAGGATCCTCTCGTTCTGGTCGCGTTGTCACATCCTCGTGACTGTGATGAGCATCGAAGGTAGCCCCTCCCCTCGAAGCTTCGCGATCGACGAGCGTGTCTTCAGTTTCACTCAACGGGAAGCTCGCATCGTCAACTTGCGGCTTAAGACTATATGTAGTAGGGATTCGTACGGAGAACGTGGACGGTAGCTCTGCGCTTTTGTCTTCTTAATGAGGGGCCATAATCCTCGACTTCGTATGTGACGTCCGACAAGTGACGAAGGATGCGATACTGCTCAAAGTAACGCTTTAGTCATTTATCCGATAGTCCCACTTTTTGCATAGGCGTAAAAATCTGTACCATGTCACTCAGCCTGTATGTAATTGTCCGATGGCTGGCGCTATAGCAAGAGGCACGTGGATCGTTACTCGGCGTCAGCACCAATGTCAAGACGCAACCGCTGTCAAGTCGAAACCCGAAAGCAGGTTAAGACGCGGCAGTGAGATACCGAATAGGTTACAAGGTTCGTCAGTGAAGTACAACTCTTGGTACTGAAAGCACGTTTATTAAGAAGTTTCTAACGAGGTTGCTGATATTCCAGAATATTCAAACATTACATGGTATTGAACTGAATTGGGGAGAAGAGAAATTTACGGCACAACTTGACTAGAAGAAGGGATCGGTTGGTAGGACATATTCTGAGGCATCAAGGGATCACCAATTTAATATTGGAGGGCAGCGTGGAGGGTAAAAATCGTAGAGGGAGACCGAGAGCTGAATACACTAAACAGATTCAGAAGGAGGTAGGTTGCAGTAGGTACTGGTAGATGAAGAAGCTTGCACAGGATAGAGTAGCATCAGACCAGTCTCTGGACTGAAGACCACAACAACAACAACAACATACATTAGAAATTAAGAGAGCCTTCGAGTAATGGAAATGTTTCCTGATGACCGGGTTCTCTCTCTCTCTCTCTCTCTCTCTCTCTCTCTCTCTCTCTCTCTCTCTCTCTCTCAGTATATCAACAACATACTAATAAAATATGTACATCGTTCACCTGAGTCCTATTACAGTCAAATGAACTGAAACATAATCTACGTAAGTACGACTAGGGGCGGTTGTGTTTGTCTAACACGTGAAGAACTGACCGAGCGAGATGGCACAATGAAAAGCTCACAGGACTACCTTTCGGGATGACGGTTGTTCAGATTTGTATCACGTCATTCCGATTTCGGTTTTCGTAGATCGCTTAAGAAGAATGGTGGGATGGTTCCTGTGAAAACTACATGGTCGTCTTCCTTCTTCATCTTTGTCCCAGTCCGCGCATGTTCTCCTTCTCTAAATACCAGCATGTCGACGGGGCGTTAAACCACAGTCCTCCGACCGTAAGTTTTATGTAGAAGAACCTAGAGAGATATTGGAGTTGTTGAGGCGTCGGACTGGTATTCGGAGTGGGGCGGGACTCCGTTATCGTCATTCAGATGTTACGTGGGTGGCTCCCGATTATTAGGGAAGAAGTGTATGTGAGCGGCTCTGCAACCAGTTATCATCCAATTTGCTTCCGCCAACCATCTCCAGCTGCGCTAGTGCTCCGTCTCTAATACCATCGATGTTGATACAGGGTGTTTCAGGTGAGGTGTTTCTCTCTGTAACTTTCAAAGCAATAAGTGAATGGAATGTTTATTTAGATAGGTAAACATAAGAAACATTACTCCTTGTGCAGAGTTATGATCATTTTTTGTTATTTTTCAGAAAGTTACAGCAACGAGTAATATGTATCTGATGTATATAAACAAAATGTTTACAGGACAATTCAAATCAAATTTCTATCAATTTCAGTCATGGAGCTGGAAACAATCAGAGTTGTAGGGGTGGGTGCAACATTTGTACACAACTGGCTGTCTTCAGTTAGGTGTTCTACGGATGTTCAAACGACTGCCCATTTCCTTAATGCACAACTCAATGCACCTCTTAAACGACATGCAGAGGAGAGGCAAAGTTGCTGGTTTCACGGAGCTACAGGCTTTCTGGACGCGCTGTGTGAAATCATTTTCGGTTAGATTGTAGAATGTATGCCTACACTAGCGTATACAAAACAGGCAGGAATGCGCACAGAAGCGCGGTTCGATCTGCCACGAATTGTGACGTGGATTAGCATGGCACACCGATCCAGTGGGTACGGTGACACGTAGCTGACGTTGGGCGAATGCTCAGTTTGACACGCCCTATCTAACTCCAGTAGATTTCTTTTTGTAAGGGTACCTAAAGAGGCGTGCTTATCCCCGAAGTCAGAACTCCAGATGACTTCAAAGAGCGCATCGAGGAAGTTTGTTGCTCCTTGACACCATCGACATCTTTGCCCGCGTGCCATTTTAGAAGATGCATTAAGCTGTGCATCAGGAAAGTAGGCATTCTTCTGAATACCTGACGTTTCTGACGTCGTTATTTTGTAAGAGAAAAGAGATATCTTATCGGCAACACCCCGTATGTCGGTGTGCGCTTTCTTTCTTACATTCTACGGATGGATGACTTGTCTCCCAGTGGATTAGCCCAGCGATATGGCGCCGTGGATGAGACATGGCATTCGCGTTCTGGTGGACGACCGTTCAAACGCCGTCCGGGCTTCAAAAAATGGTTCAAATGGCTCTGAGCACTACGGGACTTAACATCTGAGGTCATCAGTCCCCTGGAACTTAGAACTACTTAAACATAACTAACCTAAGGACATCACACACAGCCATCCCCGAGGCAGGATTCGAACCTGCGACCGTAGCGGTTGCGCAAACGCCGTCCGGCCATCCAAGTTTAGATTTTCCGTGATTTCGCTAATTCGCTTCAGGACGGACGTATGAGAAAATACACGGATACATATAAGCTAGTGTAAGTTTTACAGTTTGAAAGATAATTGAACCAAATTTAGCACTTGTTATCCAGATGTTACTGGCTGTAATTTGGTTTTCTTTTTCAATTTTTTGTAAAAAAATTTGATCTGGACGTTGCTGTATACTTTTAGAAAACATACTATTACATGAGGAACATTTTCTCAAATGTTACTTTACTTAATCACTTTCAAAATTGGTAGGTTATTCTTACTAATTAAATAAACAAATCTCGCAACAATTTTTTATATTTATGTGTTTGATACGTAGCACTCTATATGTCACAAACGTTTAAATAACCTTGACAATGATGTACTTCGAAAAAATTTGTGCCGCAGGAAGTCGTGTTATAGTACGTACAATATCTGTAGCAAATTTATCCTTTTTATGTGCGATAATTCAGCATAAATGTTCCTTATACAGTGAAAAATGAAAGTTACAGGAAGTGCAGAAAAAAGGTTCAAATGGCTCTGAGCACTATGGGACTTAACATCTGTGGTCATCAGTCCCCTAGAACTTAGAACTACTTAAACCTAACTAACCTAAGGACATCACACACATCCATGCCCGAGGCATGATTCGAACCTGCGACCATAGCGGTCGCGCGGTTCCGGACTGAGCGCCTAGAACCGCTAGAACACCGCGGCCGGCGCAGAAAAAAGGTTTTATTAGTATTTATGCGAGAAATATATAGGTACCCTAATGTTGCATAACCATACTTTGGTCATTTTGGTCTTCGTGTAACTGTTTCCTTCTAGTCTGACCCTTCTAGCTGCCCTTTTTGACAATATCCTTCATTGACATTCCAGATACAGCATTACGCTCATCATCAGTCTTCTTCAGTAGGTTTTCAGCGTATCAACCTGCATCAAATCCTAGTCCCATAAGGGTCATGACTTCGAGTGTTGTAATCGTTGAACACTAGACAAGCATCAAATGATTAAAGTTTGACAGTAGTAGATGAGCAAAACGATGTCTTTCGGCGTCTCTTCTAAATAAGGTTGTTACAGCTTTTGTTCGGGTTTTGTGCTCCAACGTGTGTCATTTCTTTAATAAATCTTAATTAATCGCATCGAAAATGGGCTCACTGCCTTCTGTACTTTACAGATGTCTTCTCTGATGGCAAGAAATAACAAAATATCGCAAACAAGTGCAGAGTATTGTAGAAAAGGGGGCGTGGCACTGCGCACTGATTGGAACAAGACGGGTTTTACATAATCACCCCTGAAAGCGTATATTCCTGTTCGTGACTCACCCCGTATACTTCCCCGTGCTTTCCTAATCCAAGTTTGTGTTTCGTCTCTAATGACCTCGGCGTCGACAGGACGTTAACCCCTATTCTTCCTTCCTTTTGTCCCCTGATAATTATTTAGCGTAATAGCTGTGTAACTTAATGTTGATGGAATAAATATGAAAGAACGCACTTTCGTCGCTGCCTGGCTTTTAGTTCGGACGGGCGTCGCTAAGGTGTGGGTGCTGCAAGTACACGCCCGTAGCGGCGGCGCGGCCCACGGGCAGAGAGCAGACTACTTGGAGCAGATCGGGAGCGGGAGCCCACTCCAGGAAGGCGGCGGCGGCGGCGGTTTAAATAAACCTCCAAGGCCGATACAATTGGGCCAGCGCCGCCGCCCATTAAATCTCAGTTGTGAGCTCGCAAAGGAAGGCGGCGCGCCGCGTGTCGCAACCTCTGCCCTCAGCTCTGTTTACGTTCCGCCGAACACCCCTATCGCTGTACTGCTGTGTCCGTCTCATCACTTTTTCATATGGTCTGTGACCTATGTTGTTATGTACTTGTATGGTGCATTTCTGATGTGATTGTCACTTACTTCTACAACTACACTGTACTCCGCAAGCCACTACGCACTGCTCGGCGATGAGCACGAGGTACCACTATTTTTTGTCCCATTCCATTCCCTTATTAAAATACTGTGTACTACCAATTTTTACCCTCTTTTCTACATCTGCCAGACTGCTCTACAATTCACACTTGGCAGAGGCTTCTTCGAACCCCATCAGACTATTTCTCTACCATTCCCTCTCTGACAGCAAATGGAAAAAATATGCACTTAAATACTTCCGCACGAGCTCTCATTTCTCTTATTTTTTTATGATGATAATTTTCTCTATGTAGGTTGGCGACAACAGAATATTTTCGTATTCAGACGAGAAATTTGGTGATTGATATTCCGTAAGAGGATCTCGCCGCAACGAAAAATGTTTGTTTTAACTCGCTCATCATATCGACGACGCTCTCTCCCCTACTTCGCGCTAGTACAAAACGAGCTGCCATTCTCTGCACTTTTTCGATGTCCTCCGTCAGTCTTATCTTGTGAGGATCCCATATCTCGCAACAGTACTTAAGAAAGCACAAACGTAGTGTAAGCAGCCCCTTCAGTGGACCTGTTGCATCTTCCAACAGGGTAAACTCCCCCTCCCTCCTCCTCCTCCCCCCCCCCTCAGATTTAGTGGTAAGATCAACACAGATCAAGCAGGAAGAAGGTGTACTGAACTATGGGAAAAAAATGCAAATTAGAAACAGTGGACGGTCGAAGAACGAAAGTGCAATAAAGGGCAGCATGTGATAGCAAAGGCATCGTGGGTAAGTGGTCGTGGTGTTGGACTGCCGAACGGGCGAAGTGAGTTCGAAACTGCGTCGTACCTTCTTTTTCACAACATTATGAATTCTCCATCCGGACATTGAAATGTTTGTTTTCTTTCTGTAGTCTTGGCAGTTGTCATACTGTAAATTGGTTATAGAGTACGAGTCATGTGTAAGAATATATTACCGTCGCAAGTGAATATGATGAACAGTGACAGCAGGCGAGATACCACATAGACGTCTCACAGAAATGAAAACAACAAATGGGAGTGAACTATGTTAAACAAAGGAATTAAAGAGACAACACTTCCAAATCGGAACACAACTTGAAAAACGTTAAAAGATGTGTTTTGACAGAACAAAGATAAACTGTGTGATTGTGGAACTGTTAAGTTCATGCGTTATAGCTCACATTTACATTAATACCAACACCTGTATCGGGGAAGGAGGCATATCTCACTCACTTACCAATCGTAGCAATTAGGCGCGTCGATAAGAGATTCCTATCATATGATCCAAAATGGTTCAAATGGCTCTGAGCACTATGGGACTTAGCTTCTGAGGTCATCAGTCCCCTAGAACTTAGAACTACTTAAACCTAACTAACCTAAGGACATCACACGCAGCCATACCCGAGGCAGGATTCGAACCTCGACCGTAGCGGTCGCGCGGTTCCAGACTGTAGCGCCTAGAACCGCTCGGCCATTCCGGCCGGCTATATGATGCACGTACTGTCACTAATGCCGTATATGGCACACCAGACGTGTTTTCTGGTGGAGGATTCGGTTAACTTGTCGTCTTGTCATCAAACGTTTGCGGTTCCCATTCGAAAGCTACTCTTTTTGGCTGCTAATTGAGTAGTTGTGCAGAATCAGCTGTCATTATTAGGCCCCAATCTTACTCCTCGCTGTTGCAAGTGGACGTTACATCACGACACAGACACAAATTTGAATAAAGCGAACAGCGGGAAAAAAGAGAAAAAATGGCGCTCTGGAGGTTTGAACCCGCCTCGCCCGCGTGTAGTCCAACACCCTAACCACTTACCAACGACGCCATTTGTATTCCCCCCTGCTAAAAAAATTGCACTTCTTGTTTTTGGACCGTCCACTTTTCCAGTTTTGCTTTTTTTTTTCGCTGTCCAGTACACCTTCTTCCTGTTTTTATGCTTGATCTGTGTTCAAGTTTTGACGGGCTCTCTACTGTGCCCTCTTACCACTAAATCTGAGTGGAGTGCAATGGTGAGTTTCCCTTGTAAGTGTTCTGTCAGCAAACGCAGTCTTTGATTCGCATTCAAATGGTTCAAATGGCTCTGAGCACTATGGGACTTAACATCTATGGTCATTAGTCCCCTAGAACTTAGAACTACTTAAACCTAACTAACCTAAGGACATCACACAACACCCAGTCATCACGAGGCAGAGAAAATCCCTACCCGGCCGGGAATCGAACCCGGGAACCCGGGCGTGGGAAGCGAGAACGCTACCGCACGACCAAGAGCTGCGGATTTGATTCGCATTCCCCGCAACATTATCTGTGTGGTGTTTCCAATTTAACTTGTTTGTATTTGTAACCCCTAGGTACTCGTATTTCGTTGAATTGACAGCCTTTAGATTTCTGTGAGTTAGCGAGTAACCGAAATTTAACGGATTCCTTTAAGCATTCATGTGGATTAGCTCACACTTTGCATTATTTATAGTCAGTTACCACTTTTCTCACCATATGGGTATATTGTCTAAATCATTTTGACTTAACTGCACGCTTAATGACAGCAACATCTGCAAATAATTTAAAATGGATTCCCAGTTTATCTCCTAAGCTATTTTTATGCAAGATGATTCAGCTGCTCTTACCCATGGGTTTTATGCTACACGCAATGCCTTCAAACACTGTGTGCGAGATTATCATATTCTCTCACTCGCTAAGTGCAAACTGTTAATCTACAGGAAAAAAATGGGCAGGAACATTTAGTAGGAAATTTAATGGAGTTAAATTTTGTACTGGAATTCATTTTCGCTATAGGCCGTAGTTTTCCAGTTATTCGAGAAAAACGTACAAAAGATACCTTGAAACTTTTTTCTTTAGTATCTCGAAAATCGTAGCGTCCAGCGAAACTGTATCGCAGAACAAACTATAGTATTTAAATTTCCTACAAATAGGTCTTATTCATTTTTTCTCTAGGCCAAGAATGCCACACGATCATTTCATTTAATTTTTCTGTAGGACTAACAGTTTGCGTGTAGCACGCGAGAGAATACAAAAATATCACTCGTGGTTTTTGAAGGTGTTGCAGGTTGTATAAAACCTATCGGTAGGGGCAGCTGAATCACCCTGTAGATTAGAAACAGCGGAAGGCCTGTAACACTTCCTTGGGAAACGCCGCCGGCCGCACGACCGCTACGGTCGCAGGTTCGAATCCTGCCTCGGGCATGGATGTGTGTGATGTCCTTAGGTTAGTTAGGTTTAAGTAGTTCTAAGTTCTAGGGGACTTATGACCACAGCAGTTGAGTCCCATAGTGCTCAGAGCCATTTGAACCATTTTTTTTGGGAAACGCCATATATCGTTTCTGTTGTACTCGATGACTTTCGCTCAGTTTCTACACACTGTGGCTTTTCTCACAGGACATCATGATTTCACTCCCGCACAACTCATACGATTCTCCATAGGCACGCAATTTGATTAGATGTCTCTTCTGAGGGACGGTGTCAGAAGGCTTCTAGAAATATAGAAATACGGAATCAGTTTAAAGAAGTGAAAACGACACAGTTTTTTTGTTGAAAACAACCAGTTGCACAAAAGAAATTGTAAGAGTATTTAGTTAAAGGTTTCAGGCACCTAGTGCCTGTCTTTAGAAGATTAGAGTTACCACATTATTGGCCAGCGTCAAAAATAAGCAGTCGTTTGCAGCAAGTACCGGTACTATACTAATGTGGATTGTAGTATATGTACAAATGCGGTATAAGGACATTGAACAACTACAGACATCATGCAGGATATATATATATATATATATATATATATATATATATATATATATATATACACTGCATGATGTCTGTAGTTGTCAATCGGCCAGCGTACAGTTAACAAACACTCTGTATCATTATATATATATAATGGCCGATTGACAGAGGGGTTGCGGGGGACGGACGGAGCCAGCCCCGTCCCACGTAGAATGAACGCCACACGGCGAGTATCCGTGGGCACAGAGTAGCACCCCTGTCCGCGTCAACAGGCCCTTACGGAGGTTGCCTGTCTGGATATCTTTGTCTGTGCCGTGGGTCAATGCAGTCACGCCTGCCTCCCACAGTGAGGGACCTTAAAAGGCTCACTTCGCACTTGTCTGGCAGCCGTCTGAACGCCGCGTCGGTTGCACATAATCCGGTTGTTGTTGTGCATGGCACGGGAGCTCCATTTTATTCCTTCCTAGTCTCTCAGAACAGTAACAGCCAAATGGAACGCGAACAAATTCTAGCATTGGTTTCAGTTTATCGTGCTTTAAAAGGAGAAAGAAAATTTTCTGGATTCATCGAATTAATTTAGAAGAACGAATGCGGGGCGTTTCGCGCCATATGTCAAGCAGCGAGCCTGAGAAATCCTTCCAGCACTTTCAGAATGAGTATATCAACATTCGATGAACTACCTGCGTGGTTTATTTTGCCTTCTTTTATACGTAGCGTAGGGTATGGGGCTTTGGACTGCAGAGGTACCTTCTTCGGTCATTCGTCGGGAAATGTTGATAGTTGCAAAGAAAATTTTCAGCTGTCGTCGTTCAAGGGATTGAATGTATGTAGACTGTGCGTTTGGAATACTGAGCAAGAATTTTTCAAAGACTTTGTGGTTTCAGTTATTTGCTTTCTCTTGTTGGAGAAAAACGAAGGAAAAATATCAAGTCCTGACGCAGTGTTCGTATTGTGTCACGAAAACAAATCAAACAATAAAATAAAGATTACCAACAGTGTGCAGTGAAATGTACAAGTATTCCTAAAGTGGTTGCAGAATTCTGACTACATTAATTTTTCTTTGGTAAATGTTCCCGAAGAGGAAGGCGGGTCAATAGGAAGCAATCCAATCTTTATTTATCATTGTGCTGTGTGCAGATGCCAGACCTGGACTCAAGGCTGTGTCTGTGACTTTCTGGGGATTGCTCTATCAACCAAGCGATCCCAGCAGGTGTCTAGGGTGGTCTCTGAGCTTCGATATGTCTCCCCGAGGCCGTTATCACACGATTTATCTCAAATTTGTTAGCCTGGAGACGTATGTAGTATACGATGTTGCAGTGCACGTGTTTGTAAGAAGTGCTAGTCCGAAGGAGCATTACATTGTGCTTCTTAAAACACAGGCACTGCAATATCGTATTTATCTGCCGATACCGGACTATTGACTTTCGGTTAGCCCGCCATGTTAGCCGAGCGGTCTAACGCACGGCGTTCCGGAGCGGGAAGGAGCGGCTGGTCCCCGGCACGAATCCTCCCGGCGTTCTTGTGTCGAGGTCCGGTGAGCCGGCCAGACTGTGGATGGTTTTTAGGCGGTTTTCCATCTGCCTCGGCGAATGCGGGCTGGTTCCCCTTATTCCGCCTCACCTACACTATGTCGGCAATTGCTGCGCAAACAAGTTCTCCACGTACGCGTACACCACCATTACTCTACCACGCAAACATAGGGGCTACACTCGTCTGGTGTGAGACGTTCGCTGGGGGGGGGGGGGGGGGGGACCACCGGTGGCCGAACCGCACACTAACCGTGGGTTCGGTGTGGGGCGGCGGAGGGGTGAAGGGGACTGCGGTAGTCGTCGTGGGATTGTGGACACTGCGGCTGCGGCGGGGACGGAGGCTCTCCGTCGTTTCTAGGTCCCCGGTTAACATACAATATGTACAATTGACTTTCGGTTAAATATCCTCCCTGTACGGTAATCACAGTAAGTGATCGAGAGCATGTTAATTACACACGAGCGACGACATACGGGAGTTTGGGTCTGGTCGTGAAGCGTGTATGGATAGCCGAATCCTAAAGGTGACGTCTCGCGACAAGAGGAAAATCCGGTTTCGAGTTCCGGTCCGGCAAAAATTTTCAATGTCGTCATTCCATTCTGCATTTGGAGGTTGCGCGTATTCACAACTTCGAGTACATTTTCTGCGGGTAGTATAGGCTTGTGCTATTTAAGAAAATGGTAGGTAGGCAGTGAAACTGAAGCTTTGACATGGTAAATCGTAAGAGGCGCATTATCATAGGGTACTAACCGTTGTAAGTGTAAGACAGTGGTTTGAGTCTCAGCTCTTATCTACGGTGTCAATTCGTTTCACCGCACACTCCGGTACAGAGTGAAAGTTCTGTTCTACGTGTGTAGTGTTGCTGGATGAGTACGGAAGTGGAAAGGCGGAACGTGACGCTGGCATTCTGCCCAGCCCTGTCGAAAAAACGACGAGTTGACTGCTGCACTTAACATACCACCTTACGTACAGACCACACCGTCTTACGACCTAATTCTTGTAACTAAGGAATACAAATCCTGATTTCCTTGCCCCTTATGCTCTGCCTGCCTGAGAAACGAATTTTGTATCGCCACTCTGACTGAAAATGGAGGTAGGTACCGATGCGCTGAGCGACTCAGCCCGAGGGCGCGGGGAGGGAGGGGGGGACGAGAATTATAAGTGATTATCACACGGAAAATGCTCGCAGCATGGCTGGAAGTTCACATATTGACGAGATTGAAGCGTGTCTCAACACGATTGTAACGCAGTTGGACTATCCTCCCAGCTCTCATCAGTTGGCTTCCGATGCTTTCAAATATTTTCCCACCATATCTCCTCATGAATTTGTGAACGGAAGAAGGTATCTCCACTTGCGTAACTTTTAAGCTATTACGATCGAAGCTGCTGAAGTCAAGCAGATCAAGATTTAAGGAAGCCACGTACTTGTTTCACGACGGGTTGAAGCAGAAGAAATCTGAAAGATAATACAAAAGGAGAGCCCATGATTATCAACTTGTACGCAGTCAATAGTGTGCTCGGTGCGTTCCTCCCAAAGGCGATATGGATCCACTAGCTCGAGTACTGCCCTCCACACAGGATGTGCAACGGTCACAGGCATAATTGTGTTGACGCGCTGTGTAGGCTATCAACCACATTATGGAGGACTGCTTCGAAAGGGGCCACTTGGGTGCTTTTTAGATCTCAGTGCGGGCGATGATCAAGCACTTCGCCAGAGAGAATCCTTCAGCATCATCATCTGGCAACGAAGACTTTCTTAGTTATTTATTGTTTGTGTGTGTGATACATACAATAGCAAATTCGGGGGAAATTATCAGTTGTGAACCCTAGGAAGTATGATAATATGGCAAGTAGAGGTAGGGGTGTAAATGTGGAAGGGTGTGGGTAATGTGGAAACGTCTAGTATCTGGCCTGCAGAGTGCTGCACTGTAGCGGGGCAGCCAGAAATTGTTGCAATAGTTCCTATTTGTCACGGTAGAGGGTTAGAAGTCAGTTCAGCAACAGACGCTGTGACAGTGATGCAATTTACGTTCGCGCATTTTCTAAACCTTTTTCGAGGTAAGTTGTGCTATTATATTTGTCTATATACTTTGTAGTTATCTTTCTTTACGTCTGATAGCTTATAAAGGGAGGTGTATAGAAGGTTTTAGCAGTCCTATGTCAACCTTAAATGGATAGTTGCTTAATGTAATCTACCGAAATTTAAAATGGCCATTGTGTAGGTAATGTGGAAGCATACATACGATGGCATCGTGGAAACGTTTCCACAATACCAACATCAAATGCATTACTTCCAATACGTTTTGCGTCTGTTCCTAGATGCCACGAGAGCTAACTGATCGGAAACCAAGAGCTATTGTGAAGAAGTGGGATGCTGAAAACATGATTAAGGCTATAATAGCCTCAAGGGAAAGCAGGTGGGGTTAAGAAGAGCAGTAAAAGCTTTCAGTGCACCTCAGACGACACTTCAAAGGGTTATGCATAATGATATGCCACCTGAAGAATGTGTTTCTTTGAGACTTCGACGTAAGCTTGTACTACCTGATGCTATTGTGAAACAGTTGGTACAGTATCTCATTGAAATGGATAAAACAGAAGGTCAACATCGTTGTCAAATACGTCATCAAACACGTGTGTGTCTCCACAAGATATCATGCCAGTCCCTCCTCTAAAGAGGACGGTTTCCAACAGAGGTCGTAAGCCAGGTTCATCAGCTGTTTAGACATCTTCCCCTTATAAAACACGCCTTGAAGACTCCTTACTGAAGGGTAAGCAGAAGCTTCCTAAGGCACCTGCCAAAAGCAAGAAAAAAACGTGAAGCTCCTCGTAGAAAACCGTACAAAAAACGGCTTGTTATCTGAGGATTCAGATGAAGAGCCCAATGCACCAACTGTCTCTTCAGGCGAGTCACATTTGGATCTCGCAATTGGGGAAAAAAACTACTGAAGAAGATGCAATTTGTGTTTTTTGTGAAGGTGCATTTTCCAAAGACATTCGGGGAGAATTATGGATTAAGTGTGTAGTGTGTGAGGAGTGGAGTCACTCTTTGTGTACCGGAAATGCAGAAGATATTTACATATGCGATTTTTGCAAGTGAACTTCGCTTATGAAGCATTTTTCTAATACAGTTGCGTTTAATAATATTTTTTGTGTAATTTAAATTTAATATAAAATAAAATAGTTTCTAACATTTTCAATAGTTTTCGTTTGAAGTAGTCAGTTTCCCCGCAATTTTAAGGCGTTTCCACATTACCCGCACTTCTTGAAAAATTAGTGAGTTGTTGTGCAAGTAGAAAATGTTTTTTAATTTTTAACATATTTAGTTTTTGTGTTTCATAATATTACATTCATTGGTAAAACATTATGAATTAGCTTTGGCTAATTTTTGAAGCTGAAAGAGAAGTAAACATTTCTTTTATACAGCAAAAACAAACTGGGTTTCCACATTTACAGCCCTGTTATAAAATATACCACTCTTGTGTGCGGATTGATGGTTCAGTGGGGAAGTACCAAATTAGAAATCCTAACTAGAGTATTCGATGCTCTTGGTATTCATATTATTTTTGTGTCACATACCTCTTCTTCCATCGTTGGCAATAATTTGTCACTGTCAAAACTACCAAGTTACATCGCGGTTTGGAGTTTACATTTACTTGATGGTCTCCGTGTGACTGGCTGGGTACGTCAGTGCAAAGAACGGAGGAAGACAGACATACCACTGCTGTAGAACAATTAAAATACTGCAGTGTTCAAACCAAGCTTTTGGTGGTTGGCAGCTTATTTTATACGGATGTATGGAAAATGTGCCTGAAACGAAACAATGGACAGCCCATTGAGAGCCCCTGTGGCAAAGGCTCTATATTAAGGCGACTGAGAGGTGCTTCCCGGAAGGCCGAGTTCTGAGAACGGAGAAAGCGGCACACGTGTTTTCTAAATGAAGTGTTCAGAAATTCGGAGCTACATGCTGTTTGCATGGGCTGCCCGGGGACTAGAGGACAAAAGATGTCCAAGAACTAGTTTGGTCGATGTTTGAGGCTGTTCCGGCATCAACAGTCCAAAGCATAATGCTACAAGTACATGATAATCTGGTTCTTCCTTTGTGCGTAGGAGTCTCTAGAGAACCGTTATTAACAAGCATACTACTCGTTAACTTGAACTAATCTCAGACTACAGAGTAAAATAGACATCGATACAAACTTCGGGAAGGTGTGTTTACAACTAGGAGGAGATGAAGTGTATATGAATACAAAAGCATCTGTTATAGTTACCCAATAAACTAAACATTTATTACTGTTATTTTAGAGGAAAACTTTAGGACAGTGCTTACTTAAATAAATTTCCGGACAAAAAAGGGGGCGAGGAAACGAAATTAAACAAATTAGGAGGGTATGTGATGTATTGGCCTGATTAAAAAATCGAATCAAATTTATAAAGAAGTTGCCAGTATGAATCCAGTTATCAGTACGAAATTGCACCCCCTCTGCCTGGATGCGTGCACTGATTCGGTTATACCCTCTCCTGAGGCAAGATGGTTCACAACTGTTGTAACTGATTCTTGATATCCTGGGTACTGGCATTGTGATAGAGCTGACGTGGCACTGGGACAGAGCTGACGTCAGAGCTGCTCCCACACACATTCTATCGGGGTCAGATCGGGGAATCTTGCTGATCACGGGAGTACCTCAACATCAGACAGACACTCCATAGAGACACGTGCCATCTGTGGACGAACGTTTTGCTGTCGCATGAGAGGTAACACATGAGGATGTGAGACGTCCATGACGGGCCGTGGTGCCGTCAGAGTTCTCCCAGTCACTGCCAGCCGTGACCTGAAGTCATACTCATTGGCTCAACACACGGTGACATAAAGAGTAATATTGCGGTGCCTCTCCAATACATTGGAAGAATGGGACCTCCTCCCATG